>NC_142228.1:348333-696666 GCF_049639895.1 Pseudopodoces humilis
GGACAGCGCCTGCCCGCGGCTTCTCCCCCTGCCGTGCCCTGGGGAGGGCGATCCCGGCGGGCGGGGGTCCCTCCGCCCTTCGCTCTTGGATCGGGAGCGGCTGAGGCGCATCGCGGCCGTGCCCGCGGATCTCGGGCGCCGCAGGCAGGGGCCGAGCCCCGCGAGTTTCCTCCCGCCGAGCGGCGGCCCCAGGGCAGCGAAGCCTCGGGAGTTTTCCTACGGTCTCTACGTCCTGTAGGAACCTCTCCCTCTTCACTCGCTGCTGGTGAGTGGGGCGAAGTGACCATGTTTTGTACTTTTGCTGCTTTTTGACCATAAAAAAGTGGTGCTCCTTATTTTTGGAGATAGGGGAAGGGGAGAAAAGGTGGATAAGTACATTGAGGAGGAATTCTTACAATGAGATTTTAACTTATGAGTTTTCAAAGATTCCCACTGTGTTGTCACGGCAGAAATGCAGTTCCACCTACTCACCCCTCTATTGCACATTTGGATCTCCCGGTGCCACGGCTCTGCAAGTGTAAAAGCTACAGGGTGTGTCAAGACAGGAGGGAAAACTGGACTCCATGGTCAGCTGCTGCCATGAACAGCAGTTTCCCCCGAAATCTACTGCTGAGCTTTGGTCTCGACTCGAGATTGAGCAAGCTCCAAGCTGGTAAATGTTCAGCACAGGGACTGGTTGCGCTATTTACCTTCAGGTTGTTTTGCAGTTGATTTTTTTGCCATTGAGTTCTGATCTCATTGAAGATTCTCAGTGTGAGGATTTGTTTAATTTGTTAAAGACTTGTGGCCTTTGGAGAGCTAATTATAATGCATTGGAAAGCAGTGGGTGTCTTGCTCTCTTTTCTGCCTTACAGGTATGATTTACTTGACCGTGCAGATAATTAAATGACTCAAGAATGGAAACTGTAAATTTTAATATATCAGTTCAGTCTTCATCTTAGAAAATCAAGTTCTGGGCAGACACTGTTATGTGGAGTGTTTAAAATACTGTTTGCAAAACAGAGATTTGAGAGCATATAAATATGTATAATATAGAGAGATCCTATGGCTGAAGATGCTGTCTTGAAAGGCAGAGGGAGTTGGATTTTGGCAGAGATGTGCCCGGGCTCACACGGAGTCTTGTGCTGCTCTGGGCCCGTTTCTCTGGAGCTTGCTGGGCTGCAGGAGTGAGGTATTGACGAGCCATGAAACACAGATGGGACAATGTGGACATGCAAAATATGAACTGAGCTGCCTTTTCATCTCTTGTTCCTCCTGATGTTCAGAGTTCTGGTCTTGGGTTTGTTTGTCCTGCAAACAGGACAGGTAACATCTTAAGTGTGTTTAAGTAATCCTTGGAGGACATGACCTGTTCTGGAAGACAACCACTTGCTTTTTATTCTGCTTTAGAATTGTGGATATGTTCATACTGACAAAAGAGCAGACCCCTATCCTTTTTGGGAAACAGATTAAACTCTTGTCACTCAGAGTTCCACAAGTCCCTGTGTCATGACTGAAGTGATCAACTAACAAGAAAAATCATGACAATTACCTATAACTGCCTGAAGCAGAAAGTGCATTAATTTGTCTTCTCCCATTTTAACAGGTATATTGGGGACATCATGAATTGGAATAAAGGTGGACCTGGTACAAAGAGAGGCTTTGGGTTTGGTGGATTTGCCATAACACCTGGCAAGAAAGAGGAGCCCAAGCTGTCTCAGCAGTCCCACAGTGCTTTTGGCACCGCTGGGTCCTCAGCAGCATTTGCAAAATCAGGGCCTCCTCAGTTGCCTTCCTTCTACAAAATTGGGTCAAAGCGAGCCAATTTTGATGAGGAGAATGCGTAAGTACAGTTACTTCTTGTGTTTATGTAGCTCTAGATTTGAATGTTTTTCTGAGATCGGGGAAGTATCTGTTACATTTATATAAATAAATGCATAATAATATATTTAGAAGACTATGAGATACTACAGTAGCCTGCAGAAGCTTTCCTCCTCCAGCTTTCCCCTCCCGAGAACATACTTTATTCACTCTGTGATGTTCTCAGAGTTGGAGCCAAGCAGGATAAATTTGGGTGCCTTTTGCACAGGAAAACGTTGATCTCCACAGTTCTTTACTAATCCTTCTCTTGGCTGCATAAATGTATAAATAAGGCTGAGAAAGTTGGGATTGTTCAGCCTGGGATAGTCTGGGGCTGACCTAATTGTGGCCTTCCAGTACCTGAAGGAAGCCTAGAAGAAAGATTCAGTTATATACCTATTTGCCCTGCCATCACTTTGAACTTTAAACAAGAATAATTGTAAATAAATAAATCTCAGCATCTTTTGTTGTGTCCATATTGAGTTCTGTTGTCCGTGTGGGTACCTTGACTCAACCAGAAACCATGAAAGACAGCACAGTGCTGTAAATGTGCTGACTGGGCTGGTTTTTTTTTCAGGTACTTTGAGGATGAGGAGGAAGATTCCAGCAATGTGGAATTGCCCTACATTCCCGCAGAGAATTCCCCCACTCGGCAGCAGTTCCATTCCAAGTCGGCAGACTCTGACAGCGATGATGATCCTCTGGAGGCATTCATGGCTGAAGTGGAGGCAAGAGCTGCTCAGGGAATGTTTATTCATTGCTGTGGCTGTACCTGTGTGCAGTCAGGGCCAGCAAATGTCACTCAGGGCTTTGGCAGCTGCAGTCAAAATGCCACTTAACTTTGGGGTTTATGTAGGATGATGTTAGTTAGACCTCAAAAGTGGATTAGATAGACAGAGAGTGGATATGACTTACAATAACTTAACTATTAAACTGCTTTGAGGATGTCAGAACAATACAACATAGAGCTCTGCTTGTCTCTGAATATCAAACTAAGGTTTTATGAGTTTTTCACTACCTACATGGAAATTGTTTGTATTTATGATGAGCTGTTTCTTAGCTACAGTTCTGTTATTAGTTGGATTCAGGAGGAATATGGAAAATTTATTTTTTCAATAACATTGTCACAAACTTAGAGTAGTATATAAATTCAAAGATACTAGTAGGAGAATTTATTTAGCATAATCAGATGCAGAACAAGACAAAGTTTAGTCCAGGAAGTGTTGTCTCTGTGACCTAATAATCTAATTATTCAGGAACATTTTTCCCTTCTATGTTTTACCATCTTGGTCCTTTTAACATGTGACAATTTTATGACCTGCTAGGATCAAGCTGCTCGAGACATGAAGAGACTTGAAGATAAAGACAAAGAAAAAAAGAACGTTAAGTAAGTTCTCTTTATCATTCCCATCCTGCCTGTGTCTTGTATGGTGCTCAGAGAATTCCAGTGCATTTTGTTGATGATGGCTGTTCATCAGACAGTATAATATATACCTAATAAACATCATTAACGTGTGCATGAGATCCTGTGGGTAATGATTTGTGCTGTAAAAATGGGATCATGGGGAAGAATCCATGGCAGTATCCTGTGGCAAACTGCAACACTGAGAGTTATCCTACGTGAGAAGCCTTTCTAGGCCACAGAAATGGGGGCAGCACATTGCACTCCTGCCACTTTCCAGATCAGCCTGGATAGTTTTTCTGCTTCCCACACCCTTGGAGAGACTAGAATGGTTTAGCTTAGAATTGCATGTATGTGAGCAAAATAACTCAGTGCTGCTGTATCTGGAGTACTGGAGACTCTTCTAAACTTGGACTAGGGTTTTAGACATTAAAAGCTGACAGATTAGGTAGCACATGACAATTTGTAATACTAAATGCGGAGTTTAAAACGGTTTAAATTCATGCAACCTATCTATTTGTTTTGACCAAAGAAAATAATGATGCTGTTGATTCTTGATAGAAATGTCAGATATATTGGTAGAAGTTACATTGCATGGGGTTGATCAGATTATACGTGGTCCTGACACAGAACACCAGATCCAAATCACCACCTGGGGAAGTTCTGAACTGGATTTGCACTTCCTGGCTCATATTCCTCTTCAGCTATGGGACTTCAGTAGCATCAAGAGCTTAGACCAGGATGATCTTTGATGTGGCTTCTGCTGGGACGATGGAACCCTAATCTTTCAGTCTCAGTTCTAGAAGTAAAGAGAAGTCTTTACAGGGTCACTGTAGTGGTTGGCACCAGATATGAAAACTCCATGGGCTGGGAATATAAATGTTGCAGAGTTGATAGTGTTGTGTCTTCCACAAAGTCTGGAGCTCAGCACTAACCAAATGAAACTCTTGAGCTGAGTCTGTGGAACACTTGCAGGGAAGTTTTTTCTCCGCTTGTTTTTCCAGGGGTATTCGAGATGACATTGAAGAGGAAGATGACCAAGTGAGTTCCTATGCAGTCTTTCTATCTTCTCTTTTGTTGTTTTGTATTTTTTAACTTTCCCTCTCCAAATATAACTGCTAGGGACAAACAAAATTCCAGTATTGTGTGCGGTATCCAGACAATTCAGCAGGAAGCTGTAGTGGTTACCCTGCTGTCTCTACCCTTCTAGGTGTTTTAAGAAGAATATTAGACAATTGCATTCATTGAAGAAGATTTTCTTCAGTCAGTTTGAACTTCAGCTTCCTGTATAGGTTGTTCAGTGTCTGAGGATCTGTGATTAGCACAGTCAGCTCCAGGGGACACCAGGGAGAGGCTGTTGGAGTGTGGAGACTCCTTTGCAGTGAATTGTGGGGTCTGTTGAGGGCAAGAATCAAGCTTTTTTGATCCCTATTTTCAGAGAAGCTCCAGTTCTCATTGAGGTTTATAAGCATCACTGTAGCAGAAGTAATAAAAAGACTTAATTTCAAAATGTACCTTCCTACTGAGTTGTAGTTACTAACTCTTGTGTTACTTGCATTAATGCAGAGCTTGGCAGGGTTGTCTGGCCTTGAGGCCTCTCCTTCCAGTGTGGTGAGTGTAGCCGTGCCAAAGTTTGAGCAGAGGTGGCTTTATGCTTGGGGGCAGCTGCTGTTCAGGTGTATTTATTGTGTGCACAGCTCTGTGACTGAGGGATAACTGGCCAGGAAGACAGAAAAGCCAGATGAGTATATATGTATATTTGTAACTGAGCCTTGCTTTACAAATCTGATCTTAAATATTTGCTTCAAGTCAAGTGAGACTGGTGTTTTCTCTATGAGCAAGTCTCACACTGGCATGCCAGTGAGAATCTGAGAGACACAAACATCTTGGTGAGGTGGCACATGACAGGATGACAACGTCTTAACTTGGGCTTGTCTTGAAGGACTCTTCTGAAATACTTTATTTCACATTTGTTGTTGACTCTCTCAATGGAAATAGGTATATTTTCATTTCCTAAAGTCTAGTTAGGGGAAGTGAAGGAACTATCTTTGGCATAACGTGTTTAAAAAAATCAACGTCATTGGTTTAGTAACAATGTATTTTCTGGTTAGAAACCTACAGTGTTTTGTGCTTTGTTCATGTGGAAATAAGAATAGATCCTTCTGTTGTTAAATATAACAAGACTTTGTAGAAGGAGCTGTTAAGCAGACACAAGAGAAGTTTGATTTTCGGGAGCATTTTGTGGTGTAGCTGGCACTGGAGTTGTTTCTTTCATTTGTACTTCCTGTCCTTCAGGATGTGTCTGCTGGTGTTTATTAGAAGAATCAATTCTAGTGAATGTAGTTACCTTTTTCCTCAGTGGTGGGTGTGAAATCAAACAGCCACTTAGCACACATGTCACATCAACAAACAGTAGTACTTTTGCTTACTATTGTATGTGAGTTTGCTGATCTGTTTTGCTGCAGGAAGCGTATTTTCGCTACATGGCTGAAAACCCCACTGCTGGTGTGGTGCAAGAGGAGGAAGAGGATAACCTGGAGTATGATAGTGATGGGAATCCGATTGCACCGTCCAAAAAAATCATTGATCCTCTTCCACCTATTGACCATTCAGAGGTAGGAGGGAATTCTGTTCTGTTTGAGGCATTCCAGAAAGCAGGAGTGCCCCTGTGAGGAGGCCCCTGTAATATTTCAGTGTTTTCTTAGGTAAGTCATATTAAAGCTCTTGAAATGACTTCATTTAAGCAAGTGTTCTGGCAGACAATTGAGAACTTGAGAAAAAAAGGAATCTTGAGTGTGGACTAACTGAGTAATTAATTAATTACATCGCAGATTGAATACCCACCGTTTGAGAAAAACTTCTATGATGAACATGAGGAGATCACCAGCCTGACCCCTCAGCAAGTGGTGGAGTTACGGCATAAGCTGAATCTCCGGGTAAGCTGGGCACCAAAGTGCCCTCCCAGCAGCTTTTAACTCCCTTTCATTTGTGGACTGTCTTAGTTTGAATGAAGATTTTCACTCCAGCTTTTGAATCCAAGCCTCTCAAACACCTGCAGTGACGTTGATTTCTTGGAATTCTGCTATGGATTTGTGAAAGTGGGCAGTGCAGAATGCTACTTGGACTAAAGACCTCCAGAACTAGGAGTCAGAACTGGAAATAGATGCAGAAATTAGTTCTTTGCCATTTGTGACATGCTAGTGGGGTGACCTTCTGTGAAGGGAATTATTTGGGGTGGAACACCAGTTAGACACAAGGAGGTAAAAACAACTTTTAGTAGCTCATGGTGGTTGACAGATAATTAAGTTTTTATACTCAAAAGTCTTATTTACACAACACATCTGGAATTTGCACCCAATTAAATTGAATGTCCAGTTAAAAAGTAAAGTTATATTTCAGAGGCAGAGAGACCTTTTTTCTTTTTACAGATTGCTCTTTGTTTTTCTCTCCCTGTTCATGAGCAAAGATCTTTTTCTCTTTCCAAGGTCTCCGGGGCTGCTCCTCCAAGGCCTGGCAGTAGTTTTGCTCATTTTGGGTTTGATGAGCAACTTATGCACCAGATTAGGAAATCTGAATATACCCAACCCACTCCAATACAATGTCAGGTGAGTATTGTTACTTCTCAGTCTTGAAAAGAACACATACAAAGCTCCCTCATCCACAGGAGGATGTGACAAATTCAATTCTAGTTGCCTACAGAGTGGTTTTTTCTACAAAAATAGCTTTTATGCTTTTTAAATAGAAGTTTACCCACTTTTTTTTTCTTGTTAAATGAAAAATTAATATGTCCATATTCCTTTTTCGTTGTTTTTTTTTTGGTGAATGAAAAACAAGTGATGCCTCTTGCCTGGAGAAATGTATGAGAAGTTCAGGGGTTTTTTGTTGCAGGCTTTCCTCGTTACCTGAGTTTTCCTGTACTGTCTAGCACAAGGATGGGCCACGATGGGCATAATGTGGGCTTGGAATCTCCTCGTTTTTAGGGTGTTCCAGTGGCACTAAGTGGCAGAGACATGATTGGGATAGCCAAGACTGGAAGTGGGAAGACAGCTGCCTTCATCTGGCCAATGCTGATCCACATCATGGATCAGAAGGAGCTGGAGCCAGGGGATGGTCCCATTGCAGTGATCGTCTGCCCGACCAGGGAGCTCTGCCAGCAGGTAGGTGTGTAGCATCCCTGTGTGTGCCAGCCAGTCTGCGTGGAGGAGAAGGCAAAATTCTTGGCAAAAATTATTAGAGAACCTCAGGAAAGTATTTGAAAAAACTACTTTGTGCATGAGTAACCTGGCTCCAGCTCACAGCTCTTTCCTACCATTGTTTTCTTGAAGGATCATGACAAACCTAAAATTTCAAATTTTTGCACAGTGCTCCTATATTATTTTTAGATATAAGAGTGCTGTGGATGCAATGTGACAAATTGTATGTGCAAAAGGATAGAGCCTCCAGGTTAAATTATTGTTGGATACATAAACAGGTTTCTCAAGTTACTGGAAGTTATCCACACGTGTCAAAGTATTCACCCCTGAGGAGTTCAGAATCATTTCATGAAGTTGGTAGCTGAAGAGTGTGTTTCAGGAGACGTGCTGCATTTCCAGTGTAGGTGTTTTGTCTCAGAGCTGTCTGTGCTGTGTTTGTGTCACACCCTCAGATCCACTCCGAGTGCAAGCGCTTTGGCAAGGCCTATAACCTGCGCTCCGTGGCCGTGTACGGAGGAGGGAGCATGTGGGAGCAAGCCAAGGCCCTGCAGGAGGGGGCAGAGATCGTGGTCTGCACACCAGTAAGTACCTGTGTGCACCAAAACCAGGGTTTTGCACTGCTCAGCTTGAAAAAAATTGTAAGAATCTGTTCCTATGACATGAATATTGACACTAGACTGAAGCCTTGAGATGTTTTCTGTTGTAAGTCTCTGGTAAGTCAGGATTAAAAGCAACTAGGGGGTTGTATATATTAACATGTTTTTGAAGGTGCTTTAAAAACTTGGAGTTTTTTCTTACTAGGGTCGTTTGATTGATCATGTGAAAAAGAAAGCTACAAACCTGCAGAGAGTCACTTACCTTGTGTTTGATGAAGCTGACAGAATGTTTGATATGGGGTTTGGTACGTATTGAAACAAAGTCACTATTTTGGAAAGCAGCGGTGCCCAGTCGCAGTTTAGGGGGTCTGTAAAATTAAATAGTGAGTGAGAAGCACTCATTCTTTCTGTGGTTATATGTTAAATAAAGCAATGAAACTGCATTTTGACTGAATTTTTCTAAATAATGAGTGTACAGGGTTGATTAGAGCATTTCTTCTCCTTTGCAGAATATCAGGTCAGATCAATTGCAAGCCACGTACGTCCTGACAGACAGAGTGAGTAAACAGTGAGTCTGGAACAGAGCTTGGATTTCCAGTTCTGGACACAGCCACGCCAGGATACTTGTGCCAAAGTCCACTGGTGTTATTCTCAGTGTGGGCTGTTGGGAGGGAGCAGTTGTGACATGTGGGCATTCAGCTCATCTCTCCATAATCCCTCCACTGACTGCACTCAGAGCAAAGATGATTAGCTGAATTCATGTTCATATGCCTTGAAATTCAGTGTTCCAAGCTGCCGTGAGAGAAAGTTCACAGCAGCTCCCTGTATTATCAATATTTCAGATGCCAGGAAATGTGTTTCCACTTTGTGGTATTCTAACGGTGGTTGGTAATTTCCATTAGAACCCATAAAACCTCAGCTTCAGTTCACTGATACTCAGAAATCCAGGGCCTCCTTCTCAACATCTGTGCAGTGTTTTCACAGTTCTGAAAGGAAGTTTCTAACTCAAGGAGTTTGAAGCCTGTTTCTCTTCCAGCCCTCTTGTTCAGTGCCACGTTCCGTAAGAAGATTGAGAAATTGGCCCGGGATATTCTGATCGACCCAATTCGGGTTGTGCAAGGAGACATTGGAGAGGTAATTCCATGATACTTGTGAGACAGAGCCAGGAATTGTTCTGTTTCTGTTCTCTGAAATTTAAGTTAAACTACAAAAATCATCATTTATAGTTAGTTTTAAATAATTTGTGCTTAGCAAACATAGAAAATTTTGTGGGTTTCTATTTTTATCTTACTGACCTTTCCACAAACAAATATTCCTGTACTGGGAGGTTTCATTGAGCAGTAGAACATTAAAGCAGTAGTTGATTTTTGTTATTAGGCTGAATCAATGGTTGTATATTTTAGTTTTGTCTCAAAAACATAAACGAAGCCATTGCAATTTCTGCAGTGAAGAATTTGAAACTTAAAATCTCCGTCCTGTGGTTTACATGGGAATGTTGATGCTGGACTTGCTTGACAGTGACAGCTGAGCTATCAGTAGGCTGGGGATCTGGTAGGAAGCTGATGAAGTGGGCAGATGTAAACTTGCTGGGAAGAAACTTTGCTAATAATATATTGAAACTGTTGAGAAATTTCACAAGATGCCTTCAGAACATTCTTCTTTTAACCAGTTCTCTGTATTTTTTTGTGTTTACGTCTTTAATTACAAAAAAATGACTGCCTGAAACCCCTTCTTTCTGGGAAAATTTTTCCTTGATTTTCCTTAAGGAAAGCACCAGGTTTCCCAGCTCAATCACAGGGCCTCTATTCATTGATCTAAACTATTACTGTGTGGTGGGAGCATCATCCTTGAAAAACTATTAAAATGTGTAAAAATTAAATCATTCAGAGAAGCTTGCAGGCAATGCTGTAAGCTGCCCTGCACTGTATTACTTGTGACGCAGAATGTTTGGGAAGTCAGTGTATTCTTCCCACCTTCCTGACTTTGAGGACATTTCTCCTCTTAGGCAAATGAAGATGTCACTCAGATTGTGGAGATTTTCCCCTCTGGGCCCAGCAAGTGGAACTGGCTGACGCGGCGCCTTGTGGAGTTCACATCCTCCGGGAGCGTCCTCCTCTTTGTCACCAAGAAAGCCAACGCAGAGGAGCTGGCCAATAACCTCAAGCAGGAGGATCATAACCTGGGGCTGCTTCATGGAGACATGGACCAGAGTGAGAGGAATAAAGTCATTTCGGAATTTAAGAAAAAGGGGATCCCCATCCTGGTAGCTACTGATGTGGCAGGTACGTGACCTTCTGGAAAGCAGCTCAGGCAAGCTGTGGGTATCAACAGAAAGGCAAACATGTTTCAGTGCAAGGCAACCAGGTTGACATCTGCACCTGCAGGACACTGTTCCAGGTGCTTTTCAGAACCATGGAATATCCTGAGCTGGAAGGGACCCACAGGGATCATGGACCCTGACTCCTGGCCCTGCAGACATCCCCAAGAGTCACACTATGTGCCTGTGCAGTATATGGCATTGGCAAAGGGGGTTATTTTTAGTCTCTTAATGATGCCTGAATTACAGCCTGACATTTTTTAATGTACAGAAAGTATATACAGAATATACAGAAAGCTGTGTCTTAAGGAAGTGGTTGCTGTTCATTCATCAGCTGACATTCCTTTTGCTCAGAGCAGCGTGATACCCTGGTACCAGAGGAATTGCTTTGAGTGGATTGGGATAATGACACTTCCCACCACGTTGCTCTTTCTTCCAGCTCGAGGGTTGGATATCCCTTCCATCAAGACTGTCATCAACTACGACGTGGCTCGGGACATAGACACCCACACGCATCGGATCGGCCGCACCGGCCGTGCGGGGGAGAAGGGAGTGGCCTATACCCTGCTGACCCCCAAGGACAGCAACTTCGCTGGGGACCTTGTCAGAAACCTGGAGGGTGCCAACCAGCACGTTTCCAAAGAGCTGCTGGATTTGGCAATGCAGGTATGAACCAGCAAAACTTGAGACAAGAAAGTTTCACTCCAGATTCAGCACAAAATCAGCCAGCCCACATTGCTGGCTCCATCATGTGTTAGCAGTGACCTTTTGGGGATCTGTCCTGGTTTAAAGTAGGTGTCCTAGTGTTTTTAATGGCCTTTGAAAGAATCCATGAAGATTTTGGAACACAGTATGTGATCTATTTTGGGGCCAAGCACTGCCTAGGAAATTAGGAGCTGTAATCTGCTGATGTCAGCAGAGCATTCCAGTGTCTCTTTACAGTCAGATTTATAGCAGGCACCTGGCAGATGCAGCTTAGTTGAAAGCTAAACTAGAAAACAATTACAGGGACATTTCCTCTGTGAAGGGGTTGTTGCTTGATCATTCCATCTGGTTGGCAGTGCTCTCAGGCAGGTTTGCTATATATAGGTGTGACAGGTAATTGCAGCAATTGCACTTGTGCCACTGAACTTATCAAGTCTTTAATTTCTTGTCTTTTGCTGCCTGTATAGCTGCAGGAGAGTCCAGCCTTTTTGGCAGCTCCCAGATTCAGAGATGGATTAGCAGGCCTGTGGATACATTAGCAAGCAGCTTAGACAGCAGCTGCCAAAAGTAAATACTTTTTCTGACACAGGCAGCATTTTCAGAAGGGGCAGAATTAGTGAGGCAGAGTTCCCCTCACTGCCTTGAGAGGAGCATGTGGAAGCAACTGACTGACTCACATTGGGAGAAACCGTAGGGCATAAAAAGAGGTGCAGCCAACTATTATTTAAACACCTGGAAACAGCAGGTCTGATTGGGCTGACATTCTCTGGCCACTCCCAGAAAACAGAGTTTTGCTGGCTGACCCTCATTTCTCCTTAGCCAAGCATTGGGCTAAATCAGTGAAACCCAAGTACGAGCAAGAGCAGAGCTCTCAAGTGATGGCATTGGAAAGTGTGTTTATTCCTGGGTTTATTAGAATGCAAATGCCCAAAACCTTAACTTGAATGAGAGTTGAAGGTGTAAAATTACTTTTCATAGAAAGCATTTGTAACCCAAAGCATCATGACACCACTGCCTACAGCAGCTGTGTGGTTGAATGGAAAGCAGTATTTATGTTTGTCTTTTGAAATGCTTAGTATCCCTTTTTTCTCAGCCTCATTACATGTGTTTATGAAGCTTTTTATTCCCTGTGCTGAGAAACATTTGTCCTTCTGTTACAGAATCCGTGGTTCCGGAAATCCCGATTTAAAGGAGGGAAGGGCAAGAAGCTGAATATTGGTGGTGGTGGCTTGGGATACCGTGAACGCCCCGGGCTGGGTTCAGAAAATACTGTAAGTAGAGATGCTGAAGAGGTTGTTCACAGATTCTTGGAACTTTTTCACTTAGTATTGATTACTCTTTAATTTAAAAAATTTTGGTACTGGATTACAGCATCTGCTTTAAAAGTTCTCATAGCTCAGCATCTTTCAGGGTTAGGATTGTTTATCTCAGGTGAAAGTCTCCTGTGCTGTTCTTCTGTTGTCAAGAGCTGCTTTATTTTAGAGCTAAAGTGATCCAGAAGGTTTGGAGATTCCTCATAAAATACACTGTCTCTGTAAAATAAACGCCAATAAATTACTTCAAAAGCCATTTCCAGGCTGATTCCTGGCAGAAATAAAAATGGAGCAAACTGCTCCACTGCTCAGGGCTCTCCTGAAATCTGGATGTATTTCCTGAGTACAGGGACAGGACAGATGTGGGCAGTGGTTGAACTGAGTGTGTCTGTGTGGGATAAACCTCCGCAGTTGCCCTTTGTATTTTTGCGCAGGACCGTGGAAACAACAACAGTGTGATGAGCAACTACGAGGCCTACAAGCCATCCACAGGGGCCATGGGGGACAGGCTGACAGCAATGAAAGCAGCTTTCCAGGTTGGTTCCATGCCTGGACTCCTTTTGTCCCCTGAAAATGCAGCAGCCCTGTTATTTCAGGGAAGTTGAGCGTGGTGGTTGTGGCCGTGTCGCTTGGAGCACACTCAGCATTGCAGTCCCAAGTGGTGGAATTAGGTGCAGGCTGGACTGAACACATTTTGCTGCCTCTTTGCTCTTTTTCCTTTTGGATTCTGCACCTGGGCTTGATTCTGTTGAGGTTGCATAGCAGCAGTAGTATAGCTGCAATCAAAAGGGGAAACAGAAGCTCTTTCTCTTCAGTGTAAAAATGAACCCCACAACGTAAAGATTCCCCTGTCGGTGTTGTCTGGTAGGAGGTGCCTGTTCCTGTGTGTCGATAAGCACAGCAGGAAGGTAATCACTGCAAGACTGACTTTTTCTAGGAACTCTCCCCAAAATCCGAGGCGGGCTTGTGAAGGCAGGATGATTCTGTGTTCTGTGGGGCAGCACAGATCCAAACCTGCTCTCTTTTGTCTCTCCTTTCCTGCAGTCCCAGTACAAGAGTCACTTTGTTGCTGCAAGTTTAAATAACCAAAAGACTGGGAGCTCTGCTGCTGGTGCCAGCGGCTGGACCAGCGCCGGGAGCCTGAACTCGGTCCCGACGAGTTCAGCGCAGCAAAGTGCCGCCAGTCCCGAGAGCCCCGCGGCAGCGGCAGCAAAGGGAGTCCCGGGTTTCCCCAGCACGGGCAGCCTGAGCGGCAGCCCCACCTTCCCCAGCGCGGGAGCGCCGGCCTTCAACAGCGCAAACGCCGGCAGCAGCGGTCGCGAGGGCAGCGGTGGCATCGTCAGAGAACGGTACAACGACACCCGGAACAGCCGGCACAGCGAGGCCCCGCGGCGCGGGGACGGCGCTGGCCGGGGGGAGGGCGCTGGTCGCTACAACGATGCCCAGCGTTACGGTGATGCCCAGCGTTACGGCGATGCCCAGCGTTATGGCGATGCCCAGCGTTATGGCGATGCCCAGCGCTACAATGATGCCCAGCGCCACAGTGATACCCAGCGCTACAATGATGCCCAGCGCTACAATGATACCCAGCGTTACGGTGATGCCCAGCGTTACGGTGATGCCCAGCGCTACAACGATGCCCAGCGCTACAATGATGCCCAGCGTTATGGTGAACCCCAGCGTTATGGTGAACCCCAGCGTTACGGTGATGCCCAGCGCCACAACGATCCCCAGCGTTACGGTGATGCCCAGCGTTACGGTGATGCCCAGCGCGACAGCGGCGGCAGCAGCCGGCACAGTGACCCCTCCCGGCACGGTGACGTCCAGCGCCACGGCGAGGGCCGGCACTTCAGTGACCTGCCGGGCGGCAACCGCAACAACGGTGACAGCAGGACCAGCGAGGGTAGGAACAGCGAGAGCAGGAACGGAGAGAACAGGAGAGAGGCCAACAGCCGAGACAACAAGACAGATGGTTTTGCTGTCCCAGAGCCCCCAAAACGGAAGAAGAGCCGGTGGGACAGTTAAAAGCTGGGGGTTCACAGCCTGGAATCTCTGCAGATAGTGTTGTCTTTTTCCAGGGATTTTAGTAACTGGTTGAGCAGCTGGGGCCAGAGAAGGAAAGCATGAGAACCCCCATGCAAGTTCATCTGTGGACAGATGCACCCAAACGAAATGTACACAACACTTAGTGAAAGAAATCATTTTGATAAAGCTCCCTGGGTTCTGCTTTGAAACATTCAGTGCTTGAGTGACTCTGCTGGATTTAAACAGATCTTCTTGACAAAAAAGCTGTTCCACATCCTTGGAACGTTAAGAAACTGTTGTCCATAGAAATATAAATTAGTCTTTTCTTAACCAGCGTTCACATTTACAAACCAGTCCAGTCCACCTAGAGATGCTCAGGACCTGTTAGACATTAATCTTGCAGCAGTTTGGTCAGTATGGTGAGTTCTTCCCCCACCTCCTTTTAACATAACTGTCCCCAAATAATTTGGCCTCCAGGTTACCCCTTACCTCTTTCCCCATCAACTAAGAATGTATTAATTTGCTTTGGTGAGGGTGGGGCAGAGCAAATTGGTTTTTGGTGGTTTGGCCTTTTATTTTGTTTTTTGTGGGTTGTTTTTTTGGTTTTTTTGCTTTTTGTTTGTTTTTGCTTTTTGTTTTTATGTGTGTGTGTGTGTGTGTGTAGCTGTTCAAGGGATTCTTCTCCATCCCACCAAACCACAAATTCAGTTGTAGTGTAGGTTGGACTCCCTGGCTTGTTTGTGGTCAGTACTTCAATTCCAATCCCGTTGCCCGTATTTTATTTCTTATGAAGAACCTCCTGTTTTCTAATATCCCACATTCTGGTGGAAGCCTGCATAGCAAACCTGTGTCTCTGCTGTGCCTATGCACCCTCTGTTCTGAGAGGGTTGAGTGCTTTCAAATTAAAAACAAAAAAGGGAAAACAATGTAGATACACAGCAATCAGAGGCTGGAGCCCCCCAGGAAGTGTGGCTAAAAGAAGATTCAGAAATTCAGGGATCTGTTGCTCAGAAGCCTTTAGGGAGAACCCAGAAAACAATTAATGAAAAGAAACAGCTCAAATCTGGCCCTGTTTTGGACACATGTAGTAAATCTGTAAAATCTTGCTTGCTCATTTTTAACTCGTTGTGTGTATTCCCATTTTTTAACTTTTATTTTTTTTTGCCACAAGGTAGGGAAGAACTTTTCAGTTGGGACATGTCAGCACCCACCGCTGGCTCGTTTCCACTGGAAGATGTACCAGAAGCTGTCAGGGTTTTGTGACATTGTGATGTTTTCTTTATCAGCTGTGCATTTACTTTCTGCTTGCTCTAGTAAATGTTTTATTACTGGTACAAAAATATACAGCATGTGCTTTTTGTTCTCCACATCCTGGCTGCCCTGATGTGTGAATGGAGAACTGATGGTCTGGAGATCTGTCTCTCTCTCACCAGAAGCTGTGGATTGTAGTTGATAAAATACTTCTTGTGGTTCTTCTTAGCATCTTTCACCCCAAAATGTTTCACAAACCCTGCTTTAGCTTCAAGGCCTCCTGGGAATAGATCTTCCTCTGCTTTATAAGAGGAAAGGATATAGCCCAGGACATGTGACTCATCCCAGCTTTTTGTGGGGTCATGGGCAACAGAACTTGGCAACAGTCCCAAGATCTGACTGACACCTGAACTGGCTACAGTTCAGATACCAAGTGATTACAGGTCCCCCTCAGAAACCAGCTCTGATCTGCTAGAGTGTTTTTAAAATGGTTTCCAGAATTCCCTCCCCACAGTCTGGGCAGGACTTGTTGCCCTGGTTCGAGCTCTGCACATTTGGTGTGAAGACAAGGGGGTTTCAGGGCAGGGCTTTACAAGTGTCGTATTCCCTTTCTCACCCTGAAGGTTCATCACTGCAATTAAAGACTGGAGTTTCAGAACAAAATGTAAAAATAGCCCCATAGCCTGAGCTGCCATCTGCTCCCTCCCTTCCTGGGTCCCAGCTTTGTGCCACTGGGAACCAGCCCCGTGTGAGGCATCTGCTGGGGGTTCTCCCCTTCTTGTTAACACTTCCCTCTGCTCCTTGTGGGATTATTGAAATTCCTCACCCCTCTCCCATCTACCAGGAGCCTCTTGGGAAGAGAGTGATTAAATATTGATCAGTGACAGGGGGCCACAAATGTCAGCTTGCAGGCCTGTGCGAGGTCCGTGGCAGGGCTGGTTCCATCCCCTCGGAACAAGGGAGCAGTGTGAGCAGCATTCCAGCTGCTCTGAGAGGGCATCTGGCCCTGGAGTGGCAGCTGTGCTGCTGTCTTCCAAAGAGACAAGTTTCTTCCAAGAGATGATTTCAAAAATGTGAATCCTGGAGCTCTTCCCTTCCTGGCTCCTGGCTGTCTGTCCCTCCAGCTCCCTATGGCTTGCTTTGCACCGTAGTTTTTCACTGGAAGATACAGGAATGCACACAATTATTTACCTGGTCCTTTCATGTCTTTAGCATGAAATTGCTGCCTTGAGGGTTGTGTAGGAAGAAGATGCTCCATGCTACCACCAAGATGCTGTTTAATTTATCTGCCATCTCCACAGCAGCTCGGGAATGCCTTTTCCCTCAGGTGAGGAGCAGCCGGGCGGTGCAGGAGCAGGGCAGGGGCTGCTGGGGCTCCTGTCTGTGGCAGGGGGCAGAGGGAGAGCAGACCTGGCTGGGAGTGGGGACAGGGTTCCAGCCTTTCCTGCACTGCTGCTCTTCAGCCACCAGCTGCTGGGTCCATGGTGGAATACAAGGATAGAAACAAGCCAGACAAACTCTCTTTATTCACTTCTTAGCCTGCAATGAGATGACAGGGCCACAGCTGTTGCATGCAGGGGCCTTTGTGTTAATGGATGAAATGTTTGGGATCCAGGTATTTCCTGCACCCTTCCTGGCCGTAAAGTTTGTCCTGCCTCCTTCATCCCACCCTGTCCCAATGCCTCCCGCTCCAGTTTGTGGTTGAGTGTTGGTGTTCACTCCATCCACGATCTACAGAGCAGCTCCACGGGCACTCTGTGCTCCTCAGGCTGGACAAAGCCGGAGCTGGTGCTGGGTAGGGGAGCCCGAGGCAGGATCGGGCTCATGGGATGGGCTTTAACTGTGGAGAAGTCACCTCCTACTTGGGCGGATAGGAGAGAGCATGGAGGTGTTTCCTGGTGAAGACTCGAGGCTTTGCCAGCAGAGATCACATCAGTCGCTTGCACGTGGAGGAGAATGAGGTTTTATGGCTTGTTTTTGGGCCAGGGGGGAGGAGGAGCGAGAGCAGCGGTCCGGCTCTGACGGAAAGGGAGCCGGGTTGTTCCGGCTGCTGTCCCAGCCCTGGCTCTCCATTAAAATGTAAGCAGAGCCCGAAGCGTGAGATCAGCATCGTTCCAGCACATCTGCGTGCCCAGGTGGGAAATCCACCCTCCGCTTCACAGCATCGTCTCCAGCTCCTTGTTGGGCTTGGGGTGACACTGAGCCAGGCCTGTCAGATCCACCGTGTTTTCCCCCCGGGGTTTCTGGCTCGGTTCCTGGCCGGGGCAGGGCAGGAGCTGGTCCGAGGTGCCGGAGCTGGGGATGTACCCGGGCAGGCGCGGCCGGGCCGGGAGCAGCAGCCCCCGGGTGCCCCCCGCTCCCCGCCCCGCCAGGCTCGTGCTGCAGCTCTGGGAGCTCCCGGGGCGCGCCCGCTGCCCCAAGTCCAGCGCCTGGAGCCTCCGGAAATGAGCTTTCTTGATCTCAGCCTGCACCTGACAGAGCAGAGGGGGCTGCTGTGCCAGAGACAGCAAACCAGCCTTGCCTCGCCTTGCCCTTTTCCCTTCCCTTTTCCCCTACCTCCCTTTCCCTTTTTCCTTTCCCTTTTTTCCCTCCAAATCTTTTTGAGAGCAATGGATCCAAGCTTTTTGCTTTGATTATCACAGCCTGGGGCTGCAAGTTTGCCTTCCCTGACTCGAAAGGGGCTGGAACAGGGAGCTTAGCTCCTCACTTTTCCCACTTACCTCCCCATTGCAAAAGCAGTAGATAAAAGCCACAAAGAAACCCTGCCAAGAGACCAAAAGAGGTGGAGTTTGAGGTCACTGAGCCTCCCTGAAGGAAATCCCTCAATGCTGGGAGCAGTCCTATGTCAACACACCTGGGAGGAGTTAAAGAGCATCTCATAATGCATCTGGATCTGCCACAGGAGCCCGGAGACCTCGGTGTAGGGCATGGCCATGAACACCACGTAGTGGACTCCGAAAAGCGGCATCAGCACCAGCGTGGACTTGAGCAGCTTCCTGGAAGGAGAGAGCTCAGAGCCATCACCCAGGAGCTGCTGGGCAGCCCCCGGCCCCTGCAGTGTCCAGGCTGGAGGCGGGAGCAGGAAGAGCTCGGAACTCCAGAGCCAGGCTTCAATCTGGCAGAGCTGCCAGGAGAGCTGGTTGTCACTGTCCTGTCAGTCTTCCTCACTCCTCCAGCCCTTCCCACACCTCTGCTCCTCCTCCACAGCCTCTGAGAGCCATCCTGCCTGAGCAGGCAGGACATGAGGCTGCCAGCACTTGCCTGTACTGCTGCCGGAGATCCAGCTTGCCCATGGTGGTCTCCCAGAGCTTGGAGGCCAATACCCGGACGATGTTGAGGAAGAGGAAGAAGTTCACCTGCCAACAGACACCCACGGTGGTGATGGTGCCCACTGTGACCTGGGGTCTGCCCGAGGAGCCCTTGGGGACACAGACAGGCAGTTCTGGGTGAGGTGCAGGCAGGGACATGGCGGTTGATGCTGTGGTCAGAGCAGGAGGGACCAGAGCCCCTCTGGGTGCTCCCTGGGTGTCAGAGTGGCTGGGACAAAACTCCAGTGACCACAAGCAAACAGCTCTGGTCTCTATCAACCCTCTTCCCCCAAAAGGAATTGGCAAGTTCATCCACAGGATTCTTACCACGACAGCAGCCAGGATGGGGACCTGATAAATCCACTTCATGTTCCCTGCACTGAGGTCCCAGCACCTGAGAAGATCAGTAAAGAAACTCCTTGGAGAAACCTGGCACTATTGGGAAAGATGGTTCCCTGTACCCACAACCACCCCAGCACCCCCATCTCCCACTCTTCACCCCCTTGGTGGGCTTTGTGTAAATCTTGAGCTGTAGCTACAAGCATTTGTAACTGTCATGGTGGGGCGAAGCATAAGTTCAAAGGAGCATTAATGTTCCTGAGGGCTCCTTGGCTACCTCATCCCAAACTCCTGCTGTTTGTATGGTGGCTTTCTCCTTTTAAAATGCCTCACTCCAGAATGTGTCCTCTAGAATCCATCTCTGTGCTGTTTATTGATCAATTTATGCTGCAGACTTGCATCCACCATCCTCCCAAATGTGGAACAAAAGCACTATTGCTCTGCATTACTGACAATTCTATGAACAAGCCTTGAATGTGTGTTCCCTCCTGTTGTTCTTCTTGGAAAATTTTCATTTCCACAAAGCTCTGGTGCCCACAGATACTTTGCTGGCATTTGCAGCCCCTCTTCCCCTCCCACAGGCGCTGTGAAGGTGGGTGTACGTACTGTGTATCCGCCAGTGAGGCCCTGACGCTGGCCCAGACAGACACAAACACAGCAGGAAGACCTGAAGGGCAGGGACAGAGTGAGGAGCAGGGCTGAAGCATCACCTTTGCACATCAAACCAGATCCTGGATCCCACTGCCCTGACCTGGGCACTCGGTGCCACTCAGCCATGGCCAATGCCACAGCTCCCAGCTGGGGCTGGGGTCTGTGCTCACCCCAGCCAATGATGATGAGGACCCACAAGTAGTTCTTGTTGGAGAGGAAGGCCATGAATATCAGGCTGTGCAGGTAGAGACCTTCTACCAGGATCCAGTAGTGGTTGGTGGCCAGAAAATAGAGGAAGAGAGTCACCACCACCTTGCAGCCAACCTGTGGGTACAGGGAGCGGCCCGTGTCAGGCTGGTCCCCAAAAGCAAAACCTGGTGGCTTTTGCTTTCTGGTCACCAAAACCCAGCTGTGCCCCATGCTCTTCTTGTAGAGACCTGCATCTTCCCTGGAATATTTCAGCATCTTCCTTCCCATAGGACAGGTATTCCCTGTACACAGGCCAAGGTATTCTGTGGCTCTGGTCTCTAGTGTGGCACCAGGACAGGGAGGAGCTAGGCAGAGCCAAAGGTGGACCTTCATGCCCTCCCCCTGGGTAGCACAGCCCTGGCCTGGGAGGACCCCAAGTACATCCCATTGCAACAGGGCTCCTAAATCCCCCTTTCCCCCCATCCATCACTCGCCAGGTGGCCCTGTTGTCCTGGCAAAGGACCCCTGAAATCGTCCTCCCGCATCCTGTTGGTGTCGCTGGGCGCTGTGCCTGAGTAGAGCACCATGTCCTTCACGAAGATGCTGAGGGCCCGGCAGATGAAGGAGGTGAAGAGGTGGACGTGGATGTAGTTCCGTGTGCAGTGCAGGCGCCTGCGGAGAAGGGATTTGACACGAACCAAGCCCCGGCTGCCCAACCAGCTCCTCACACTTGGGCTCAGGGAATGGAGGGGTCTCAGTGGGATCTGGGGTGTCTGGGCACAGAAGCCAGATCTGAGAGCAAATGGGGTGTCCACACTGTCCAAGATCAGGGTGGAGCAGATCAGGAACTGGGCACACCAGGGGTGTTTGGGGCTTTGGGAAATCAGCTGATGTTTGTGTTGGGTCTGTGGTTGTTCCCATTCCTTTGTGGGCTGCGTGTGTGAGTCCTCTGGGCTCGTGTGCATGGGCAATGGGATGAGGAGGCTTCTCCCACACAGGAGGGGCTTTGGCCTCTCCTTACTTGAAGTAGGAGAGGATGCAGACAGCGACAATGAGCGAGGCCAGGGAGATGGAATAGCCCACGGTGTACATGAGGTGCAGGCGGTCAAACACCTCCTGGAAGAGAAGGACTGAGCTCCACCACCCTGCCAGAGCACAGGGGGAGCAGGGCTGGTTTGAGGAGCAGAGAGAGAAGAGTCCCCTGCCCCCAGCGCTTCTCCTAGCCTTTTCTTCATCCTCGCCTGGCCCCCATCCACACCCCTTTCCCAGCACCTTCGGCAAACAGGGTCACCTTCTGGCGGCTCCGGCTCTCGGAGGAGAAGAGCAGGGCACACTCGGTGTAGTTGGCCCAGGTCTTGTTGATGCTGAGAGCCATGGCCCAGGTGCCATAGGCACTGCAGTACCTGTAGGCGTGACCTGGGAACAGCAACGAGCACCGTGGCAGCAGAAGGAGCCGCAGGAAGCCCAGACCTGTCCCTGCTCCATGGATTGTCACCAGGGTGAGGTCGCTTTCTGCCTAGGTGCAAGACTTGCCTTTGTGGTTGAAGTCGTAGATGTAGTCGGGGCAAGGCACTGACACCTCCTGGCTGGGGGAGCCCCTTGGCCAGCAGATGATCCCGTCCCACTCCGGAGGGCAGCTGGGGTCTGGCCAAAGAGCAAAGACACATCTCATATCTCCAGCATAACCCTCAGCATAATCTCTGTCTTCCCCAGGTGTGTGCTGGACTGGGGGAGGAAAACACTGCCACAGATCCCCTGGGCTGCAGAGAGGGAGAAGCTGCAGGGGACCAGGGAAGGGGACACATCCCACCTCTTCCAGGCTGGGCAAGACCCCTCCACAGCTCTCATTCGTGGTGTACCTGGAGCTGTCTGGAAAATGCTGGAGCCAGTGCTGGCTGCACCCAGGGCACAGATGGTGCCATAAGCTCTGCAAGCCCACAGGAGCCGGGTGTCCTCAGCCCCATCCTGCCCCAACAGAGAGGACAGCATTCCCCATGGTGTAACCAGGGCTGGCTGACCCAAGCACAGGGGAGGGACAGTACCTTTGATCTTCTCCAGCTGGGCCTTTATGTCCCTCTGACACTTTTCCTTGGCCTCCACCAGGAGATAGATCTGCTCTTCTTTCGTGAGAACATCATCGGGATCGACCTGCCCAGACAAAACACAGGTGACAACCCCTTGGCTCAAGTCATAGTGTGGCTGTGCTCTCTCAACCCTTTCCACGAGAGTCAGGTTTGGGTGGCCTTGGGTAGATTCAACAACATAGGGAAGAAAAAAGCTCTTCCTGCCTTCCTGCTCATTTTTCCCTTTCCCAAGGCTGATGCTGACCCCAAGCCCCTTCCCACCCTCTCCATGGTCATTTCTGCTCATGGTTTTGTGCAGAAATCAGTGGCCTGTTAGGCTACTGCCCCAGCTCCCTGTCACCCATCACCAGAAGTGCTGGGTGTCCCTGTTGCCCATGCTGAGCTCTCCAGGCCAAGTCTGGCAACCCCTGGGTAAAGTGCCTGGCTGGGGCTCAGCAAAGCAGCCACTGCCCAGTGCCCAGAGCAGACAGTGCAACCCATGGCACCTCCAGCTTCCCCATCACACCACTAAATGGTGTTTTGGGGTAAGATGCTGGAAGGAATTTAGAGCCAGGATGAGGACACAGCTTTGGAAGAGAAAAGGAGCTGGGATGCAGAGGGGTCACTCTCTCCAGACTGCCTCCAGTGAGCACAGCCAAATCTGGCCCCAGAGAGGAGATCCAGAACTCCTGTCCACGCTCCTCCCCAAACCAGCATCTGGGTGGGTGAATGGGGGGCTGGTCAGGGATGTGGGGCAGGAGTGGGATCCTGAGGGTGCATCAGCAGGATGAGGGCCTGGCTGTGGGAATCTCCCTGGCTGTGCCCTCGCCGCATCCCTCCAACCCTTCTGCACTGCCTGCTCTGCTCCCCCAGCACCTCTGAGGCACTGAATCCCGCCCTGGATGTGTCCACAAAATGGAAAAGCCATCACACTGCAGTGCCTCCGTGACTGTTGGAAAGCTTTTAGCAGGAGTGGAGATGCTCTCTCCTCCTGCCCAGCAGCTCCACAGAGCGGGATGTGAGTCGGGAGCACAGGCAGCCCTGCCCGGGCCACTGGCACAACATTTAAAGCCATGAGAGGGACCGGAGCAGCCCCGGGGCCACGCAGACTTACCAGAGCCCACGCTGAGCTCAGGAGGCAGCAGCAGAGAGTCACCATGATACCTGCCACAGGGCCAGATGCCTCCATGGTGCCACCGTGTCACTCGGATGGGGTCTTCAGGGACCAGAACCGCTGCCAGTGCTGGAGAGGGCTGCTGTGTTCAGCAGGACAGATCATCTTCTGGGAGCACCTTCCTGGCTTGCTGTTCACCCCGTTGAGGTGAGGTGGCAGTGGGCACAGCCCGTCTCTGGGAGATCAGGGCTGGGTGACTCCCCTGTCCCTGTGGGATCCCTATCGGGATCTCCTCACAGGCTCTCGGGGCAGGGGGGTTTCTCCCCCCACCATGCTTGATCCTATTCTCTTTGTGTCTTGCCTGCTTTAAGCAGCTCCGGGAGCGTGAGCAAACAATTCCCGTTCAGATGGGGATGGCAGAGGTTTATTGGCTTAGCCCAAGGTGCTAAAATCCTCTTCATTCAAGGCAGATTCCTCTTCTCTTTTCAGAAACTTCTCTCAGTGCCTGGTGGCTCATTTTTCAGCTGTGACAGCATTCCCCCACTGCCCCCATGCTCCTAAGTCCCTTCTAGCCCCAGACTGGTCCCAAGGAGCCAGAGGAAGGTGGGGAAAATCCTAGTGAGGTGGAGGCAGGGAGGCAGAGAGTGCAAGCACGTGAGCAGCACCTTGAGCTGATGCTCCTGCGATGGGGTGTCTTTCAGGCAGATGCCAGTTTAACTCTTCCTTCTCTGGGGGCTGGGATCCATCCTGCTCTCCCAGGAACCCGCAGTGACCTCAGGGCACGTCTGCATTCAGTCTCCTCGGGAGAGGGGCTGGAGGCTCCATCCTGGGGCAGGGGGTGGAGGGAGCAGCCACACAGGTGGGGTCCCACATCACCACTGGACATCAGGTCAGAACTGGTCCCACTGCAGCTGTCACCATCCCTTGTCACCTGCATCCCCCTGGCATGGCCCCAGGGCTGTCCCCTGCCTTTCAGGGTCATGCTGATAGCGAGCTTGCTCCCACCACCCAGCCAGTTCCAACACCTTGTGACCCCCAGCAGCCCGAACATCCCCCTGGGAAATGGGGCACCAAGAGGGGAGCCCTCTTTCCTCAGGCAGGTTGTCGTTAGTGGGATGAGGCTGGAATTCAACAGCCCAGTGCCAAATCCCTGGAACAGCAGCTCCCAGCCTGGGCCCCTCCCTTGGCCCGTATAATCCATGTCCAGACACAGCCCTTGTTGCCTCTCTAAGTGCCCCATTCCTGCACAGAGCAGCAGAGCCCCCGGAGCCTTCCTTAGGGATTTCCCAGCAAAGCAGCTCATTCTGGCCCCAGCCATGAGCCCCTGAAACTGCGTGACAAGGGTCAGAGTCCTGCTGGGCTCCTGCAGTGAGGGAAGGCCAAGGGAGCACCACAAATCTCAAGGACAGGCCTCAGGAGGGGCTGCTGATCCTGCTGATGGAATCAGACAGCAAAACGAGCCCCACAGTGGCCATCAGCTGAAAATCAGGGAGGGACTGGGGACACTCTGCAGCTGCCTCCACTGCCTGGCCCGTGGTGTGGGTGTGACACCAGCTCTGCCAGCGGCTCCTGGGGATGCTGCACAGGCACAGAGCACAACCAAGGGATAAACAGTCAAACTGCACCACGAATGTTTTCTGAAGGCTCTGCTGGGTCTGATTTCTGACCCAGAAGCTGCTGGGGAGTGAAGATGGGGTTAAGGTGAGGTTATTTTGGAGTCAGATGGATGCTGAGGGGGAGGCAGCTCAGGGGCAATTTGATTCTCTTGATTTCCCAGGTGAAACCTGACCCAGGCTCTGAGTTCACACTTAGCAAAACATGTTGAGTTTTTTTGCTAAATGACTTGTTATACTCTAGAGAGCTTTGGAAAGCAATGATTGCAAATGACACCCATCCAGCCCCCTCAGCTCCCCAGTCCCCGCTAGCAATGAGATGATGGCACACAGAGAATTCCCAGCAGTTTGTGACTGCTCCCTCCTTCTGAATGACTCCCATAACCCCTCCTTTGCCCTGGTGCCCCACACATCTTGTTTAAGTTGATGGTTTAGAATGTCTCAGAAAAACCCTCAAGCCCCATTTTCTGGGATGCTTTGGAGGTGCTTTGGATGGATGGTGCAAAGCTGGGAAAGATTTGTGCTGATGAATTCAGTTGTGGCTTTGGCCATCATTTCCATTTCCTCATTAGCCACACTGAGGGAGGTGAGCACCTACATTCGTCTTTTCCAGGGCACAAGCTCACCCCTGGGGAGAGACAGGGAGCAAGCAGACCCTGAGCACAAGATGGGGGTGTTCAGGCAGTTCTGAGCTCCTCTGAAGCAGCACTTCATAAATCCTAGTCTTAAAAGGGCTCTGCAGCGCTGGCCCTCGCAGCCTGCCTGCAAGCAGGCGCATTTCACCGTGGGTATTGGGGCAGGTTTATCAGCCATGCTGTTGCTATTTTCTTGCCTGGCCCCTGTGGCCATTCATGTTTAGGTTTCAGTGATCGTTTAGCAAGCAGCCCCCATGCAGCCCACCCGGTGCAGGTGCTGGAGGGGGATATGTCCCCCCTTTTGCAGCTGGGGGGGGAGGCCGGTGGCTCCGTGGAGCCAGGAGCCGATGACAATGGGCAATTGTCAAATTGGGGCCCCTCTCGTTTGAGTTTTCTTCCTTTTATAGTAAGTAGCAGTTGCTCCAGCAGCTGGCCTGCCCCTCCAGGGTGAGCACTGGGCTCCGTATATAAGGGAAGGAGCAGGCTTTGCCTTTCATCCCTCCGTTTGCTTCCCTTGCTGGGCGGCAGGACTCATCCCGCACCTCCGCAAATCCAGCGCGATGCCGCTCAAGAAACCCGACCCGAAGAAGGAAGCAGCCAAAGCAGCTCCAGGCTCTGAGCCTGCCTTCGATCCCAAGAGCGTGAAGGTGAGTGAGGAATGAGGGAGGACGTCACCGTGTTTCTCCGTGCCTGTCATCTGCCAGGCACAGGCGATGCAAAGCGCTCTGCAAATGGCATTAGTCAGGCTGGAAGCCAGCCTCGGGAGGGGAAAATTATCCGATTGTGTGGATGCAGTAGGCTGGGACTGATGCTGTCCTCGCTGGGGAGATGTCTCGGTCTTCCCCACCCAGCCCTGCCCAGCACTCACTGGAAGGAACCAGGATGCCGCTCCCAGAGCTGCGGCTGCAGAGTCGAACCCCAGCTCCTGCTGAGACCCCGTGTCGGGGCCCCAGCAGCAATAAAAAGCTTCTCTGCCACCCACTGTCTCCATTCTGAAGTATTTTGTTGCCTGCATTGCCTCCTCCACATAAGAGCATCCTTTATCCAGTGGCTCCACAACAGGAACTCGCTTTTTCCATCATTCCTCAGGTTACTCACATTTTTAAGCCAGAGCTGTGGCAGGAGAGTTATTAAGAACAGGCTCAGCATGGAGGCTGTTTAATCACTTGAACTTGGGATCAGACACTAAAATAACATCCTTTCTACCCAAAATAGTCCTGACTGTGGTCTGAGTATCCATCTTGCCTGCCCACCCTGCTGCCAGCTGTGCTCTCCACAGGGACCTCAGCTCCACAGCGAGAGCAGAAGCACTGGGAGACACGGCACAGCCAGACATGGCACAGATCTGGGACACAGCATGGATACAGCCCCCTGCCCCAAGCCTGGGGAGGGAGAGGTCCAGAGGGGAGGGTTCCTTTGCTCCCCCCAGCAGTAGCCCACATCTCATACCTGGCTCTGCTTCCTTCTCTTTACAGATTGAATTCACGGCAGAGCAGATTGAAGGTAAGTGCTGAATTCAGCTTCTCTCAGAGATGGCCTTAGAAATGGGGAATCCTTTTACCAGGTAGTTTTTCACCATGGACACAAGAGCCGAGGCACCACACAAATCCCCTCTTGGGGCAAAGGCCAGCAGGATCCAGAGCCTGTCAGGGCAAAGGTATTTTTCATTCATAGTGCAAGATGCAGCTGGGGTCAAAGTCAGGGTTTCTGGTAGGAGGAACAGCCTCTGGCAACACAGGGACAGCCCCAGAGTGGAGAGAGTGGAAAAGGGGATAAATAGGGATGTCCTGCAGCAAAGCCAGCTGCTGAGGGTGCAGGGATCCAGCAGGTCACCCAGCCAGTTCTGCAGAGGTGACAAAACCTGCTCAAGCAGCCAAGTGACTCATGCAAGGAGTCCGGCAAACCTCAGCCCGCATTGCACAAGCTCACTCAAGGCTGCAATGCCTTCAGAGGGCACAACATGCACGTGGCCATCCCTTCCCTGCTTGCCAGGCACAACGTGCTTCCCTGGGGTGGGAACAGGACCACTCCGGGCTCTTCTTCCCTGCAGAGTTCAGAGAAGCCTTTGGGCTGTTTGACCGGACGCCTGCGGGGACGATGCAGATCAGCTACGGACAGTGCGGGGACGTGCTCCGAGCACTCGGCCACAACCCCACCAACGCAGAGGTCCTCAAGGTGCTGGGCAAGCCCAAACCAGAAGGTGACAGCAAGCTGGGGACAGGGTGGGACAAGAAATTCCTGTGCTCCCTGGCAGCAAGTAGAGGGTTACATTCCCTGGAGGAAGAACCCTGCAAGGTGAAGAAACTGGAAAGGAAATTATGCAGACAGGGCTTCATTCCCGTGTAATTCCTTCACTCCCCTTCCCCATACCATGGAGGATGACATGGATAGGCAGTCCTCACACTATGAATGGTGGAAAGTGATGCTTAGCAGACTTTATCCTGAACTGGTGCAAACTGGTATAACCAGACCAGTCCCAGTGCGACCACATTATTGTGGTGACAGACGACCCACCTGATGGTTTAGTTTTGGGCTGATGTCAGGGGTCTCTGTGCAGTTTGATACTTCGCTCATATTCCTCATATGGATCTTCCAATCTCAAGTCTAATATAATAGTTCTGTCTCCTCGTGGGGCTCTCCCCTGCGCTCCAATGAAATGAGACCAAGAGAGTTAATTAGGAGGTCCCCAGAGACTGAATTCAGGCCCATAAGGTTAATCTCTGACCCCATCTCCTCTCCTTCCAGAAATGAACACAAAGATGCTGGACTTTGAGACCTTCCTCCCCATCCTGCAGCACTTCACCCGCAACAAGGAGCATGGCACCTTTGAGGACTTTGTGGAAGGGCTGCGTGTGTTCGACAAGGAGGGCAACGGGATGGTCATGGGGGCCGAGCTGCGCCATGTGCTGGTCACACTGGGTATGGCTGGCCCTGGGCCTGGCCTCGGGGGGGAGCGAGGCATGGGACCCGGGCTCTTTCTGGGCAAGTGGCTCAGGTGGCTGGCTGGTCTCACATATTGCAGAGGCCCTTTTCACTCTGCTGCTCACAGGCTCTTTTAGGAGTCAGTAGTCCTGAATGTGTGGCCATTTCCATCTCATGCCACAGCTTCATGCACGACCCAGGCAAGACGGAGACTCCAGAACATCCTCAGTTATCAGACAACAGTTGCAGTGTGATCCCCTCCCCACCATCTCCCACCAGCATTCCTCAGTAGTGGCACACAGCTCTTCTTTAATCCCCTTCTCCTCCCTCTGGTGACTTTGGTTATCTGGAAGGACAGGAGGGTCCTGGCAGGCTGAAAACCCTTCCCCTCACCTCTCCATCCTCCTCTTCCAGGAGAGAAGATGACAGAAAGTGAGGTGGAGCAGCTCATGGCAGGGCAGGAAGATGCCAATGGCTGTATCAACTATGAAGGTAGGAGCAGGAGATTCCCACTGGGGCCATCTCAGACACAGCTGTCTTATCTTAGAGCGCAAAATGCATCCTCCACAAGGGCTCTGGTTGAACTTGATGATCTTAATGGTCTTTTCTAACCTTAATGATTCCATGATTCTGTGACATTCATGATCACTGGAAGGGAGGTCACTGGACCACCCTCCAAAACAAAGCCTTTCCAAAAAGCACTGAGACATGTCAGCTGGGGTGGGAGCAAGGTGGTTGTGCCAGTGATTTCCAGGAAAAGCAGCTGAAGACAGCATGTTTCCAAGGAGTTCAGGGCTGTTTTATCTACAGTTTTGGCACTGTTTTGTTGCAAGCTATTGAAAATAAACAAAGCCAGCATCTTTCCCAGCAGAGGCTAATTGGGAACATTTGGAGACCTGGATCACTCGCTGCTCCAAGAGGGTGAAAATCTGGAATACGAGGAATTAAAATGAAATTTAGGAACCCTTAAAATTGGAGAGCAGTGAGGAAAAGAGGGGACCCATTTCCCTTGGTCTCAGAAAAATGGAGGTAATGGTACCAGCTCATCTCCAAGGGTTGGCATCACTCTGACCAGGTTGGGGATGGCATGCAAAAAATGGGAACAGAAAGAGGAATATTAGTCCTGGCAGAGCATCCCCTTCATCCCAGGGGGGTCCAAGCTAGGGGTCCCCCCTGCTGCCTCACCACCTGCCCCTGCCTTCCCCAGCTCACAGCATGTCCTGACCCCTCACGCTCTCATTTCTCCTCAGCTTTTGTCAAGCACATCATGTCTGGCTGAAATGAGAAACTTCAGGTGAGTTCAGTGGCGTCTCCTGCTGCTCACTCCAAAATTGGAAATCCTGCAAGTAACAGCCACGGGCAGAGAAGCCAAAACCCAAACCTGCAGTGGATTAATGCCACAGGAATAATCCCAGCTCTGAAGGCGCAAAAGTTATGTTGATGATAAGGAATTTCATTTGTAACTCCTGCCAATTAAAATTTATCAGGACATCATCACCCCTATGATGGTCATTTGTAGTCTGGGTAATTGTGTGGAGTCTCTGTTCGGAAAGAAAAATTTTCCATGGATATTTATTAAACTTCTTCGTGTTCCTTGAGATCAGCCTGAGGAAAACAGAGAAACATTGTTAAGAGGATGAGGTTTCTTTGAAGGTGAATTATTCCTCTAAAATCTATTCAATTGAAAAAAAAAATCCAAACTGCTGCCTGGCCCCAGCTTCCCCTGTCAATTTCTTATGACTTCATTATCTATTTACCCTTTTAAATATTTCTCCTACCCCTCACTGCCCCTCAGCTATGTAAAAGGCAGGCAGCCAGGGAAAAAAAAAAGTAAAAATTACCTTCAGACATTGCTAAATACAGAAATCAAACATTTAAAAATCTCTCCCCTCCCAAAATCTCTTTAAACATCAGAAGGTTAAAATGCAGACAGGCAGAAGTCTGAACTTTGAATGTTCAGCATCCTTTTTATCTTCTTTTTAATCCATTTCTCTCCAGTTCCTGTTCATCAGCTCAGCAATATAGATGGTTGGGTGGCAAAAGCTACCAGGAGATTTAATTCTTCACATAACTATTTGCATATAAAACTCTTTAAAATGGTGTTGAATTACAGCTCTTGACAGTTTGGGTTCAACTGAGAAGGAGTACTCTGAATACTCTCATCCCAAAGATTCTTTGCATTCAGTCCTCTCCCTCGTCTCCAAGGCTCTCAGAAATGCTTGGACCCACCTCAGCACCATGAAGAGTGAGATTCCTCCATCCACGTCCCTTCCCTGGCATGTTTTGCCTAAGCTGTCGCAAAGTGTCGGTCACCACGTGTGTGTACCTAAGCCTGGTGTTCGATGACATACCCGCACCTAATTACTCTTTTCAGGTTTTCCCTGTGACATTTGTCTAACTACATTTCATTCCTTCCTCCCTTACATGGTTTGTTTGCTTTGCCTGGGGACCACCTATTGATGGGGTGGGTGGAGGAGACCCCTCGGTAGTTCTGGGCCAGGTCCACCCTCATGGTGTGGGGTGTCCCTGGGGTGTGGGCAGTGTCCTGCCTGGGATGGAGCCCAGCCAGGATGGGCTCTCTGGGTGGTTCTTCTCCAGGCAGATGCTGTGTTCCAGCCAGGAGCTGTCTGGGGCCTGTGTGATACAAGCTGGTGACTCTCTCCCTCTTCCTACCTGCAAAGCAATCTTCAGAGCACCACCACAAGCGGTGAATAATTCATGACATGTAACTCAGCCTTCCCATGAGCAGAACACCTGGGAGCAGAAAACGCTTTCCTTTGATTTGTTCCTTCTTCCAATGTCCTCACTCTGACTTTGACTAGAAATTGAAGGCATTTTTGCTCCAATGTGTTGACTTCAGCTGCCACTCGCTCGTTCCTGTGCAATGACTAACAGCTGCTTTCAATCCCCACTGTTTGATTCAACTGCTCATAAAAAGCAACATAAGCTGTTTATAGATGCAAGATTAGATTTGAGCTCCTCTCTCTGCTATTCCTACAGCTTCCATTGGGCAGGATCTGAGCACCTCATGTTTTTAATGTACTATCTGTGCTTTAACCTCCTAGAGGGCTGTGGTGACAGGGTCAGAAGGGACCCTGCTTGCTCTGGGGTCACATTTGTCCTTGTCACCAATGTGGCACCAACTCCTGCAGCAGAACGTGCTGTAGCAGAGAGGAATGGAGCAGAGGAAAGGTGGGGACCTGCCTCAACTCACAGAGGAAATCCTCAGCAGGGACTGGGGACCCTGGAGCCATGACATCCCTGCTATAGCCATGATATTCCTGCTACAGCCGTGATATCCCTGCTAGCCTTGACACTCCTACTGAAGCCATGATATCCCTACTAGCCTTGATATCTCTGCTAGCTGTGATATTCCTGCAATAGCTGTGATACTGCTGCCCTTCAAGCCAAGAGGCTGCACTCTCACTCCTCTGTGCAGAACACAGGCCTTTTGTTTGAGCCCCCATCTTCAATGCTGAAAGGAGTAACACTAAATTAAAACCAAAGTGAGACCTTCAAAGGGACAGACAGAAAGCAAGCAGTGGGAAACCACAGAAGTACAGGAAAATAGTTTTCTATGTGAAAAATCCAGCTCTTGAAGGCCCCTTGGAGGAAGAACCAGCCACACTTTACTTTGGAGGATCTGTTGTGTCTCTTTAGGATAAAGCAGAGCTGGTTTGTAGCAAAGCAGGTTGGAATGATGCACTTGAACAGGCACAGTATGTCTGTCTGTACCTCTGTTTGTGCTTCCATGCCTCTTCCCCTGGCAAGGCTGCTCCCCTTCTCCGCTGGGAAAGTTGAGGATTCCACAGAGAAAGCAGCTTTAGTCCCATGGACATTTATAAAAGCATCTGTGGGTGCCAGTGAGCGACCCCACAGGCAGAACTGCACCATAGGACTGAGGAGTCTCTTAAATCCAGATCTCCAAAGACAATAGCAAACACTGACCTTTTACAGTTTGGATGTTTTACATGAATTCCAGGAGACTCTGAGAAGTAGTACAAGGAGCCCCCATGCTCCAGAGAGCCTGTATCTCCTCGGGCTGTGATAAGACAGACTCTCATACCAAAGAAGGTCTGGATGTCAGGAGTTCTGTGCCCTGGGGAATGGGAGAGACAGAAGGAGCCAGCTTTCATCCCCAGGAGGAGTTATCTGCAGTGCATGAGATCAGGAGGAGGGTGAACATGGACTGTGCTCCTTGAAAGGCTGCTTGGAGCCTCACACCATATATACACACCACCATCATCAACATCACCGAGGCCAAAGGCCTTCAGGGGAGGAGACACTTCACTGCCATGTTACTCACACCCTCCTATCTGGCAAAATGACTTGGATCAACCTGATTAGGAGGCCAGGTATCCATCTCAGGGTTTGTCTCAGGTGAAGGATTGAAGAAAGCTTTGCCTGCTCACACCCTGAAAGCAAACAACTGCAGATTTGCTGCCAATAACAAATTTGTAACTACACTTTTCAGAAATGCAGAGGAAGTGGGGAAGGAGGCAGGCTGAGCTCTCCCACTCCACACAGAGCTTCGATTCTCAACTAAAGATACAGCCCCTGCTCACGTGGGCTCGGCAGCACATCAGGATCTGACCTTCGGGCCTGAATGCAAGCGCAAAGCCCTGAACAGAGCAGGATGGAGCACAGAGTCTGTGTGTAGGTGTGTGTGCATTGGGGTGCTCCTACGGCTGATTCAGCAAGCCCACAGAAGGATTTGGAGAAGGAAGGCTTCTGCTAGCTGCAGGTGTCTATTGATAGGTCAGTATTTTTAATAAATTGAGGTTTACTTGTGCATCTTTATTCCATTATTTTGTAAAAAAAGCAAAATATGTGCCAGATATCACACTTTCAACCACATCCAAGCTTTAATTGGCCTGCCTTGTATTTATACCCCGGTCTGCCAGTTTTAATCCTGGATATGAGGACATCACCAGGAGTTTCTTCACGGAATGGGTTGTTAAACATTGGCAGGGGCTGCCCAGGGAGCTGGTGGAGACGCTGTCCCTGGAAGTGTCCAAGGAACAACTGGACGCGGCACTCAGTGCTCTGTCTATTGACAAGGCAGCGATCAGTCACAGGTTGATGACTCGATGATCTGGAAGGTCTTTTTCAACCCACATGATCCTGCGATTTTGTGATATCGTGGCTGAACCTACCTGGAGAGCACCATCAGCATGGACCCCTCAGTGACGGGGATAGGACCTGGGCCGTGTTGACCCCGATGCTGGGAATGGGGACACGGGAACCACCAACCAAACGCAGCGCAGGCGGCCGGGCTGGCTCAGGATGCGCTGGTGATGACAGGAGGGAGTCCTTGGAACAGCACCCCGAAAAACGCGGCGGTTCCCGACAGAGCTGGGGATCCCCAGAGTCCGTTCTGTGGCACAAAGTACAAGTTCTACATTCCATGGGTAGAACTTCCAGAGCAAAGGCTTTCTGAGGGACCAGCCACAGGCCCTGACGGAGGTTCACCAGCCGCCTCACGTTCGTCCATCTCCGTCTCTGCTCGGACATCTCCGTCCTAGCTCGTACGGCTCCGTTCCATCTCGGCCATCTCCGTTCCTGCTCGGCCACCTCCGCCGCAGTTCGGCCACCTCCGGCGCCGACTAGTTTCCTCCCGGCTGCCGAGCGCGGCTTTCCCAGCTGTTTTCCGTCGAGGCTCGGCTCTTTCCGCCTGCCCCTTCGGCTATTTCCGGCGGACGGTTCGGGTATTTCCGCCGCCGGTTCGGGCGGATTCGGCGCCCGCCGGCCTCGCTCGCTCCGGTAACGGTCGGTGCGGGTTCAAATGAGCCGCGGCCGGGCCGGGCCCCGCCGTGACTCGCTCTGAGCCGGGCCGGGACCGGGGCCACCCCGCTCGGGCTCGGCGACCAGGAGGCGGAGGCCGGGGAAAGCAGGATGACGGTGCTGCAGGAACCCGTCCAGGTACCGACCCCCGGGCGGCTCAGGCCCCAAAGCCCGGCCCGGGTTAGGCCGCCCCGCCCGCTCCGGGGCCGGGGCTCCGGGGCGTTCCCGGCCGCCCCTCAGCCGGTGGGCCCGCAGGACCTTCAGCTCCTCCGCCCTCCCTCCCGCCGGAGCCCGCCGGGCTTCCCCTTCCAGCCTGCCGTCCCCATCCCCGGGCCGGCCGCGCTCGCCCCTCTGCTCCCCGGGCCCCTGAGGGAGGTGTCGGTCTCCCCGCAGCTCCTCAACCGATTCGGCTCCCACGAAAGGTCCCCCCGCGGATCCCCCGGGAGACCTGTTGATACTTCGCTCACCTTTCTGCGTTTGTTGCCGTGTCGTGTTTAAATGCTCGCAGCGTGCTCGGATCCTTCCGTGTGGTGCGAGTGAAGGACGTTCCTTCTTCCCAAGGAGTTGATTCCTTCGGATTGATGGGAGACCTAGGAGAGAAAATAATGTAATTTTCGTTTTCCTCTCGTGTTTCAGTCTCACTGCAGTTGCTCTGATGGGTTTCCTGTTCTTGTGCTCAGCCTTCCCATCCAAAAGTCGTGATTCACGGAATTAAGAGCTGCTTTTTCTTCTGCAGTTCCTGTGTGCCCATTCTCTAACTACTCGTCATCTTCATCAATCAGTCGTCTTACTCATGTTCCCATTCTTTTTTTAAAATGTATTTCTATCATTTTAACAGGATGTTTTGGCTTTTTTTCTAGTTACAGTGAGAGGTTCCTGGCAGAAGTGTCTTGTTAGAGCACGATTGTGTTCTGTAATTAACATAGTGAGAATTCTTGCTTTTGACTCTTTTCTTTCTAATGAAAAGGTGGAAGGGGAAGAAAGGCTCCTGTGGAAAGCCATGCTGCTGACTTGACCCTGTCTGTGGAAGATGGTGGCTGTGAGGGCATTCTTGTAGACCAGGGTTTGTGTCCTTGATGTCACCGCTCTCTTCATCGCCTCTGAGAGCAAGGGTCAGCGCAGTGCTGGAAATGCTTTTGGCCACTTGGTCCATCTCCTGCAGAGGCCATCCTGCATTGGTGTTAGCTTTGGAGCTGGGCTGGTTGTTTTGCACCACTTGGGTATTCTAGGAAAACATGGGATTACAATAGAAAAGGAAGCAAGAATGCTTGCTGCAGTGTGAATGAGTGAAGCTGACAGGAAACAATACCAAATGTTTCCTGTGCTGTGCTAACTAGACTGACCAAGTGGAAATATCTGCTCTTCTGAGAGCTCCCTGAGAGAAATGTGTAGAGTTTCAGCAAGGTAAAGATCTCTCTTATGCTGTTCTCCATTCTTAACCTCTTCCAAGCTTGGATGTTTTGATGGGGCTTCGCTATGTTGAATATATCTATTTAAATTGACTATATCTATTTAGATTCTGCTTTTAAATGACAGATCATTCCTTTAGCAGTAGTTCTGCTGCTTTCAGTTTTACTGCTGTTCTTGCTTACAGGAGTGCTAGTAAGTTTAGGACTTCTTTGTGACTGGGTAAAGTCCATTGCATTTTTGAATTCCCGGTTTAGCTGAAGTCTACATACTTAGCTCTGTTTTTATAATTTTCTTAAATTAAATTATTGGGAAAGGTGACAGTACTCATTTTTGTCATTGCAGAAATTTTTCCTGTTTGTCTGTTCTCTCCCAATCTTTCAGATACCTACAGGGCTCAGCATTCCAGGAAAAAACCTGTCATCCTTACATTCTCACAGCTCAATGTTACTTATTTGTCACAGTGTGACAGATAAATAACAGAATTTGTGTTTGTATGTAGTCTCATATGTCTTGTGCTTTAAATGAAATTCATGTCCCAGAAGGCATCCTGGCCACTGGTTAGGTTTTTGCTAACTTTTAAAATTCTTTTAAGTTGAACAAAGTGCCAGAGTTTACAGCCCTGTACTATACTTCCTGATACAGTCAATTTAAAACCCTTCAGCTCCAACATAAAACACTGAGTCCCATGTCCTGAGAAATAGGCTGGATGCCTTCGAAATACTTCTGAAAAACATCTTGGAAAGAAAATGAGCACTTTGCTTGGAATTCAGCTGTTCAAGGTGATCATCTGCTGTGACTCACTGGAATGGTGCTTGAACTTGGCTGCAAACTGCAGGACCAACGTGTGCTTGTTCAGCGGGCAGAGTTTGTGTAACTGGGGAATGCAGCACAGCCCATCCCAGAGCTCTCCTCCTCCCTGCCCACCCTGAAGATTGAAATCATGGCAGAATCTGCTTAGCATGGCAATATAGGCTAAACAGCTTGGAAAATAATTTCCAAGGCTGTATAACTGTCAGAAGAGAACATCTCTTAAGAGCTGTTTGGCTTAGATATAAAGTGACACTTGGACAATGCACAGGATGTTCTGGGTAGAAGATGGACCTGTCTGAACCTTGATTTTATTTTCCTGCTCTCCTCTCTGAAGATGCCTTGCTGCAGGGCTGTGTATGGTAGTTTTGGAATTCCCTGTTCATTTTGCATTTCAAATTAATTATTTTTCAAAAGGGTGATTAGGACCTGGAGGTTCATTGTCTCTACAAGCACACTTGAATAAAATGTGGAAACACTTCCAACATTTCTCCTTCCTGTGATGCAGCCCTGAGAACAGGGCTGAGAAGACTCTTCTGGTGTGGTTTAGCAGTTGTGTGCCACTAGTGCTGTGCACGTGCATTGTGCTTCTTCTAGAACAAACTAAACTACTGTGCTATATTGAGATTAATGTTCCTGTCCTAAATGGTGGGCAAGAAATCCTCTTTTGTCAGGCACAGTCATGGTTTAGACATCTGTTCCCGTGGAAAACTGTTGCTGCATAGGTATGGCTGATTCCCTGCTACCTTTTTTTCCTTTTCCTGCTTTTAGGAGAGTGTGTGTGAGGATCCAGATGCCAGCATGGGTCATTTCAGGGCAGGAGGCATGTTTTGGGCTGCAATCTGATAATTGCTACAGAACAGAGATTCTGCTAGCCCGTTTCTTGCTTTCGCTGGTACTCTGCTCCACAAAGATAGTTATTTGAGCCAGTGTGTAGTGTAACTCTTATAAAGTGGCTGTGACATAGCCCCAAATCCCTCATGTCTCGTCTTAGCCTTTGGCAGGATTGTTCCTGGCAACTTGCTCTTGTTTGAGCAGTCAGGTGATCCTGATTTTCCCACTCCCACCCCCACACCTTTGTTTTGCCAGCTGGCTGAGTTACAGCCCTGCAAAGCCAGGCTTTTTAACCTGCCACAACTTGGCTGGATTCATCTAAATGTCACTTGTGACTTGGTGAAGGAAGAGCTGCTTTTGGGAGCAAGAGAAATGGGAGACCTTGGGTTGCTCTGGCTTCAGGATGGCTTAAAAGATTGTAACCCTGACTTTTTATCTCCCTGTTTGTCCTGCTCTGTCTGTGGGGTGTGGAGCCACCTTCAGCCTGGGAACCTTTCAAGGCAGCAGGGAGTAATCATTTCAGGAGGCTCTGAGGCTCAGTTATCTGAAATATGAAATACAACCAGAGAGAAACAATAGTGTGTTTGTATTGCAATGATCAAATGAAGAGAATTCACTTTTTAATACATCCAAATACTTTCACACAAGCTTAAAAGCACCTGTTGACTTCTTAAGTGTGTTCTTGGGATCGACTGATAGGAGAAAACAGGCTCTCTGCAGGGATTTGTGTATAATATTCCCTGTAGTACTTGGGAGCTCTGGTGTGTTCTGTTCATGACGGCTGTGTGGGCTTCCCGTGAAGAGAACTTGCACAGTTTTCACACCCTGTGTTTGTCAAGTTTGTGTTGGAAGAAGTAGCATATGGTACATGTAACTCGGTGATGTTAGGATTTTTTATTTTTTTTAGATCAAACTGGTGCTTGTCTTTCCCACTGGGAATAGCTCTTCAGGGCAGTATTGCTTTCCTGTGGAAGATTTCTTTTAGTTTTGGTGTGTCTCATGGGTTTTAGATGCAGATTCTGTTTTTCTTTAGTTGCTGATGAGTATTAGAGAAATTCTAGATCACAGTGCCTTGAACTCCTAAATTCAGATCTCATTTGGGATCAGTAACAGCAAAACTACTGCAAAATGGCTCTTTGCTGCTGATGAAAAAGGGCTTTGGAACTGAAACAAAGACCCTAGATGGGAAGGAACTGCTGTCCTGATCCCAACCCTGCCCACCTTGGAGCACAAAGTCTGATGAGCATGCACAGCACCCTTGGAGTAGGTGGGGAGGAAAGGCTGAACAGGTCTTAAATGATTTTTCAAATCCCAGCCTTCTTTTACAGATAACAGACAACTTTTAATGTGATCTGAAGAAAGTTGGCCGAGCAGTTTGTGTGAAACCCTCTTATCCCAGCCCTGGACAGCTCTTGTTTGTCAGCTACTGGTGACAGCAGTGCAAGTAAATGACACCTGCTTTGGTGGTGTGCAGCTTGTACCCCTGTGTGCATGTTTATTTCTCTGGAGTTGTGCCATCCTTCCAGTCTGCACAAATATTGGTTGTCACAAACCCAAACTTGGTGATCATGAAAAAGTAAACAGTACCCAGGAGCAGGATTTGGCCAAGTGTGTGTGAGCAGAATCAAAAGTAGGTTGTGTTCATCTGAGGCTATAGAATACAAGTTGTCCATTTCATTTGCATTGCATTTGTTCTTGGGTGCTGCTTCACAGCTGGTGGCAGCGAAGAGGTGGCTGAAGGCCCCACAAAAAGCTGCACAAAAAGCACTGGATCCTGTTCACCTTGGCCCTTAAGGGAACGCTGATGCCTCTTCAGGGAAGATCCTTTATACTAGGATGTTTAATCAACACCAGTCTCATCTTGAACACTGACAAGTTTCTGGGCCTGTTGGGTTTTGCTTTGGCATCTTGGGGAGATGCTTTAATGGGGTACTCTGACCAGTTAGGGTTGGATTTTGGTTTTGTCTTTACTGAAGGTGTTGTTGTTTGGTGGTAGTTTGCAGTAATTCCTGCTGAGTTGTGCACCAGGCTAAAACTCAGTAATTTCTGAGGGGTTTGGATGGATGTGTCTGGTAACGAGTGAGGAACACTCTAAGGTTGATTCATGACTTCAGTGCACAGTTTGGTGGGGTTTTTTTAAGCCTCCTTACTAATAGCTGAAACAAATACAACTTGGCTGGCATGTTCATCCTCCCCTTTCTTTTTAGGGCTCTATAAAACCAAGCTGAACTTTGCCTTTTGACAGTAAGAGCTAATGGGCTTTTCTAATTTTGAAAGCATCCCCACTAAATGAAGATGATTTTCTTGCCTTGCAGGCTGCTATCTGGCAAGCACTGAACCACTACGCGTACCGCGATGCCGTGTTCCTCGCAGAAAGGTTATATGCAGAAGGTGTGTACTTTGGAATTATAAAGCTGATGCTTTTTTTCATTTTTAATTTGGGATATTTGAGCCTCTGCTCCTGCTTTGTTTTCCTGCTGTTCTGATAATGTTTAGCTTTCTGCTTGGGGAAAGCAGAGGAATGCCTTGCAATTAGGTTGGAAAATCAAATCATGTAACAGCAGCAGTGTTTTTTTATGGTAAAATCTCCTCAAAATTAAACTCAGATTTGTGTGTTTGAATGCAGTGTTTACAGTGATCTGGTTTATGGTAACAAATAGGAGAATGTTGGGGGTTTTTAGTAACCCTCAGGCATTGCATGTCTTCCAAGGGCACTTGAGGATAGATGCAGCACACAAATTCTGCAAATTGGCTTGACATTGAAAGCTGTCTTTGCTAATAATGCTGCTCAGATATGTTGATTGGCTCAAAGAGAGTCTTGTGATGGTGAGAGAAAAGTACTGTGAAATTGAGACAGTGAGAATCAGAGCATATGGAAGAGGTATCTCCTGCTGAATCCCTGCTAATTGTTACTTCATTGTAAAGCTGTCAGGGCTGGGGTATCTTGGATAGTGAGCAGGCAGCAGTAACACAAATCTGTACTTCCTCTGGGTCCTTTAAACACTTTGTCAGTGTGTTCTAGCACCTTTAATTTCTTTAACCTTCTCTCCATGACCTCAGAGAAGCTTTTTGTTCTTCTGTACTTCTTTCTCCTTGTTACTTGTGGTCAGCTTTCCTTCTCTATTTTGAAAGGTATTGTTCTCTAATCACTAACACAAAAAACACCTCAATCCTTATGCTAAAATACAAGCATCATACCATTTCTCATGCTAAACAACCTGAGCTTATAGTTTGAATTAAACTGTATAAGCTATTTCATGCTCTGTTTTGTAATGAAGTATTTTGCCTGCCATGCCCGCAATGCAGTTCTTAACAATGGAAACACAAACCTAAGTTTTGAGAAATAAAGGCTTCTTTTTCCTTGTGTCAGGGTTACAAATGGAATCTGAGGTGTTTGATCTGGTGCTGAAATGAGTAATGTTGTGTAGAATGTTATGGAACCTGGTAATCCAGGTGTTCATGAAGAAAATAGTATTTGAGGGATGACAGAGCTCCCCTGAACACAACACACTGTGAGGTGCAGGGAAATGGTAGATTGAAGGTAATTGCCAAGGATTTAGGAACAAAGAGAATCCATTTTTTGCAGCAGCCAGGAGAAAAAGACCTGACTTGATAGAGGCACATCTTTACAGAATGATTCTCTGCAAGAGTACTTCAAACAGCCTTTTTCAGTGGCCAGCAGTGCTGAGAGAAAGCAGCGTGAATACTGACATTTGGTGCAAGCAATTAACTGCTAACAAAACATCTGGCTCCTGGTTAAAATAAGTGGTTACTCTGCAGAGTGGAAGCTGCAGAACTTGAATGCAATGGCTCCATGTTGGCAGGAGTGATTTCACCCAGAGAAGAACTTCTTTTAAGTCTACCTGCAGTTCCTGTCCTTGATGGGACATCTGTGGCTTGGTCATTTCCCAGAGCTCTCAAAGTCTGCTAAAGTACTGGATAAAAATTGATTTAACTTGAATTTTCAAAAGGTCTTCTGGTGTTTTTAGGATAAGGCTAATAAAATGTCCTCTGTTTGGGTCTTCTGTTTCCATTGTCACTGTCCAGGTGATGACAAAAACTTAAAATAGTCAGTTTCCAGTGAAGCAGAGGATTTGGGCAGATTCCCAAAGAGGTTTTTATATAGTGCTCATATTGATTTTTCTAAAGATTTCCCTATGGGTGGGTGAACAGACATCAAAATTGTTTGTTTAATGCTGAATTCCATTTGCAGGATAATGTCTTCTGAAAAGTTAAAAGATAATGTGGGTTATTAATTGTTTGCAGTTTGAAGTTGCTCATGTTCATACACAGCTTTTGATTTAAAATATCATTGTGTGAGGGTGAGTGTAACATTTGGAGAAGTACAGAGAATGAGTTAAGTCACCATGGATGTACAAAATCTGTGAGTTTACAGAAAGGATTAAAGTTTCTTCAGGGGTTAATTCTGTCCTTTATGGTGTAATCACAAGTGGGTCTGACCTCAGTCTCAAGCCTGGATGCCAAGTCAAGGTCTTTGAGTAGAACGTCCTCAGCGTGGTACGTAATTCATTGCAGTATCAGGAAGCCAACATCAAATCTAAATAATTCCAGTCTCTGCCATAAGGAAGTGTTTCTGCCCTGATCCCTCTTGTTCTCTGTTTAAATAGAGATGACTTTTCCTGATGCTTGACTACTTCATCCGGAATTTAGAAACTTATGAGATCTCAGCTTGGGAAAAGGATTTATGGAATCACAGAATCCCAGAGTGGTTTATGTTGGAAGTGACCTCGAAGCCCATCCAGTCCCACCCCTGCCATGGGCAGTGACACCACCCAGTGTCCCAGGCTGCCCCAAGCCCTGTGCAGGTTGTAGGAGAGCTTGTCCCTATTGCTAGTTCCCAACATAAAGCAGCCAAAGCATCTGAATGATGCTGTTAAGCCACGTTCCCAGTGAAATGAGAGTGGGCAGCAGAAAGGTCAGGATTCAGTGTTGGTGAAGACCAGTAACTGACCAACTTTAATAGTCATTAAAATCAGAAAATCTCCACTGAGAGATGTGAAGGTAAAACATTGAATGCTTTAGAACAAGAACAGAAAAAAAATTGCAAATGGAAAAAGACCACTTGAAATTGGGATTAAAACTGGCTACTTGGGCTGGAATAGATCTTCCTTCTGGAGGCTGTTGTAGCAGCCATTGTTGTGCCAGTGTTTATGCACTCCTTAAAGTAGTGCAGAGTGTTGGTGGCAGGTGTGGTGACACTGAACCAAGTCAGGCTTGGTGTGGCCGACAGGTTGTTAAAGTAACTCTGGCCTGGCTGCTTTGCTCGGCTTGCTGCTGTTCTAAGTACAAACTGGCTCATCACTTACTCAGGTTGGGTAGCCAGAAGGATCAAAGTTCCTTTACACTTGTAGATGTTAAGAGTTGAGCTGACTAGCCAAGGGAATGGTATTGGAACTCTGGTAATCACCAACAGATGAAGAAGACTTCATTCAGGAATTAATTTCTAGTACCATACCCATTTTTTTTCCACCTTGTCCATAGTTGGCTTTTACTCCCTGCCCCAAAATTATTTGTACTAAAATGATTAACATCTAACTGATGATTTGGTTTTCCAGTACACTCAGAAGAAGCACTGTTTTTACTGGCAACGTGTTACTACCGCTCAGGAAAGGCCTACAAAGCTTACAGGCTCCTAAAGGGACACAGCTGTACCACCCCACAGTGTAAATACCTGCTTGCAAAATGTTGTGTGGACCTCAGCAAGTAAGTAAATCCTTCGTGTTCTGTCCAGGGTTACAAATGGATTTATTTTTTTGCTTGGATTTATCCTTTGGACATGTCATCTTGTATAAACTAGAAATTCATTGGTCTCTCAGCACAAAAGATTATAAGTTCAATTTATTTTGTTTTCAGATACGATCTAATGAGCCGTGTTGCAAAAACCTCTAAAAGCTGTTGAGTAACTTAGACAGGAATTGCCAAGCTGTGTAGAGAGAATGTGAGCTCATTTATACAGCTCTGCTTGTTATTTTCTTGTGGGGATGGTCTGTGCTGATAGAAGCATACACCTACAAGTAAAATTTCAAGTGGTGTCAAGAAAAGGTGGTTTGTTTGTTCAGACCAGGTGTTTGGACTCTGATGCCTGAAAAATGCCTCCCACCTCAGCAGTTGTATAAAGTAATTTTGAAGCCTGACAACCAGTGGCTCATTCTGTGTGAGTAGTGCTGCTCCTGCAGGTGGAGAAGGTGCAAACTGAGCCTTTGTTCTCCTTTTGAGCCCTTCTGGCAAGGAGGAAAGGCTCCAAAATCTTTGCCATATCCTGATACTGGCTCTTAACTCGGCCTTACAGATTGTATTTCTTTGGGAAACAAAACCAAATTAAGCACTGCTTTAGCTTAGGTGAAGCACCTTCAAAGATCAAGTATCTTGAAGATTATCTTGTCCTTTATCCTAGGATTGATCACTTTTGGAAAAGTCATGCCACTTTGTGCCTCTGGGTTTGTTTTGTTTCTCTTCCCTCCCAGTAGAGCTGTTTGACTGCAGAGCCCTGAACCTCCCTGTGGTAGAGGAATCCATTGGTTACTTAACCTTCATTTGCAGGAACTGGTTTTTGGTTTAAAACCTGTGAACACTGACAGTGGATTTCTGTTTTTGTTTGCAGCAGGGTGAAAACACTGGACTTCCAGTACTGTGAGCCTTGTAACCCCTTTAAACCTCTTGTTTTTTAAAAAGGCTTGCAGAAGGAGAGCAGATCTTGTCTGGTGGAGTGTTGAATAAACAGAAAAGCCATGATGACATTGTTATGGAGTTTGGTGACTCTGCATGCTTTACACTCTCCTTACTGGGACATGTCTACTGGTAAGGTTGCTTTTTCATTTTGCCCAGTAAAGTTGGAAGGTTTTTACTTGACCAAGCCCAGGTTTAGCCAAACATATCCTTGGTCATTACAGGAGACACTTCTCTCTGGATTACACCATTATTCAGGCAGATAGTTGTGGAATCAGTCTGATTTGGAAATGCAAGAATGATTTAGTTTTCACCCAAAGATTGAAAGCACAAATTCCTCTCTCCCAGGTGGATAAGAATGCAATCCAAGAGTCTGAATTTTTTATATACCTTTGGATTTGCTCTGTATTCTTCCCTGAGGAAAGCTCTAAGCTTGTCTCTCAGTGTTACCATTTAGATTTTTACTATCTGTGTTGTATGTGTGTAGCTCTTACCTTCAAATCAATGTTCTGAGGGTGCCAGGCAGAATAACTTGACAATTTAAGTGCTTTGATTTTGCCAGGATGCAAGAAAGGTTTCAGTAAATGTGAATGATTGATTGAATGGGAGTAGTTGGGCTCTTGGATTCTTCTCTACTATATCTCGTCTCAATTATTTTCAAGATTATTTCTTTGTAGCCAAATACTTAAGTGTTCAGTTTAGCCCTAATTTCTTTGCAAAAATATTATCCATCGATACTTAAGATGGCTGGAAGGCTGGCAATCAGGTTACTGTTGGCAAAAAGGAAGCAAGCTGTTGCAAAGAACTGCATCTTCCTAGAAATGAAAATTCTCAAGCTATTGTAGTGCTTATGTAACTTTTTTTGACAACTGTGTCTAAATATGTCAAGTAACTTCAAAAGAACAAAGTATTTCTCAGGCTTGAAAAATGAGAAATGTTTCTATGCCTCTCAACGTGTTTTTGTTTTTCAACTCCTCTTCTGGAAAAGTCTCTTGAACAAAAGTGCTGTTCTGAAGTTTCCCTGTGAACTGTTTCTTTTTGCAGCAAGACAGACCGGCTTGCCAAAGGATCAGAATGTTACCAAAAGAGCCTTAGTTTAAATCCTTTCCTCTGGTCCCCTTTTGAATCACTATGTGAAATAGGTGAGTCTGCACAACTGTTTTACTCATGTAATTCATTGGAGAGATTTTTGTGAGCAACCATTAATTTAAAATACTTTGCCATTGGTTAAAATTTGTCTTATTTTCTTCTGTCCTTATTATTTATATATTTTTAGATCTAACAATCCAAGTGTGCTTTCCAGCCTACATTTAGGAGACACTTCGAAACTGTTTCTGAGAATAGCTTGAACAAACAATAAATGAAAATTATTAAGCATATTGATTGTCCAGGGTTTTGTAGGTGAAGAATGGAAGAACACTTCTGTTTTAGTCCAAAGGGCTCAGAGTGACGTGGTCTAGTGAAGGGTGTCCCTGCTTATTGCAGAGGGCTGGAATGAGATGTTCGTTAAGGTCCCTTCCAACACAAGCCAAATGTTCTATGATTCTAGGAAATGTTTAAAACACTTCCCAAATCCTCTGTCCCTTGTTCATGATTCAGACTGAATATTCAGTGTCTAGACTCAGGAATAACTATTTAATCTCCTTCCACTGTTACAGGTGAAAAGCCAGACCCTGACCAAACATTTAAATTAACATCCTTACAGAACTTCAGCAGCTGTCTGCCCAACACTTGCACAACGTTGGTGTCTAATCATAACATATCCCACAGACAGCCTGAGAGTGTCCTCATGGAGACACCCCAGGACACAATTGTGAGTTTTGCTCGAATCATTGTAAAATCGTTTGCTAAAATTGGTGCTTTTTTCCAGCTTAACTGAAAAGCGTTAATTAAACTATGCCCTAAGTACCTAAGAGCTGCCTTTTATTCTTCAGGAGTTGAACAGAATCAACCTAGAATCCTCCAATTCAAAGTATTCCTCCTTGAATTCGGATTCTTCCATGTCTTACATTGACTCGGCCGTGATTTCCTCGGATTCTGTCCCTCTGGGGTCAGGAACTGCCATATTGTCCAAACAGGCTCAAAATAAACCAAAAACTGGACGGAGTTTGCTGGGGGGACCTGCAACTTTGAGCCCACTAACTCCAAGGTAAGTCCTTGGGATGGCCAAGCTCTGATGGCCAGGGCTGAGCTGCTGCGGGTGTTTGGAGCAGGAGGGCTGGTGCTGCACAGCACACTGACACACGTGGTGGTGGAGTTTGTGAACAGTGCTCTACAGGGAAACCCAGACAACTTCAGCAGCTGCTCTTGCTCCTACTGTTGATCTCTTCTGGTTTTTAAACAAACAGTTGGTTATTTGGAGAGGAATTGTTGATTGACAATATTGCTTATTGTCATGTTCTCACTTGAAAAAAAATCTCTGAAGGAATATGCAACTGCTCTGGAATAAATTTCATTATGAAAGGCTGCTGTAAAGAGCTTTTCTTGAAGTACAACTCCTGATGATCCTGTGGGTCCCTTCCAGCTCAGGATATTCCATGACCTGGCTCTCTGTTTTAACCCCTGCATCAGACCAGCTCTCCAGGCCTCACATGCAGACACTGACCCTTCCTCTCTGGTTTGTTCTCAGCTTTGGAATTTTGCCACTAGAAACCCCGAGCCCTGGAGATGGATCCTATTTACAGAACTACACCAACTCCTCCTCTGTAATTGATGTGCCATCCACTGGAGCACCTTCAAAGAAGGTACCTTGCATTCTGGAGCTCAGCTGCTCTTCTGAGAGCCTGACGTTGCAGTGCACTTTAAAGAAGAATCCATAATACAGAGAAAAAAACATGTGAGCTAAGTTTTCCCCCCCAGATGCCCAGGCTGTAGTTGCTGGACTAACCTAGGGAAGATCTCTGTGTTCTGTCCACCTCCCATCACAGAGAGTTGTGCAAGCACTGAAGCTTCCAAACAACAGCAGATTCAAACATTTCAGTTTGCAGGGTAGAGTGTGAAGACTTGGACTTCTTGTTTTATTTATTTAATGTATTTTCTGAAGCCCCGAGAGAGCTACTGATCTCTTGCAAGTAGTTTTTGAATTGTAGTTTACAGAGCAGAGTAATAAAAATCCTGCTGCTGGTTTGTGAAGGACTGAGAGAATGGTGCTGTTTCACTCAGCAAAGGCTTGGGTAAGGGAAACTAAAAATTGTCCGCTTTCCTCAGGAAGAAACTGCTGTAGTTACCATAGTGATAAATGAGAGGTGGAATGTTGGTGACAGTTGAAGAACTATTTGTTCCTTTCTAAAAACAAAAACCTGAGGATTTTTCCCTGTATTTTTAGTAAATCTACAAGTTGCATGAGGGATGTTGGTGTTTTGTAGGGGGCAGTATTTTGAAGTAGTGTTGGATCCCTCAAAAAGTAGATCTTGAGCTGCTGCATTTGCTCTGGACAAATCTTGATGCTCCCCTTGCAAATTCTGAAAGGGAAATGTGGGAACTGTACTAAAGTGGTCAGTTAGGAATGTGCTTTGCTTGGCTGATCCGATTCCCATCCTGTACTTGCTCAGGACCGTTTGAAAACAATGGCTTGTGGTGGACTCTGCACTTATAGGGAGGTAAATTTCCATGAATCTGAAAATGGAAATGAAGTTAGTAAGGTGCAGCTCTTCTGAGAGCTGAAAAGCTTTGGGGAATCAAGTGGGATTTGCTGCTGTTTTGTTGCTTTGCTGAGTGTGACACAACAGCACTGAGGTGTAAATTTCACTACTCCACATTTAGGCCCTGCCGAGATGGAGCTGTGCCACTACCAAAACACAAATATTTAATACATTTTAATAAACAAATTCTGCTTCATGCTTTGTCCAGTGCAAATAGTCACTGTGCCAGTTCCACTTTGCTCTTCCAGTTCTGTGTCAGACAAGGTTTGGTGGAGCTGTGGCTGAACAGAGGCAGTTTCCTAGGAAACACATAAGTGAATGGAGCACTAGGAGGAATCCAAAGGCTTCCTGTCTGAGTAGGCAAGTTTCCTTGCTGGCCACCTGAACCATCCTCTGGTAACAGAATCTGGGAAAGGAAGGGAAGGACAGAGCTTTAGAGTTTGGATAATGCACAAAATGGCATTGCTTGTGCTGTTGTTGATCCACTTGTCCCTTTCCAGTGTCTCTTCCAAACTGCCATCCCTGAATTGAACGTTGGTGTCCCTGGAGTGGGCAGGAAGATAATTTTTTGAAGCTTTTTTTAAAAAATAGGAAGAGGAGGATCGGTTCTGAAAACAGGCTGCGGTGCTGTGCAGTTTGTGAATGGTTTCTGAAAGGGATTGTAATAGGATCATTTAAAAATCTTTTTCTTTCTCTCTCTCTCTATACATATATATATGTTTACAACTTTCTGCAGGAAAAAGCCTTTAAATACAATGTCTTTTAATTCCCTTTTTGTTCTTGCACAAGCACTTTAACATATATCTCTTCTTGCCACTAGATGGAGATTCCATATCTTCAGATAGTGTGCATAAGCTTTGTAGACTTGGTGTTATTAACAGGAAGGAGAAACACTTTTGATGGTTTCCCCTTGGCATGGGGAACCTTCACCTTTATTAAAACAATTCTGTTTCTCCTTGTGCAGTGTTTGGTGGGTGGAGTGGGCTGGGTTTGGTGCAGCAGAGATGAAAACTCCTGAGTGACTTAATAACAAACCTGCAGAAACTCTGTGTTGTGCAGACTGTCAGCAGGATCAGCCAGGCTGGAACAAAATCTGTCTTCTCCCAGAGTGGGAATAGCCGGGAAGTCACTCCAATTCTTGTTGCACAAACACAGAGCTCTGGCCCACAGACAAGGTAAAAAAATTATAGTTCTGGAGCATTTTTGGTTAAAACAAAGCTAGAAGCTATTACTACTAAAAGTGGAGCAAAGAAGCTTGCTTTCCAATGTGTAATTTTTAAATTTCTATTTTCAGTACAACACCTCAGGTATTGAGCCCAACCATTGCTGCTCCACCCAACGCGCTGCCTCGACGAAGCTCTCGCCTATTCACCAGTGATAGTTCTACAACCAAGGTACAAACCTCCCAGTGCTGCAAATCCCTGCCTTCACCCATGCCACTGTGCCAATTGCTGTTTTCCACATACTCATAGCAGTTTAAGAGCAGATCCTGCAGTGAGCAGGGCTTAGCTGGGCATGGTTGCTACACATAATTTTACACAATTCACTCTCAAGTTTAGATTTCTGAATTTAAAATACTCTTTTTATATGTAACTCTCACTTTTCTTATTCACAGGAAAATAGCAAAAAATTAAAAATGAAGTTTCCACCTAAGATTCCAAACAGAAAAACAAAAAGTAAAACAAATAAGGGAGGAATAACTCAACCAAACTTAAATGACAGTTTGGAAATTACCAAACTGGACTCTTCCATCATTTCAGAAGGGAAAATTTCCGCTGTTGCACCACAAATCCAAGCTTTCACGCTGCAGAAGGCAGCAGCAGGTCTGTTTGAGCACTGTTGGACTGTAATAGAGTAAAATCTGATCTATTTGGGTTTTAATGTTACTTCAGTATTTCCTTCTTTCCCATTTCATTTAGCCTCCAGCTCTCACCTTTGTATAATAGATAAAAACTGATTTAATTCAGCATCTTCTTGTTAGCTTAGAAACATGTGAAGAAATATTGAGAGTGGTAATTATCAGCAGATACATCTTGCAAGCTCTGGTCCTTATTAATGACTAAAGTATTTTCAAAGTATTGATATATCAAGTATTATAAATTATTATACAATGTATTAATTATGATAATAGAGCAAGTAATGTTATTATAAGTGTTATGTTGTTATAAAGTATAACTTGAAAATTTTAAAGTATGTAATTTATGACAGTATTATTTTCCTTGGAAACTGATTCAAAGGAGTTACTCATAACCCAGTCATCTCCCCTCAAACAGGAGCTTTATGTAGTCTGTTCTCCCTTGATATTTCCCATTTGTTTAAAAACAAGTATTTATTCAGACAAAATGCTGAATTCCCCTCTTTTGGCTCAGTAATGTTTCCAGGCAGCAAGAGGATGTATCGTATCCATGGCTACCAGGCTTGTGGAAATGGCTCAGACCTAGAGAAATGTTTGAAGAGCTGCTGGAAATGCAGAACTCCACTTGTCCTGAGCCCCAGAGTTTAAGGACTCATTATTTTTTGGCTTCCCTTACAGAGGCCGATATTCATAATATCATGCTCATGTTAATTAAGTGTATAATGTTAAGAGTGTATAAACTTTGTTTGGAAACTCCTGAAGGATTTCCATAGGTGAGTTCAGGAGCAGTGCACAAGGGAGAGCTTTAGGGATTAGCGCTTCCAAGTAAATAAATCTCAGCTGTCTTTTTTCCCTTTTGTTCCCCACTTTTATTTATTGTGTTTTTCTCCTAGAAGGTTTGATGAGCCTTCTCCGGGACATGGGGAAAGGTTATTTAGCCTTGTGCTCGTACAACTGCAAAGAAGCCATCAATATTTTGAGCCATTTGCCATCCCACCACTACAACACAGGCTGGGTGCTGTGCCAAATTGGGAGAGCTTACTTTGAGCTGGCAGAATACATGCAGGTAGGACCTGGGGCCAGGCCTTCCTCTTTCTTCTCTCTTTGCTTTGGCAGTTTTACACAAAACCTGCAGATCTCTTGAAAAATCTATGGGAAGTTTGCAGTTGGGGTAAATGGGTAAATATAAAAATTACACCTGGCATGGATTTAGATCTTGAATCTGGTTCATTAGAGCTTTTTAATTGAGCTTTACTCAAATTTTTTTCTTCATGTTATTTCCTCTTGTATCCGACTGTTGGGGTCTCCTCCTTGTGTGTCCTGTCTCTGCCTCCTGCTGCGCTGATGGAATTGTTTGCACTGCACGGTTTTAGAATAGATCACTCAATAGTTTGAGCTCTAAACCAAAAAACTTCTCTCCATTGGAGTTAATTCTGGTCACATCAGTGACCCAGTTTCCCTTCCAGCCTCACAAATGAAGCGTTGGCACAGCTGAGGTCCTGCCAAACTGCTCCAGAATCAGAAGTGAGCAGTTAAGGGTAATCCCACAGTTCGCCTCTCCTTGGCACTGTTGTCCTGACAGCTGATGTGCCCGTTTGCTAAGTTTTTAAAATACTCCTTGGCAGAATGTGTGCAGGAGATAAAGGAGTTTTGAGCTGTGCACAAGATTGTTTTGAGATGGAACATGCTGGGTGCTTTCACAGATTATTTAGAAAGGTGAGGGTACAGATTTTAATCACAGAATTCCAGGATGGTTTGGGTTGAAAGAGACCTTAAAGCTCACCCATTCCTACCCCTTCCATGGCAGGGACAGCTCCCACTGTCCCAGGCTGCTCCAAGCCCTGTCCAGCCTGGCCTTGGGCACTGCCAGGGATCCAGGGGCAGCCACAGCTTCCCTGGGCACCTGTGCCAGGGCCTGCCCACCCTGCCAGGGAACAATTCCTGCCCAATATCCCATCCTGCCCTGCCCTCTTGGCAGTGTAAAACCATTGCCCCTAATCCTGGCACTCTTTGTTGGGATGGTTCACAATCACAACTGGCCTATGAAAGTCTGTTGCACTCTTTCTGATTTTGTGGAGGATGTTTTTGCCTTGCTCAAGCATGGATAGAAACAGGAATGCAGCTGAGTCAGCAGGAGGGAGAGCTGGCTGCATTCCTGCTGGCATAAGTATCCTGGGATACAGTCACTTCCTTCCCTTGAAAGGAAAGTTCCAGGACTTGCAGCTCTGTGTAGAACACTTAAAAAGCAAAGAGGATGCTCAGGCTGGACATGAAGCCTTGGACCTTGGCCTCTGTGCTCTGCCTTAGTGGGTGGAATTTTATTTTAAGTTTCATTTCTGTTCTCAGGCTGAGAGAATATTTTCAGAAGTGAGGAGGATTGAAAACTACAGAGTAGAAGGCATGGAAATCTATTCAACCACACTCTGGCATCTGCAGAAAGATGTTGCCCTTTCAGTTCTTTCTAAGGATTTGACAGACATGGATAAAAACTCACCAGAGGTATAAAATGCTGTGGGCTTGAATGAGAAGAGGGGAGCTGTACATGGTAAAATCAATGATTCAGAACAGAGCTTTGAGCTCTAATCCAGTGTACTCTCCAGTGGGAATACACCTGAACGTGGCAAAACTGGAGAGGGAGGTGGCAGGGTTGTCTGTTGAACTGCTGATGACTGAAATAGCTCCTTAAACTTTGAATATCAACTTAATGTGGAACAAGTTGAAACCTTTTATCTGTTAATGGTTATTTAAATTTGCCTTGGCATGATTCAGCCAGGAAGATCATAGGTTAGTCAGTCACTTCTGCTGCTGCCAGTGTGCAGGGATAAGGAATATCTTTTTCCTGTACCTTTTAATTGCTATAGTTAATTCACTGGCACTTAAAATATTTGTTCTAGAATTTATTTGCAGACATGATGTTGCACATTTTAGTACCAAAGTCCATTAATCTGCAGGGTGTGTGGTAATGTAGTCACGATGTGCCAAAACCCAGAAATCTTTCAATGAATGCCACAGTAAAAATAAAAGATGTGAATTGATAAATGTGCTCTTAAGAATTGAGAAAACTATAGAGGATATTGGAAATCTTTTTGGTGGAGGAGGAAATCCAATTCATATTGTCCTGTTTGTCTAAGAGTGGAAAACTCAAACCCAGTGAAGTAGTTGGTGTTTGTAGTAAGATCAGTCAGGATAAAGGGAAATGCAGATTCTAATCCAAGGAGTGGAAAATAGTTATGTGCTTTGACAGTGATGCTAAAAATTTGGGGAAGTGAGGAACCCTGGGCTGTGGTATTTACAGTCGTGGTGGGTGCTGAGCAGCAGGGAAAGAGGAGGTTGTTGCTAAAATTCTTCCTCTATAGATTTCCAGATTTGTCAGTTAGAGGGAGCTGAAGAAATAAAGTACCATCCCCACCTTTGTCATTCTTAAATATCAAAGATGTTTTATTTCTGGCCTTTTCAACAGCTTCAAAAGCTTTAGTCATAAGTCATGAGAGGATCTAATTGGTGCAGACTTGTTGGATGTGCCCATTCTCCATTTCTATATTTCAGCTTGCTTATTTGTTTATTTATTTTGGAAGGTGTATTTAGCCCTGCTTCCCTCACAGGAATGAGTCCCAACTAACTGTTGATTTATTCCTGTTTTTACTTTTTAGTCTAGGAGTAAGTTATTTATAGTTATCTGAAGCAATACAGATAAATGTGTTCAGATCAAGCTTAGTCAAACTCAGAGTTGTAAAAAGGGGTTCTGCTCCTGCCCTGTGGTTGTTCCAGGCCTGGTGTGCTGCAGGAAACTGCTTCAGCTTGCAAAGAGAGCACGACATTGCCATCAAGTTCTTCCAGAGGGCCATCCAGGTGGATCCAAACTATGCCTATGCCTACACCCTGCTGGGCCACGAGTTTGTGTTGACAGAAGAACTGGACAAAGCTTTGGCCTGTTTTAGAAACGCCATCAGAGTCAATTCCCGGCACTACAATGCCTGGTAAGTTTGGCTCTGTCCCCTGCTGCTCCATGTGGTGCAAAATTCCTTATGGAGGAGCATCTCCTGGATGCTGCCACTGCTATAATTTCATGGAGTCACACTTTGGGTTGGAAGGGACCTTACAGCCCATCCAGCCCCACCCCCTGCTATGGGCAGGGACACATTCCTCCACCCCAGGTTGCTCCAAGCCCTGTCCAGCCTGGCCAGGGACACTTGCAGGGATGGGACAGCCACCATCTACCTACCCCTCTTCCATCCTAGAAGAGAGCAAAGCCATTCCTGCAGAAGATGGGGTGGCTACTTTCACAAGGAAGGCAAAAAAATGGAATATTTTTTTATTTTCATGGATTGTTTAGGCTGTATTAACCCAGCTATCTTGTTCTGCTGGGCAGCATTCTTTGTGCATTATGTTTCCTTAGTTGCAGCTGCAGAGATGAGATCTCAGCTTCTTCATAGCTTAGAACACACTTAGTTTCTTACAGCTTTTTAATATATAAAGCAGTAAAAGTTAGATCTGTGAGTCACTTGGTGATAGTAACTTTTGTGTGCTTTTTATTTAGCAGTTACTTAGCCAGTCTTCCTGAGTATCACACATCAGTCCTTCAGCTACCCAATGGATAAAGAAAAGAAAGAACTTTTAGACAGATTCTTCCCCCAAGAAATCCCTTCCCACCCTAGATGGGGTTGGCAAAGCTTCAAACCATTCCTTCCATGTCATGCTCACTGACAGAAACTAATTTGGTTAAAATCCAGTGCTACTTAGCAGAATTGTTTCTCTGCTGCAGGTACGGGTTGGGAATGATTTATTACAAACAGGAGAAATTCAGTCTGGCAGAAATGCATTTCCAGAAAGCACTTGATATCAACCCTCAGAGCTCAGTCCTGCTGTGTCACATCGGAGTAGTAAGTACATGCACTTCACTTGGGTGGGGAGAAGGGGCTGGTGTGGAGAGGAGGTGAGGAGGATTCCTCTGCCTGTGAGGAAGCTTGTTCAGACTTGGTTTAGAATTGGCAAATCCTTTTCTAAAGGAGCAGATTGTAAGTAAACACAGTCTAAAGGGTTTGTCCTTGCCCAGCAGATGAGCTTTTATTTTTCCCCTTTTGGAATTGTTCTCTCTTTGTCTGCCAGGTCCAACATGCACTGAAAAAATCTGAGAAGGCTTTGGACACTTTGAACAAAGCAATCAACATTGACCCCAAGAACCCACTATGCAAATTCCACAGAGCCTCGGTGTTATTTGCAAATGAGAAGTACAAGGTCAGTCTTGGTGCTTGTGGCAGCCTTGACATTGCTGTAGCTGGGAGTGGGGATGCCTCGGGGGCTGAATGTTTTCAGGTCACCCTGGGAAGCACCAGGGCTTGCAGCAAGAGCCTGGGACATGGGCCAGCATTTGCTTTGGCAGGTGCCACCCTCACCAGGGTCGTGTGTTAAATGTTTTGATTGTAATAAAATCTGGGGCCAAAAGGTGTTGCTTTTAAAATTATTATTTTAGTCTGACCCACTATCATGAGTTTATATTAAATTACTAAAAAAAACTCAGCCAAGTGCCCCATATCCAACTACAACGAGAGCCAGCTGTTTCCAAGGTTGTATTGTGGAGTGAAAAGTCAGAAGTGAAGCAGTTTTGGGCTGATCCCCTTCTGATCTGACCCCTGTTTAGAATAAGAGAAGATCTTCCCACAGTGTTTATCCAGAGACTTTTCCTCTGGCCACTGTTTTTTGGCTCCAGAGGACAAGCCAAGGCTGTTTCGAAACTTGCCTCAGAAATGTGTGTGCACACTGAGAGGGAAAATTTTACTTAAAGGTTTTCTTTATTTCAAACTGCAGACTAAATATTTTTCAGTTGAACTTCTTAATGATGCCAGGTGACTGTCACTGCAGAGTAAACAGCTCCAGCATCGAGAACTAGTTTAAAAGTAAAGTAGAAGTTTCACTAAAAGTGTTTGGTTTCAAATGCCTAATATAAGCACTCTTTCCAACCTTTCAGTCGGCTTTACAAGAACTTGAAGAACTGAAACAGATTGTTCCCAAAGAGTCTCTTGTTTACTTTTTAATAGGAAAGGTAGGTAAAACTTCACTGTGATCATAAGTTCTGTGGCTTCCTTGGCTGCTTAATGAGAAAATTTGATGCCTGTCACCAAGACGCTTCCACTTGGAGCAGTATTCTAAAAATTCCCAAAGCTTTAAATAAGGCTTAGTGCTCACAGCTGTATTATGTGCCAGCTTTTAAATGGAGAGGACAGTTAAAGAGCTGGAGATGATGGTCCATCCCTCAGCAGAGCTGGTTATTTGCACATAAAACTATTAAAATACTGAATCGCATTCTCAAGCATTGTGTCAGAAATACTGAATAAACAGCTACATTCCAACCTTTCTTGTGTGAAATGCCAGAGAAGTGATCTGATGACAGAAATCCTTCCCACCACCTCCTCTGCTGATAAGCTTTAAATAACTCCTGCAACTTTCTGCTGGGGGTGTCTGGTCACTTGGAAGCATCAAGACACTTCCCTCCACCACAGTGCGGGAGTGCTCTCTATCAGCAAGGTTTCTTTATTTTGTTTAAACTGGACAGAGAAGAGGATTTGTGCTGAAATGTGTTATTTGTCCAGGAGTAGCTGGACCTCTGAACTGACGTGAGAGTGGCCAGGTCTTGACAAATTGAAGTATTTTCACTGTTCAGATGCTCAACACAGATCAGTAATTTCCTCATCTGCTCTTAATGATAAAGAATCTCTTAGCTGCTGGTTTAATTTTTTATTTTTAAATAGGAACATTTGTAATTTCTACAAAAATTTATTTCCCTTGGGGCTCACATAATTTTTTTTATCCCCCCTCTGTTGCTTTCCCTAAAGCATCACTGAATGGTGGCTTGGAACATTCCTTGCCCAAACCTTCAAGTAGCAGCTTCATGTAAATACAGCCTTTTCTGCTTTTTTAGGTTTATAAAAAGCTGGGTCAGACACATCTGGCCCTAATGAATTTCTCCTGGGCAATGGACCTGGATCCCAAAGGAGCCAACAACCAGATCAAGGAGGCCATTGACAAGCGTTACCTGCCCGACGACGAGGAGCCCATCACGCGCGAGGAGCAGATCAGTGAATGTTACCCCTACGAGTCAGGTCTGTGCTCCGGGCAGCTCAGCAGCTGCTGCCACTCAGGTGTGGCAGCAGTGCTAGGTTTAACAAGTGAAACATTTCTGACCAGTGAGTAAGAACTCTAGAGGCTCTTCACTCAGAAATCATTCATTTTCCCTACAGAAAGCATGGCATAAAGGGTTGTGAAATTCCTTTAGATTCCTTTAGTAGGACAGAGATCATGATAACTCTAAATTTATGCAAATCATGGGTGGCTTTAAGAGTGTCCCAGGAGAGCAAGACATTCCCAGGGCTGCAAGTATTCCATCATAAATCATAATTTCAGAGCAAATGAATGGCAACTGAAGTTGTCTGTAGATGCTTTCTCAGAAGTTAAATTGGATGTTGGATTAAAGTACTTGGTGTGCTGAACATAAAAGGTGGCTTTTGATGAAGGTCATGGAAGCAGTTTGATTTGGATCAAGAGAAAATAAAACACTATGGGGAGTAAAGTAAAGAAAGGAACAGCCCTGGTTTTTCTTCTCTCAGCTTTTGATTATGATCTTAAATTCCATAAAACATGCATAGTCATAAATATTGACCCATCTGCAGGCTGAAATGGAGATAAGAAATAAATGCTAATAAGCAATTTAATTCTCTTCTTGCAAAGAAGGAAATATAGCAGGATTTGGATTCTTATTAGACAAATGCTGTGTCCTGCAATTCCAGATTTTCAACTGAAAAATAGGGAAATGGTGACAACTGTATATCACTTTAGTTTTTATTGGTCCTGTGTGCTTTTTAATATAGGAACTGTAGTCTGCACTGCACTTCTGGAGGTATCTAGAGTTTTTCTCTCCCTGCTGTTGTAAGTGGGGTAATTTCAAGCCCCGGCTCCCTGAGCTGAGCCTGTTCTGACCAGGAGATGGAGACAGAGACTGGAACTGCTGAGCAACACTTGAGCAGTACAGAAAAAACCCCAAAGACCAACCAAACAAGAAAAAACAAAAATTGAAAAAAGAAAAATAAACCAACAGCTTAATCTGTCCAATAAGCATAAACAAAAATAAGTGTTGGGCTGTGTCACGGTTCAGGTTCCCTGGCTGTGCAGAGAAAGTGTGGAAGAGTTCCACAGCCTCAGCTGAATTCACCTTTCAGGGTACATGGGAAAAATTAAAGTAATTTAAGGTAACCTGGTGGGGGGAATGGAATTATTTTTTTAATGCTTTGGCTGCCCTGTCTTTGATGGGCTGGGCAGTGGGGGAAGCTTTGCAGTGGGACAGCCCCGTGAGCCCAGGGTCTCTTTTCCCTCCACAGTGGGCACAGACGAGTCCCAGGAGAGCAGCATGACAGATGCGGATGACACGCAGCTCCACGCCGTGGAAAGCGATGAATTTTAACCTCCAAGAGCCAGTGTCTGAGCTTGAGTGTGTGTGACTGGTACTGTCGTGTTCTCCCCTTCCTTGGCATCCTGGGTTCTACATCTCTGAGCCAGCACTGTCGTTGTTCTCCACTGACACCACGAGTGCACCTCAGACCTGAACTTAGCAGAGTTCATGGCAGTGCAGTATCCAGCTGCTGCTGAGTCTGACTAGCTGGCTCTTACACGCTTACAGCAGTGACTGAGGAGAAAATGCTGGTTTTGGACTCCCCCTTGCTGGAAAAAATATCATGGAAGACAGACTTGTGGTTTGCTGTATGGAAGCCAGTAGATGTGGGGATAGTACTAATGAGGAGGTGTCTTGTTCTTTCTCCAGAAATGTGTCTTAGTTTGGGTCTTTCTCGGTAAGCAGAGTGCTGAACCTCATTTCCAAGTTCTCCAAGGACAGTGTTGACAAACAGGCTGTTCAAGACTTTTGCATATTGTAGTGTAACTTAAATGCCAGGGAGTGTCAATGACCTTAAAGCTGCAGTGTCTCCAGAGCAACCAGGACTGGGCGTGTGTCAGGCCACGTGAAACACCCCTGTCCCTGCCCAGAGTGCAACTGCAGGAGAATTGCATTGCAGGATCAGAGCTTTCATCAAATGCTTTCATGTTCCAACCATGAGTTAATTTATTCACCCGGTTTTGGAAAGGTCAGTGTTTACTTTGTATTTCTGTCAGCACCACCTTGCTTCATTTTTCATGCACCCCTTGACTTGTTCTTCCCCTTTGAAGAATAAAAATTAATAAAGGGAAAAATCAAGAGAGAAATGTAGATATAAGTGTAATGTGAAACATCAAACCCTTAATCCTGTGAGAGTGGGAAGACTGGAAGCCTTAATACAATCAGAACCTTGGTCAAATGTATCAAATAATTGTCTCAGATCAGTATCTCCAGTCTGGTATCACTTTGAAAACCATTTTGTAAAGTGTGGTCCAAGCAGGATGCAAAAATGTGCAATTATCTGTCTTTTTTCCTTATTTTTTTAAGCTGTTCTTTCAGTTTCCCATTCTAGGAACACTTTCCTTTCCTCCAGGGTCTGTTTCTGAGAGGAGAAAGCTGTGCCACGTTAGTGAGTCCAAACTGCTCTCTGTAGCATTCTGCAGCAGCAATTGGTGCCCTTTGTGCAGTGATGATAAAGAAAGTGTATGATACAAGCAGTTTTAAAGAGCAATTTATGCCTAATAAATTGGGAATGATACAAATTTCATAGCAATGTATTTGTTGTGATCAGTCTTAATTGTTATTTTTGTTGGTTTTTTTTTTTTTTAAATCCATTGTTTTTTAGGTGTCTCTTGGTTTCCTTTACACTTCAATTTCTTTTGAATTCTGTCTTGTCTACTTGGCACCTCTTCTGTCCCAGCTTCTCTCTGGTCAAGAGCTACATGGACACCTTTATCTTTTAAAAATCATCCCCAAGTTCTGAGCAAAAACAGAATTCTGTGGTTCACTGGGGTTTTTTGAAGTAGGAGGATGGGCAGTGAAAAATAGGTTTCAATTCCCCTCATAGGGTGAAAAAACCCTCTAAAATCTGCGGAATCCAAAGAGGTTAAATGGGTTTTGTGCCTCTGCCCTGCATTTTGATCAGCTGGGTCTGGAAGGCTGATGGTGGCACATCTGGGCTGGATTGAGGATCTCACACAGATTCCTGGGATTCCAGGGTGCTCTGGGTGATTCCCCTTCCCTGGGGAAGATACAGGGCTCAGGTTTCCCTGGAACTGGTCTGCACCCAGGGCAGAGTTCCCAGGCCCTTCTCCTGAGGTTCCTGGGTCTCCCTCTGTGGTTTTCCAGCTCCAACGCGTCCCTCATGTGGAGGAGTCTGAGCAGCACCTCCTGGTAAGGTCTGCAGGCAGCACCTGTGGAATGCCACTAATTACCGTGTTAATTGGGCTCTTTTTGGTTCCCAGCATGTTTTACAAACAAAAAGCAGGAGGAAGCAGGTGCTACCTTTCCTGTAACAAATGTTCATGTGGGGACCAGAGATCCGAGAATCACGGGGGCTTTTTTCCTTCGTTCCCTGAAAAACTGCAGTAAAACTTTCAACCCCTTGGAAAAAGCTCTTAATTTAGCTGGGATGTTCAAATGATGTTTGTGCTATTTGGAAGATTTAATACCTAAAAGCATTCCTGGCTTCATATGTTCATCCTACCTTAAAGGTATTTTCTTTTTTCCTCAAGAATCCAGGGTCACCTTTAGCCCACGCTGCTATTTTATGTTCTGAGGAAAAACACAAAAGTAGTATTGAAGGACTAAAATTTGGCTCTTTGAGGAGGGACAGAGAGGAGGAGGCTGAGCATGGAGGCACTGGCAGGCAGGTGAGCAAGTGTTCACTGAAAAGAATTAGAGAACTGTCATTTCCTTACAACAAAACTGTGGAAGAATGAAAAGTGTGGGTGTGGTGTTACTATTTGCATTGAAACAATGTAATTTGTCTCTTTTATTCTTGATTTTTCTTTTTTTTTTTTGGCTTTTCTTGATTTTTTTTTTTTTTATTTCAGAAATTGTACAGTCCTAGGGGGGAAAAAAAGTCTTTTCTGTTAATATATTTGCAATTCATGAAAGGATGTGGAAAAATCCAAATAAATTACTTTTAAAAGCAGGCTTAGCCCCAGGTGCTTTGGGTCAGGGGTGGGGTTTGTCCTTCAGGAGTTGGGCAAGTGGCAGAGCTTGGGAAAGGTTTAAGGGCACCTTGGGGTGCACAGGGCTCTTTTCTGCCCAGGCCTCCACATGTCACCTGTAAATCTACCTCAGCCTTCCAAGTGGGCTGCAAGGTCCTGCTGGAGTTTCAGGTGAGGGGGGAGGTGTGGCACGGGTGTGACACTGGGTGTAAGGACTTGGAGCCAGTCCTGACAAGGCACACAAGGAGCTGCTCGAGGGCTGGAGCCCCTCTAGACCCAGGCTGGGAGAGCTGGGGATGTTCACCTGGAGAGGAGAAGGCTCCAGGGAGAGCTCAGAGCCCCTGCCAGGGCCTAAAGGGGCTCCAGGAGAGCTGCAGAGGGACTGGGACGAGGGATGGAGGGCCAGGAGCCAGGGAATGGCTCCCAGTGCCAGAGGGCAGGGATAGGTGGGATAGTGGAGACAAATCCTTCTTGGTGAGGCCCTGGCACAGGCTGTTCAGAGAAGTTGTTGCTGCTCATCCTCGCTTTCCATCCTGCAACGACGGGATTCAAGAAGCTCTTGAGTATGGAGCAGGTTAGTTTTATTTTCTTTTTTTCCTGTCTTCCATAGCAGGTCCCCACCCTGTGGCTGCAGCTCTTGTTGCTCAGCAGAGAAATTAATTATTACAGTCTTTGACACTTCCAGACCTGGAGAAGAAGCTTCCTGGGAAGGCTTATGGCTGTGCAGGAATTCCTCCTGCCGCGTGTAGTCATCTTGGATTGAACCTTTTACTGCTGATTTTTGCCCACCCTAATCCAGTAATTTTTGGGAGTTGTTTGGCTTTACAAGCAACACTGAGATGAACCCCTCCTTAGCTGCTTCCCCATTTTCTCCCATGGTTCTGTTACTCCTGGGCACTGGTTCCTGTGTCCTGTAGCTGAGCTCTGGCCCCACAGTGAGAGCCCAGCTCTTGTTCCTGTGCCTCGGCTGGGCTGGGCTCTGCTTGGTGCTGGAGCCAGGCTTTGTTCAGGGTAGGCTGAGTTTTAGGTGCCTCCAGAGAAAGACAAAGCAGTGCTGAAATGGGTTTATCCATCGTTCCAGGGCTGAATTGCAGCCCCACGCTGAACAGCAGGGAGTTGTTTAGGAGCACCTACATCTTACTGAGGTTTGCACTCCTCCTGTTGTTCACCACTGACTTTGTTGCTGCAACATCTTATTTTCTGTTCTTCCATCCGAGTCTATGACTTTGACTGAGAGCTGATCCAGGAGCAGGAACTTTTTATTTTTAAGGAGCACAACTGGGTTTTTCTAAGGCAGGGATCCTAGTGCTTTAAAACTTTTATCACCTGCAGAATAAGGTCATAGTCTTGATTTTCCTGGATAACCAAGAAAAACAACCTGGTGGTTTCATGTTCCATGGGGAAGGAGAGCAAGGACAGTACCTGTGTGGGGACAGTGACTACAGCTGCTGTGTGTGGGATCAGGCTGGCCACCTCTAACAGTGTTTTTGGAGCATCTCAAACATCCTCCCAGTCCTGAAAGGGGCTTAGGAAAAAAAGAGGGAGAGTAACTTTTTTAGACAGGCAGATAGTGACAGAACAAGAAGGGGAACCACTTTAACCAGAGAGAGATTTAGATTAGATGCTAGGAGAAAATTCTTAACTCAGTTTGGCAAGGCCCTGGCTTAGGCTGCCCAGAGCAGCTGTGGCTGCCCCATCCCTGGAATTGTCCAAGGCCAGGCTGGAGCAGTCTGGGATAGTGGAAGGTGTCGCTGGGAGTGGAACAAGATGGGCTTTGGGTCCCTTCCCACACGAAGTATTTCATGATTCCATGATCCTCTTCCTAGCTCTGCTGTCCCACAGGGAAATGGTGACTCTCATTGCCCATCAGTGACAAATGAAGGCGCTCACCTGCTTTTTGGCCTGTGGAATATGGAGTTGAGCCTTTTATTTGAATTAAACCTGTCGTATGACTGGAATAAAAACAAAAAGACAGTTTAAGAAAACAAGAGTGGCAGCAGATGAAGAAGTCCGTGTCTGTACCCCACAGCAGCGGCCAGGAGCAGCCCTTGGAAGAGTTTTGTGTGTTTAGGAGGAGATGTGAGCGGGCTGACCCCAGCAGCGTGCGGCTCAGCGGGGGCCGAGGGAGCTCCTGCAGGCTGCGTTGGGGCTGGAGGGCCACGGGCCCCGCGGATGGAGCCCGCCGTGGGACAGGGACCCGCGGCAGTGACAGGGCCCAGGGCCAGGCGGGGACACCGCGCCCTGCGCCACCCGCGGGCCCGGGGCCTGCCGCCACCCGCGGGACAGGGCCCGGTGTCCCCGCGGGGCCGCAGCCCTCGCCCCCCGCGCCGGGGCTCGGTGTCCGGGCGGCACCTCCCGCTCCCCCGGCCGGACCCCCCGCGCCGCGGGCCCCGCACGGAACGAGAGCGGCCCCCGGCCCCGGGACACCCCCCGCGCCCCCGCTCCCGCCCCGGGGCCAGCTGCGGGACACCGGCGCCCCGCGTCCCCCCGTCCCCCGCCCCGCACCCGGGGCCGCCCGCCGCCCCCCGCCCGGCGCGCCCGCCGCCCGGCCCGAGCCGCGGCCGCCCCCGGGCCGGGGCCCGGACCCCCCCCCGGGGCCCGGCCGGAGCGGGGGTCCCGGGCCGGGGGGGGCGCGGGGCAGGGGCCGAGCGGCGGCACCGCATCAATCACCGCCCGCCCCGCCCCCAGGGCTGATTGACGGGGCCGCGGCCAATGGGGCGCGCCCATGCCCCGCGCTCAGCCAATGGGCGCGGGGGAGGGCGGAAGGTCCCCGCTTGAAGGCGGCGGAGCGGCGCAGGTAGGAGCGGGCGCGCTGCGGGCGGGGGGCGCGCGCGGCCGGGGGGGCCCCGCCCCCGCCCCGGCCCCGGCCCCGGCGTCCCGCAACTTGACTGCGGGGGCCGGGCCGCGGCGGGGCCGGGGGGCTCGGGCGGCTCCTCCCGCCCGGGAGTTGGGGGTCGAGGGCAGGGTCGCGGTGGGCGCCGGGCCCGGGGCGCCGGGAGAGCTCCGCCGAGCCGCGTTGCCCCGGGGGGCCGGGCCCGGCCGGCTCCGTGCGGAGAGGGGACCCCCCCCCGCCCGCCCTGCGCCTCCATTTTAGCCAGGGGAAGCGAGGCCGGGCCCGGGGGGCTCCGAGAAGGAGCGGGGGAAGGGGGCAGCCCCCGGCCCCCCGGGCCGCGCCGCGAGCGCTGCCGGGCCCGGCCGGCCCGGGGCGGGATGGAGGAAACGGTGGGAGGGGGCGGCAGGGCCCTCGTGACAGCCCTTTCTCTCCCCAGCTCCTGGATTTTCCTACCTCCTCCGGTAAATAAATAAGAAACTTACATCGCGCCCGGCGTCGGCGGAGGCCGGAAGGAGCCGGAGGCCGTCCCCGTGCCGCCGGCTGCCCACCTGGAGCGCAGGTGTGAGGATGGGCCTGGCCGCGATGCCCAGCGAGGTAGGTCCCGTCTGCCCCGCCGAGCAGCGCGCTCGGGGCTCGCCGGTCCCCGGCCCGCTCGGGTGTGCTCAGGTGCCTTGGCAGGTGCTGGCTCGGTTCCTGACCGTGCAGGATGGGGCCGGAGCCCTGCACGTAGTTTCTTGGCTGATGCAGAACTTTAAAATGGAGGTTTGGTATTATGGCTGGAAGTGGATTCATCCTGTGTGTGTACAGGATGTTTCTCTCTGCAAAGCCATTCCAATGCCTGTAGTGAAGAGATATGGAGGCTCCTCTTGGGAGCGTGTGTGTATTTACAGGTGTTACCTGTCCTTGTGTGCAGCAGCATCGAGACACCAAGGCATGACTTGCCCAGGAAAAAAAAAAAAATCTCCTGCTTTTTTTACTTCCCTTCATCCTTAAACCCCAGGTTTACACTATAAGGTCCTTTTAATTTGCTGATTCGATCTAGTTTATATATGTATTTGTAGTATCAAAATAGTTTTGTGTACGCTTGTGAGAAGGGTCTTGGCTTTGTCCTGTGAAAACCAAAGGTCTAAAGCTGGACTTTCCTGCTCACATTTCTGTTCCTCTGGTTTTCCCATGTGTGAGGCAGCTGTGGTGCTTCTGGGTCCAGAGTGGAGCCTGGTGGGGTTTGCTGGTGCTTCTTTAGAAAAGTGACCTCTTGCCTTGCTGATGTTATCACACATTAAAAACGTGTCCTAAACACTCAGGTACAGGAATCAAGTTCTGTGCAGCTGAATAAAACCTGAAGTGCTAAAGGGAAGGATATTTTCTTCGTTTCATAGATCTACAAACCAAGGCAGCCTGACTTTAAGCCAATTATTGAGGCTGAATTTAGACAAATTCTCTTGTAATGGGAAAACCAAAAATCTTATCTCAATCCGTTCACACTGACCTTACACAAACCTGCTGATCTCTAGCTGGCCAAAACAGCAGCAAAGCTCTTGGTCTTTGTACACAGAATAACACTGAGTTGTTTTGTGGGCTTTAAAAATGGAATTCAGTCTCCCTGATGTGGGTTTTGGAGGTTATCACAAAATGCCTTGGAAATCTGTGTTGCTGCAGCTCCTGCTGACACTGGTGGGAATTAGGAGATAACTTCTCTGCAGACTGGTCTTTATTTCCAAAGTGCCACATGTGAGTGTCTCATTTGTCCTGATCCCAAATGCCAGCTCCTTAGTCTCATGGTGCAGCCAGAAAACTGGAGGAGAAAAGCCAGTAAGGTTTGAGAGAGCTGCAGCCCCTGTGTGTGGGATGGGGAGAAGGTCCTGGTTTGGGGTCGTGGCTGGGGAGGCTGCGGGAGGTGCCCCAGATTTGGGAGGGCCCAGAAGGGTTTTCCTGATGGAGCAGGACAGGGAAGGGCACATGGGAGGGTGCCTGGATCCTTTCTGCCTCCCAGGAGCCTGCAGGAGCTGAGGGAAGGAGCAGTGCCCGTGAGTGTTGCTGGGGCACACGGGGCTGTCCGGCTGCTGCATCCCTCAGCAGCTCTGCTGAGGGGAGGTTGCTTCTGGACCTTGTTTTTTGGAGTGTGTTGAGCATGTCACGAGTTGCATTGCTTTACAGCCCTGCTAGGACCTGTCTGAGGACTGTTCTCACCAGTATCCCCCTGCTTGTGCTCAAGCTCCTAGCACCTGGTATTGATTGCAATGTTTTATTGTCACAGAGAAGACCAGATCAGTTGTAAGTTGAGTTTTATGTTTTATTGAGCTCATTACCCAGAGCTCCTCAGAGGGGCAGGAGGTTTGTGGGAGCAGGGGAGCAGGAAGCCCTGCCTGGTCCTTCCCAGGGGAATGCAGCCTGTGCTGCTCCAGCTCTGGCTGTGCCGTGGCCACACAACGGGGACTTGCTGCCATTTCCCTGTGCTCGCCTGGGCTCCGGTTCTCCTGCACTGGACTTGTCAGAGGAAGTGTTGTTAATAGGAGCAGGTAGAGACAGGACTTTTCCACCTCTGAATTGATTTCTGGCTGTGCTGCTGAGGGTGTGAAGGCAGGTGGATTTGTCTGGGACTGAGGCATTTGCATGAAGCCCTGACACTCTGGGCTCAGACCTGCAGGCTGGGTTATCTCTGGAACAGAGGCTCTCAGAGCACAGTCCTGATCACAAGATGATGGTTCAGCATGACCACAGGAGTAATCTAACATCCTGGTTATCAGCTGTGATTCAGTCTCGTTAAGATGCTGCTCCAGTTTGGGATTAAACTGAATTGCAAGTAGCTACCAATAGCTTGGTAATTTTTTTCCCCGAGTCTGGAAATCCAAGCAGCAATAGAATTGTTCCAAGTGCCCTACATCGGAAATAGAAATTAATTCTTGTAGTGGATCTGGGCAAAGTAACATAGAAAAGAGGGCTGCAATGTGCCAACCAACAGGGACTTCTACAAGTGGTGTTAGTATTGCTTGTGGCAGAGGGACAGGTGTCAGCTCTGGGGGCCAGCAGTGACTGGGTTTGTTCCCTGGCACAGGTGCCCAGAGCAGCTGGGGCTGCCCCTGGATCCCTGGCAGTGCCCAAGGGGTTGGACACTGGGGCTGGGAGCAGCCTGGGACAGGGGGAGGTGTCCCTGCCCATGGAGGGTCTTGAAGGTTCCTCCCAAACCATTCTGGGAGTCTGTGTTGTATTTGGAATTCGGAATGTCTGTATCAAGTGGCTCTATCTAAATCATCAGGGCGGGTTTTCAGATTGATCACTCGGCTCTCTGCGAGCAGCACGTTCATTTCCTGTTCTTACCAAGCAAACTAAAACTCCACTGATCCAGAACTCCCCAAGAAGATCCAGGTTTGTAGCTCACCTTAGGATACATTACTTGAACATGTACCTGCCTGATCAGGGAGGGTCACTGAGCTCTACCAGCCTCCGTGCTGTTTGCCTTCATGTGCTTCTATTTTCTGTTTCTAAGGACTTTGTCCTTTTTTTTCTGTTTAGTGAGCATTTCCAGAATAGCTGCCTGGGGCAACTAAGGAGCTAAGGAGGGCCTTCCTCACCATGATTCTGGTGAACGAGATTATCAGGCGAGCAATGATTACTGCAAAGATCTCTTGTTGCTACAGCTTATCTATATTTAGCTTTAGACCAGAAATGGTTTGCATCATCTGAAGCTTCTGGGGCCATTGACAGTTGAGTTCATTGCTTTTTCTTAGGATAAGGTTGCAAATGAAGATACAAAAGTTGTGGTTGTACCTGTAGGGAGTCTCATCGCTCTGTTATTTAGTGGCCATCCACCTTTCCTACATTCAGGATGTTTCCCAAACTGAAATAGAAGGGTTTTATGCTCAAAAGTCATAACTATTAACACTTAAGAGTTACTTTATGTACACATATGCATCTACTTATTGTGTAGAGACTTAAATTTCTGAGGCAGGTCCAAACAAGTAACAAGGATTAATAGGTGGAAGATGAGGTAACAATTTGGTGTGAGTAGCTGGGTACTCACAAGATGTTGTGGTATGAGTGTTCTGGATGCTTTGCAGAAGAGGGCAGTTCAAAGGATGATGCTGTAAAAATGAGGCTTCAGTGGGGAGAGCAGCTCTTGTTCATGTGGGGCATCTCCAGATCAGGAACATCCTGTGTGAGGGACAGGTAGGTGGCTGGCCCAGGAGGTGACCAGTTGTGGCACAGTTTTGGTGGGAAATTGAGACTGGCAGGGCCACAGAAGGTATGTGCCAGAGGCCAAAGCTGTGTTACTTTAGACTGCACAGCAATTTTTGCTACATCATCTCCAGATCAGGCTGGGCGATGGAAGCTGCAGCTGTGTCTGTGCTGCAGGAAGATCCAGACCTGTACTGGAATGTCAATTTGGAATCTGGGCTCTTGGTCTGTGCCTCAGCAGAAAATCCTGCACTGCAGAATGAACAAAAGATCAGAAACTGTATTGCACAGGAACTTCCTCCACAACAGATTGTCCTCACTCTTCTGTTCCAGTATAAAACCACATTTGTTGCTACTTCTGCTTTTTATCTGAGCTCTGATTCAAGGTAGATTAAAAAGCTAGTAATATCAGAGGTTTGCATGCCATTGTAGGATCCTGTGTCCTGGGTTCCTAAAGTTCTCTCCAAGTGAGCTGAGGAGATCAGGAGAGAGCGTGCAGATGCTGAGTTTCTCGTGCAGTTGTCTTTCAGAATTGGTATTTTTGTTACCCTTAAGAACAGGTTGTGTTCAGTGTGTGACCCCGTTGGGTGCTGATAACACACTGCCCTGCTGTCCTCCTTGGCACTGTTTTGTCACTGACTGAAAGCCCTGTCCAAGGGCTGTACTCTCATTTTTTGAGGTGCTGCATGAGCGCTGTGAGCCTGGGGGTGTGTGGGGATGGGGAATGGGTGTCAGGAGGGAAGAGCTGGGACTGCAAGGGCAGCACAGCAGTGCAGGTGGGAGTCTGCAGCTCCCTGCTAGCACATGAAAACCACCATTAGTCTTGCTGCTGTCCTGAGTTGAATATTTTTCTTGGAAAAACACCTAGGTATAAGCTGCATTTGTGTGGTTAGAGACCTCCAGGGTGTCTCTGGCTGCAAGCCCAGGTGGTCACACACACCCTTAGAAAAATGATGAAACCTGAATTTCCTGGCCCAAAAAAACCAACTGTAGTGACAGTGCCGTGGTTTGCTAAGCAATATATTGGATTTTAAGGAGCAACAGTAGTGTCTCGACTCTGTGTGTCCTAACACTGTTTAGAGGAGCATTGCTCAGGCACAGGTGGGATTCCTGTGTGGGGCCAGGAGCTGGACTCTGGTGCTTGGGGGTCCCTCCCAGCTCAGGGTATTCTGCAATTGCTTGTGTGGTATTGAACCACCTGGTGCGGTGCTGGGATTTGAAGCACGAGGAGGAAATAAACTTGTATGTGTGTGCTGCATAATCCAGGCCAGGATTGTCCGTACTGGAATAGGATTCCTCCTTACCGAATTCTGCAGTCGAGCAGGACAGGTTTTGTTTTTCTCCAAGAGCAGCTCCCCGGGGCAGGTTCTCCCCTGTGACGGTGAACACAGCTGGCACCGCTGTAGCTCTTGCCCTCTGCAGGCAAATGCTCGTATAAAGCACTTTTTTTCCTGGCAGAGCTGCATTCCTGCTGTAGAGGCAGCAGAGCGGTGTTCTGCCCGAGAGATCCAGCCCCAGCAGGGAAGGAAGAGCCTTTTCCTGGCAGGAGTTTGCAGCGGGTTTGTGGCAGCCCGGGAGCGCCGGGGGCAGGCGAGGCTCGGGCTCTGCGTGCCGGGCTCTGCCAGTGCCTGAAGGGCAAAGAGGTGACACGGCTCCTGCAGTCCCAAACGAAGCTTCTCTTGTGACGGAGCTTGTGAGGAGGGGGAAGGACCCGGGAGGAGTGGGAGGAACCCTGCTGCGTCCCCAAATCCTGTCCGGAGCCCGGGGCTGCGGGAGCGGGGACATCCCCGAGCCCCTGGGCAGATTTCCCAGCAGTGCGAGAGGAGCCAGCGGCAGCTCCCGGGCTGCGGCTGCACGGGGGAGAGCGTGACGCGCAGTTTTGCGGGGAAACACTTAAACGGCGAAAGTTGGTTTTTATTTTTCCCGGGAGCGGACTTGCGGTGGCAGAGCGGGCAGTGCCGTGAATTTTGGGCGGGAAACGGTTAAAGCAGCGTTAAAGCAGCGGCGTTCCTGCGGCTCCGTGTCCTGGGTGTCCCCGGGCGCGGGCGGACTCCAACTCCCGGCGGGCCCCGCGCGCCGACGCGGCCTCCCCCTGGCGGTGCCTGGCGGGGAGCGCAGCCTCCCGCAACGGCGGGGCCGCGGCGGGCGGACAAAAGGCGCCGGGCCCGCCCCTCCCTCCCCCTCTCCTCCCTCCCCGGCGGCGGCGCCGGTGCCCGCCCCTCGCTCCCCTTCCCCTCCCCTCCCGCACTGCAGCTCCTCCGCGCGGCCGCGGCGGGCTCTCGGCGGGGCCCCCCGGCTGCGGGCGAGCGCGGGTTGCGCTGCGCGGCGCGGCCGCCGGGGGCGCTGCGGCGGCGCCCCCCGCCCCCCCCCGCCTCCTCCCCGTCCTCCTCCTCCTTCCCCCGGTGCATTCTCCGGCTGACGGGAGGGGGAGGGCAGGGAAGGAGCCCGGCCGGCATTTTCGAGCCGCGCACCGGCCGCGCTCGCCCCATGGAGGGGGGGGCCGGGGGCGCCGACGAGAAGCGCCGCAGCGCCCGCCCCGCCCCCGCGCTCCAACCCGGGGGCGGGGGGGCCCCGCTCCCCCCCTCCCCCCCCACCCCCAGCGCTGCGGCCGCCGAGGGAGACGGGCGAGCCCATCCCCCGTTCCGCCGGGGCGGGCGGGGGGGGCGCCGGGGGGGGCGGGGCCGCGGCTGCCGCCCCTCGTCCCGGGGGGGCCCGCTTGTTTTGTTTGCGAACTGCGCCCGTTTCGCCGCGGCCGAGCCCGCCCGGACCGCGCTCGCCGCTCGCCACGGGGGAGGGGGCGCTCGCCCCGCGCCCGCCGCCCCGCGCCCGCCGCGCCTCCCCCGCCGCCCCTTTGTTAGAGCCGCCGCGCCCCGCCGGGCCCCGCCGCCGCCGCGCCCCAACTTCTCCGAGCCCCCCCTCCCCGCCCTTCCCCTCCCCGGTGCGGCGGAAAGTGCGGGGGTCGCGGCAGGAGAGCCGCCCCGCACACCCCGCCCGCCGCCCCCGGTGCTGCGTCTGCCCGGGCGGGGGAGGGGGGGGGCGCCGCGGGCGGGGGGCGGCGGCGCCGCTTTAAATCGAAATTCCGGCCCCGGGGGTCCCGCAGAGTCGGGTCGGGGCCTCTCACGTGGCCGCTGCCCCCGGGGAGGGGAAGGGACGGCAGGGAGGGGGGGGCACCATTCCCTAACCCGGTGGGGAAAGAGGGACTGGGGGTGGGGGTGGGGGGGCACACGCGAAGTTTTAAAAGTAAACAGAAAAAAAAATTTAATTGCATAACCTCAAAGCTTGCAAAACGCGTGGAGGGAGCAGGTCCCGCGGCCCCAAATCCGCCTGGAAAATAGGAGCGGAGCGGTGCCGGTAATCCCGGTGGGCTGTCACCGGCGGGAGCCGTGTCACCGGCCGCTCTCCCTGCTCCCGGGGTGCACAATAGCGTCATTTTCCAGGTGCCTTCGAGCTCCAAAACCGTTTCCCTATATTTACTTTCCAGCCGCGTATTTTGTATATTATTTATTTCGAACCGGCCCTGCCGATCCAGGGTTATTTTCCCCAAAACAAGCTGGGAAGAGTCTGGCTATCCTGAAATGCTTTCCGTGATCCCTACGTGTGTTTACTTCCATCACGGGATTAGCATCTTCCAGTGCTTGGTTACGGAGAAATTTCCATCATTTGGGGTATAAATGGGGGTCATGTAGGAGAGAAAATAAAGCGGCTAAATATATTGGGAACTAAACTTATTTTCTCCCTAAAAATCAGAGCCGCCTTCCAAACCGAGGTGTCATCTCTCCTCTCCTTAAATTGGTGTCCAGGTGGAGCAGAAGGCAGGCACTCCGTAGATGATATTCCCTGTTATGTAAAATGCACTTGAATGACAAACTGTAGTTTTCCATGAAACCGGTCAGGATATGGGAGGAACTGCAGGTTTTTTATTTGTTTTGACTGACCATTATATTTTGAACTGGTTTGGGCCACGGCCGTGTTGGTGGTTACATCATGTCATGTGTTGTGTACAGGGTGCTTTGTGCCTCTAAAAATAAGGCGAGGAAGAAGCCGGTGTGTCGGGTGGGAAAGTCGGGAGGACTCGGCTGTGGGTCCCGCTGGCTGCGGGGATCAAACATCTGGGGCTGATGAGGAGCGATGTGTGGCTGTGTGTGCCGCTCTGCCGGGGCTGCCAGGCCAGGGATCTGTTTGGTGCAGGCAATTTCTCTTTAAAACCATATTTGTCCTTTTTATAGCCTTTGTTTTCATGGAGGAACCTCTGATGCTCTTCCCTGCTTTAGCGTATCCTCATGGATTTCCATTCTGGCACGGGAACAGAAATGCTCTTCAAGCTGATTATATATTTTTTTTTTCTTTAATTGAGAAGTCAGCAGCCTTTTAAATGGGCAGAGGGGGCGGAGGAGCAGAGCGGGGCCGGGGGCAGCAAAGGGAGCCCGGGCGGGTGGCGGGCCCGGCTCAGAGCTCTCTTCCCCGGCCGCCCCCGCGCTCCGGCTCCGCGGCCTGGCGCGGATGGCACTGGTGTTTTTCTCCCTGTAGCCGCTCTGCCAAGGTAGCACAGCTGTGTGGGGCTTAATGGATTGATATGCTGCAGGAGCAGTTAATTGTGGAACTTGGTTGTGGTACTGTTATAGCTGATTTGTAATGATTTAGCAATGAGGAATGACTTGTGTTCTCTCGTCAGAGGTGATAAAGCAGCAGATGACCAGGCAGATGTGGCTGTGGGTTTCTCTTACGCCTTTTTTCCCTTCTTTTGCCTTTTATTTATTTTTTTCAAATGCTGTGTTTCAGTCCCATTTGCTCTCGGAGATCATCCGGTAACCGGAGAGCTGGTGAGATTCTGACATCATGCGAGGCAGGGGTGAAAACTGAGCGGTTCTGTGACCAAAGTCACTTCCTTTTGCCCTGCTTATAACTTGTGTTTTGGTGAAGGCCACTGCCATTATCTAATGAACGCCCGGAACAAAGACTGTCTCTGGAGTTCCAGCACTCCACCCTTCCCTGCTCAGGCTCCACTCGCTGCCTGTCCTTAGGAACCTCAAAAGGCTTTTCCAGGCAGGATGAGACTCGATGGACAGCGAGGTAAAGATAAGGCTTGAGGATTCTTAGGCTCAGCCCAAGGGAAAGGGTAAAGCTTGGGGAGTGGGAGAAAAGCTAAGCAGCACCTATTTTCATGTATGGGCCTTCCCCCCACCTCTTTCCATATATTTTTCCTCTTCTGGAAAATTACCTTTTTCTGGGACCATTTTCTGAGAGTAGATCAGTGCTATCTCAGCCCGAACCCAAACAGCACCTGATTTTGCATTTTTCTGGTTTTTTGTTTGGTTTTTTTTTTTTTTACTGGGCTGTGAGAGAAACAGGTGGGTCAGCCTAGACCTAAATGGGAATTTAATTCCTGGAAGGGTCTCAGGTGGATCACACAGTGATGAGACCAGATAATGTGTAAGTTCTGCATGCCTGCCTCTCTTCCCAGTGTTTATCCTTCCATTTAAAGGATCTCTGAGCGCTGGGCAGTTGCAATGGCAGGTGATCTGAGAAGCAGTGTTTCCGTTCCTGCATTTTATAAATACCATGTCCCTGCTCATGACTTCCAGGAATACAATGTCTATCTGGAATGAAAAGCAGCAAAGTCTCGGTTTGAAAATCCTTCCCTGTAAACAGGAGTCTGGCTGCAGGTTTGGGGATGCAGTTTTCTGTGACAAATCGTTTAAATTGGAATAAAAGCTTTCTGTTCTTTCTCAGCTGGGCCAGGAGTTGTCATACCCAAATCAGCAAGAGTCTGGGTGATGCAGGACTTGAGTAAACATAATTCCATTAAACCCTGTGCATGTCCTCATCGGCCCGAGTTCAGAGCTGTGCTTTTGGAAGAGGAGAGTTTGGATAAGGTCTTGTTCAGGCTTTTTCAAAGAAAGTTAGAAAACCAGTCTGGATTTCTCCTGCCACGAGGTGCAGCCAGCAGGTGACTGCCAGAGTCTGGGGAGTGAGACAGATGGAGAAATGGGAGATGTTAATAGTTGGGAAGACTTAATTCTGGAGAGCAGGGTTTTGACAGTGTAGTATCTGAATTTAGTGATGAAACTCTGCTGTTTATCTGATAAAACGAGGGAGAAGGGTAACAAAGTCAAAGCTCAAGAGGGGAAATGGGGGTAGCTGTCAGCCTGAACAGGTCCTTGGTCCTCACCTGTGTCCGAGTTACTCTCTTGCTGCAAACTTACTTTTTTCAGATTTGGTGGAAATGAAAGTTTAATTGAAATATATATTTCTGTACTGGGAGCTGCTTCAGGCCTCACAGGCCTTAGCAGAAGGTGGACCTTAAAGATTTCTCATTTTCAGCTCTCTAACGTTGAGAAACATCTCTCTGAAATCTTTACAACTTCCTGTCGAGGTCTGCAGCGACAGAGGATGTGATGGGAAGGTTACTGTGAGGTTGCTTGCACTAAATGAGGAAGAGCAAGCCTGGCTCAAGCTGTAATTACCGCCCGTGAAAAAGAACCTGTGATGTGTGAGTGAACATCACCTTTCATTAAACGAGTGTCTCTGCTCTGGAGGAGTTGTCACTGTGCTTTTGGTTGCTGCCATGGCAGTCTGGTGGGCTGTGCTCTCTGAGGAGCAGGAGAAGCCGAGATCTGCATTCGGCCGGCCTGGGTGTCCTGAGGAGCTGGCTTCTGAACTCCAGTCAGAATAAAGTCTTTAAACTTGGCTGCCAGATTGGGCAGGGATCTGGTGACTTGGGACACGGAGCTCCGCTCCTCTCTGGGCTGTTGTTTCCTCCTGAGAACATGGCCAGTTATTCCAAAGCACTCCAAAGGATTTTTACAGTGACACTCAGTGCCTTCTTCTAAAATCCTAAGTATAAAATATGAGGTGTTAAGGTGGTGCCACTTTATGGGACAGTGGGATGTTAAGGGTTTTGGGAACCCTTAACATATGCTTTTGAGCAAAGGGGGGTATGTCTGTACCTAGTGAATGAAAATGTGTCTTTAAAATTAAAAGGCAATTCTGTTTTTTGTTTAACTTGCTCCCTGAGTCCTGAGTTCAGTTTTTCATATTTCCTGGGCAACTTGCCCAGATTATGCGAAAGAAAAACAAAATCTTTCTGATACTGGATGGAGGAGACCCATATTTCACAATTAAAGCTTTTTTAATTTTTATTTTATTTTTTATTTTTTTGTCTCTGACAGGCTGCTGCTTTCTGCAGGTGTCCCATTCTTATTTTTGAACCACATTTCTTCTGATTTGACTCTAAACAGCAACTTTATTCCGAAAAGTAGCTTAACAGCAATGGGTATTTTTATCTCCATCCACTTAAGTTTCCAGGTGAAGGCTTTCTTGCTTTTATTCACTTTTCCAGAATTTTTTGGCAGAGATGACAGCTGGGCTTGCTTTGTGGCTTCTGTTTTAATTTCTGACATCATATTGATGAAACCTTCTTTACCTCAGGTGATGCAATTGGTTTGGTTTATTTATATCCAATGAGAATTCACAGGCGTAAGAGAGAATTACTCTTGCAGAAGGAGATCTCAGAGCTGACCAGACCCTGCCACTCATGTGGACAAGGAAGTGGAAATAGCAGCTTTCAGTTTAATCCTGAGGGCTTCTCTTTGGAAACAAATAAAAGTGGAGCTCAGTAATATTTCTGGGATGTTCCTACTATTAAAATTCTTATTTCTCCTTGGGAGATTAGGTGCAAATCTGTAGTGTTAATAGCTGTAGAATGTACTCACATGTGTATTGCAAAAATCTGTGGTTCTTGTGTATGTTCTTAACCTTTTTAAAATTAATATTAAAAAAAAAAAAGCCTGTTTTCCGAATGTGGGTCATTGCAAGCACACGGTCTGCACGTGATAACTGGCTTATCAATAAGGTGATCGTCCTGTACTTGCCTGTCACGTTTCCTTAATTAAAGCTTTGAAGGTTGCTTCTCATGTAAATCCCTTTCTAAATTGGTAAACACCTGTTTTACAACTACAAAATGTTGAGAAGTGATAACAGAAGGCACGCAGAGAATCTGCTACACACAATAGTCGTAACTTTGGTAGATGGACATTGTGGATGTGGAAAGTATTTGTAGGGCTCAGGGGGTTGTTGTGTGGTGTTACCTGCTGAGCTTAGCACAGATGATCTGTTTTACTTGCAAAATGAAGTGTAGAGGGATTTTATTTTAGCAAGTTTAGGGGTTTTTGTGTGCTTTGTTGTTTTTTTTCTTGACTGAAACATATTTGTAACCACATGAATTCAAGAGCTGGCTGCAGTGTTGATTTGTAGTGGGGGAGGAGGGGGGAAGTGGGAATTGGTAGAATACTCACTTCCTTCAGGGTAACTTTGCTTTTATTGCTTCTAACAGCACCTTTGTGTACGTCAGGAAATGGGTGTTTGGGGAGGGCAGAGCTTGGGGTGTAGGGGTTTCAGGGTGCAGTAGTGTCAGGGATTTAAACCAGAATCCAGAAAGAAAAATACGTGAGGCAGCTGTGTGTGGCCAAGCAGTGCAGGGAGGGATGGAGGGCACAGGTGATGGAGCGAGGTGGGTGCCACGGTGGGATTGATGTCTGGAGGAGAGCAGCTGCTGGGACAGCCCTGCCAGAGGCAGGAGAGAGCAGTGAGTTTAGACAGGTGCCTCCTGTGTCCAGTGCTCGCAGCTCCCCGTGTTTCTCGTGACCCTCACTGGAAGCCCACAGTGCCTGGTTTCTCCCCAAGAAACTCTTCCCACAAAGAATTCAGAGCCAAAACTTCCTGTGTTTGTTTTGGGCTTATTTTCCGAGGTACTGCACAAAATCATGTGCTTGGAAACCCAGTTCTCCTTTCAATGTCTGATTGTAAAACTGGGTTTTAGAAGCAGGGGGTGTTGAATAAGTCAGCACGCTGGGGGATTGTTTTCAGGGGTGTCATGACCCGGTGTTGCTCTGGGGTGTAGTGTGACTGGGTGTGTTCCTCCTGCCCCTCTGCCCTCCCATGGCTGCCTGTTCCCTCTCCTCCCTGGGCTCGGGGTGTGAAGTTGGAGTGTTGGGTGGGTGAAGCCCCCTGAGCAGCCCTGGTGGCTCAGATGGGCGAGTTACGGTTACCCTGGTTTTACCTGCTTGCTGCAGCCTTTCATCTTGGCTCTGTTAATTACTGCTAAGTGCTCTGGCAGTGCTCTACTTCTAAAGGCAAAATGAAGAACGTTCATTCAGTATTAGCTTAAGACACGCTGTAAACACCATGTTGGCCTTCCAGAGGCAGCTCCTCTTGGATCTTCCCAAGCCAAGTCCAGCACAGGGGTTGCACCATGGCTGCTGAAGGCTGGGCTGCAGTGGGTGGTGGAGCTGGGGCAGTGTCCAGTTACTCTGGTAGTTCTCTACCAGCAGGGCTTGTGCCAGAGCAGAAGCCTCTTGGTCCCACATGTGTCACTTTGAGTGCTGGGGATTAAAGACCCTTGGCAGGGAAACAGTGAAAAAAGCGACCTGTGGGTGCTCACATGGATCTGCTAATGCTGATGGGTGAGAGCAGTTTCAGTGGAACTTGCCAGCACAGTTTGGATCCCAGGAACAGGCAACAGATTGGGGATAATTCTTGGAATTACTGTAAGACTTACCAGAAAATTCCTCAGACTGTGTCAATGACCTTCCCTTCCCATTCTGTGACCTTTCTTTTCCTTTCTTCTCTGTCCTCAGAGATGCCTTAACACCTTCTCCCCTCCAATTCCCTGTTAGGAAGAAATTCCTGATAATTGTAATGGCTTTAATAACAACCCACACTTACAAACAGAGGGAGGGAACATGCTTACAAATGTTCCTTAATGTCTTTTCCAGAGGTTGCTCATAAAAGTAGAGATCTAATTCAGTGTTAGAGAAGCCAGTGCTGTTCAGCACACAGAGTTTATAAGGATTTAAATAAAATATAAAAAATAGACCAAATAACTTTTGGAGGTCATCTTTAAGCTACTAGAACAAAGCTTTATTCTTAGGGGAGACTTTCCAGGCTTCCAAAGTATTCTAAACGCTGTCCACTCAAAAAAAAAAAAGTGGAGCCAAGGAGGTTTGCAGTAGCTTAGCAGGAGGACTCGCTGTTTTCAAGTGAGTTTGCTAACCAGAGGAAAAGGCAGTGTCAAAGTTTTGCTTCCGTTTCCCACTTCTGTTAATTTAAGTTGATGACCTGCAAATTAAAATTCTCTTTAGGCTGCAACTCCTGCAAACTCCTGACTGGCTGCAGTGTAGTGCAGATACGCTCATGAAGATCCATTTAGCACCAAGGGAAGGGTTTTCTGCTCTTTTTGCAGTTGGGTGTTTCCAAAGCCACTGTCGATGTCTCGTGGTGACTGTGGTGGAGAGCCCTGAGCCAGAGTTCCCTCTGGAAGGGAAACGCAGATGTTTCTGCAGAACTGGGAACCCGTTAGGGGCAGCCATTCCCAGTGTGTGTGTCTCTAGTGAAGGTCTTGGAAAGGAGGCTGGAGAGGAGGAAGTCTTTATTCTGAAGTCTTCCTCCCTCCTCTCCCTAGGGTGTCTTAGCTACAAGTGGAAAGTTCCCTGAAAGTTCCTTTTTTTCCTTTCTTCCCTGAATAGGCATGTTCAGTTTTTATTTATGGACCCAAATGGTGACTAAAAGCCATTTTCAGTGAGTGTGGCCTAAATTTTGAGACAGACAGGTCCTTTTTTAGTAAGGGTAAAGTGTAGTCGATTACAGAATACCATAGGTTCTGTGAGCAGGGGACATGGGAAGCCTGAACCTACCTCCAGCATCTTGATATTTCTGCTGCAGCAGCTTTTTTAAAGTGGGTTCCTCTGGGAGTGTATTCTTCCTTCCCTGTCTCCTCCTCCTGTGTCACCTGGGTGTGTTTTATGGAGAGGGAGTTGGAAGCCTGTTGGCAGTGTGCTGGAGCTGGCTGGGGACAGCCCTCGGGCCCAGTGCGGACCGGAGGATGAGCGGATGGAGAGCAGCCCTGGGGGAAGGAGTGCTGGGAGAGAGGCTGGGCACCACCAGTGCCAGAAACCCCCGTGCCCTGGGCTGCTCCCCCAGCGTGGGCAGCAGGGGAGCGCGGGTGCAACTGCACGAGCTTCAGGGTGCCTTCCAACCCAAATCATTTTGGGATTCTGGGGCTGTGGAGGGTTTGTATTTTGGACCTGGTGAGGAGCTGGACAGTTGACTAAAGTATGTACTCCTTGGAAACCACGCAGCAAATAATTTTGAGCCTTCCCTCCATGGGAATGTGGGCTTGTTTCTCTAAATCGTCTCTGACTTCTCACAAAAATTCAGGTTCTAGTACTTTGATTTTCAGCCTTGATGTGTTTCTGGTCCCTGTTCAAGAGAAGCACCTGGATCTGATGTTGGGAGCAACTGGATGAGCCCAGAAAAAAAACTGGCTGTGAAATTTCCCTTGTTAAACATATTAAAACTTTAGATAGTCTTTGCTTTTCCTGTAAAGTAGTGCATTAATTTGGTCATTGGGGTGTGTTAATGAGCAGCTACAGCAAGCTTATGCAAATTTATGTGAAATTAGAGGACTGGCATATCAGGCAAGAGATCAGGGCAACTTTTTATTATTAAGTTGACATTGAAATACCTTCTGAAGATACTATATATATATATATATATATAATTTAGCAGTAAAAGGAAATTCAAGTAACTGTTTCACTGGCAGCACAACTAGTGCTGTGGTTTATTTTAATGCAATTTAAAAAGGCATTTAAAAACACTTTTAGTTGTAAGGAAAACGGGTGAATGACCAGGGACTTGGAGGTGGGTGGGAAGAGGCTGCAGTGTAGGGAAATGAAGAGTCCTCAGTTATTTCTCTTGGTTTGTTTGCTGTGGTTGAGTTAAACCCAGGCTTGCTCTGACAGTCAGTGCAGAACTGCTCTGTGCTGTGTGGGTTAATCTTTATCCATGCTCTTGAAAGAGAAATGGGAATTGCTAACGCTGGAAGTCACCTGGCTCATTCGGAAACGTACTTCTGGGAAAGTGGATTTCATATACACCAGGGAAGCGACTTTCTTGAAATACAGGTTTCAGACAAGCGGTGGGGTTTCTTCAGCCACTGGGAGTTTAAGCATATGAAGATCTGTTCCTCTCAAGCCCTGCCTGTGTTACATGTTATAGTCAAATCTGTCATTTTTAAGACCCCTGAGCTAGCAGTAGAAGCACTGAAAACGATTTCATAGGTGTTGCTCAGGGATTTTAATGATGAAGTTGATGAGCTGCTGGCACTGAAGAATAGGAGCATCCAGGGCTGGAGCTTTTCTGGAGGCCCGGAAGGGTTCTGGTGTGCTCACGGATAAACTGAAAGATGGGAGTAGCAGTTGCAGACAGGCATTAACTTTGGGAGATCCTGGGGCTCTGGAGGACTGGGCTGTGTTCCTGTTTCTGTTGGCAGCTGCCTGCTGCCCGCCTGGCCCTGCTGAGCAGGGCTGGGGCTCTCGGGGGAGCAGGCAGTGCGAAGTGTGAACGTCGCGTCCGCGTCTCGCTGCCGTAGTGCAGAGCGTTTGCTTTACATCCTCCAAGTGCAGACTCTGACTGTGTCTTTTGGCTTCCCTGTGCAGGCTGCCCTCGGGAGCGGCAGTGGGAGGCAGTGGAGCTGGCCTCGGCAGCGGGAGAGGCTGGACTTCCCGTGTCTCTGTGCTGAATGGCTGCGATGGCGCCCGCTCTCACTGACGCAGCAGCCGAAGCTCACCACATCCGATTCAAGCTGGCTCCCCCGTCCTCCACCTTGTCGCCTGGCACTGCCGAGAGCAACGGCAACGCCAGCAACATCCTCCTGGCTGCCAACGGCACCAAAAGGAAAGCCATTGCTCCGGAGGATCCCAGTCTAGATTTCCGAAACAACCCCACGAAGGAAGAGCTGGGCAAGCTGCAGCCGCTAGTGGCCTCTTATCTCTGCTCGGATGTAACATCTGTCTCTTCAAAAGAGCCTCTGAAGCTGCAAGGAGTCTTCAACAAGCAGACAGTCCTTAAATCTCACTCTCTCTTATCTCAGTCCTTTTTGAAAACAAGTGATCTGTTGGGGAGGCAACCAGTGTTGGAATTCACTTTGGAGAATCTAAAAACAATGAGTACTAGTAGCCAGCCACCTCTCCCACAAGCGCCTGTGAATGGCTTGGCCAAGAAACTGGCCAAAAGTACCAATTCAGACCATGAAAACTCTAGTTCTCTGAATGGTGGGAAGTGTGCTCCTCCTTCTGCTGCCCTCCAGGCTGTTGACTATAATACAGGAGGTTCCGAACTGGGGGACTTGAAGAGCGGGTTGACCAATTGCACTCTTCCACACAGAAGCCTTGATGCAGAGCACACAGCTCCCTTTAGCAATAACAGCACTGCAAATAAATCTTCCCTTAATTCCGCAGAGCAGCAGTGGGTGCTCGAGGGCAGCAGTGGGGAGGCGCGGGTGCCCGGTGTTGCGAGTCGCTCCGACTTCGGGAGCAGTAAGCTGGAGGAGCAGAAACCTTCCCTGCTGGCCGGTCACCACAGCGCTCTGGACTCCGAGATGAGGACGAGGGCCCTGCTGCGGCGGCAGGCAGACATCGAGAGCCGAGCCCGGCGGCTGCAGAAGCGCTTGCAGGTGGTGCAGGCGAAGCAGGTGGAGAGACACATCCAGCAGCAGTTGGGCGGCTTCTTGGAGAAAACGCTGAGCAAGCTTCCAGCTTTGGACCCCCTGAGGCATCGGAGCCAGTTGATGCTGACCAGAAAAGCCGAAGCAGCCTTGAGGAAAGCTGCGAGCGAGACAGTTACTTCAGAAGGCCTGAGCAACTTCCTGAAGAGCGATTCAATATCAGAGGAGCTGGAGAGATTCACAGCCAGTGGCATGGCCAACCTGCGGTCCAGCGAGCGCGCCTTCGACTCGGATGTCACGGACAGCAGCTCGGGGGGAGAGTCGGATGTTGAAGAAGAGGAACTGACCAAAGCAGACCCAGAACAACCCCACGTACCACTGTAAGTAGCAGTCACTTATTTCCTTTTGGTGTCAGGAGCAAGGTGGGAGGTGGCAGATAGAAAATATGGTTTTTGTAGGAAATTTTGGATGGTCTTAGGTCAGAGAATTATTAAAACTAGTGCGGTGTGATTTGCATCACGTGCAGCACCGAAGATAAAATTCCTCGTGCTTACTGGAAATAGTCTTTGGATAGTTTGTGGAGCAGCAAGTCGTGGAAATAATGGCTGGCTGGAGTGGTGTGAGCTGGAATGCCATTAGCAGTTCTCTCCAAGATGCTTTGGTCCTGTCTTCTGAAAGGAAATGTTTGTTGTTTTACAATGGGAATATTTGTTGTAAACCTGTTGTGTAAAGTAAAGCCAATCTGAATCTGTGTAGCTGATTTATGATTGGGGAATTATTTTATTTGTTAAATGAACTGCCTGGAAAAAAAATACTCTGAGAGGATTTGGTTCAAGTGCCAGCGGAAGTGTGAAATGAGTGTGTTCTCTTCTTGAATCTGGGAAATTATTGCTGGGAATTTTCTTTTTGCATATGAGTTGCATTAGATGATGACAACAGCTTCATAATTATGTTGTTAACTGGATGCTGCTTGCATAAGTATTAGGTGTCAGTTTGTATGTGGAGGAGGAAGATCCTTCTCAAGGCAAAAGGTCTTGAGACAGGTCAGGGAAGAAGGGAAATTTTTGTTCCAAACCCAGAATTTTTCTTGGGAGTGTATATCACAGTATATTTCAAAAATCTCTTAAAAGGCCATATTCTGTGTCTAGTCTGTGAAATCTTGCTTGCATCAGTAGGTGATCTCTTCCACCCTGATGGACCTATTGAAGCTCAGTGTGTGAAGTGTCACTACGGTCAAGAGGAAGGTCCCTGCATGGGCACAGGGGTCCTGGCTGGAATGCCATGGGAATGGCTTTCCCATCCAGGCTGGAAATAGTCACCAGGACTTCTGCATTCCTGTGCTGTCCTGGGATTGTTCAGATCTCTCTGGAGAAATAGTGGAATGGATTTGGATACCTGTTGTCCGGAGTGTGTTAGTGAGCGGTGAGGGCTGTGTGACACAGATTTTACTGAGCTGGGCAGATGTGAGCACTGGGCACTTGATAACTTCAGAATCCTCTGAGAACACGCTCATGTGGATGAGTGCAGATAACCAGATGTTACAGCTTTTGAATATTGAACTGCAGCTAAATGTCACATTGTGTTTTGGGATGGTGGCACAGGGTGAATTTCTGCATGTGAAGTCTTAAATATGGCTCGAGTTTGCGTTTCTCCCAGTGCAAAGCTGGTAGCTAGCTGATCATGTGATCTCTCCTGGGTGGACATAAAGGGGTTCTTGTGCTGTTAGAAACAAGAGTTCAGTAACTTTATTCCTGTTCTATGATTTCCACAAATTTACTGTTGGGATTAGCAGTAGAATTGTATTTCTAAGTCTTGTAGTAGTTATTGGAGGAGACATTTGATTAAAAATCTGTCCAAAATAATATTAAATTTCCCAAACTGTGGATTTCATGGCTTCACGTGTTGTCTAGCAAAGTGAAATTTCTTTGCCACTGCTCTTAATCCCAAGAGGAAGTGCGGCATTCAGACACACCGTGCGTGAAATTCCTTGCTGACTTTTCCGCCCTTTGCGTTAGTCATGCCTTCACGTTCTGAGTACTCTTAAAAAGCCAAAGATTTGAAAGCTCATAAAAAGACTGATCCCTCTATTGTCCCTGGGCTCAGAAGCTGGTGTGTATGCACACTGGCATCTAGGCCAGGCCCACCAAAGCTGGTTTAAAGTTGGTGCCTGTGGGTATTGAGTAATGAGCAGTCCCAGCACTGAGCGTCCTGCTGGCCGGGTGCTGCGCCATCGGCCGAGCTCCGGCGCTGCCGAGGCTCGCTGCGTGTTGGTGCGTGCCACTGAAACTCCTCAAGTCAACCTTAAGAGCTGGTACAAGCTTCTGAGCACATCTAAACACCATTCTTTTCCAGCAGTGCTAAGAGGCAGGAAGGGAAGAGCCGAGTTTTCCACTGGGGAGCTGCCTTGGGCCAGCTGATGGTGCAGAGCCATTGTTGCACATTAGTGTGAGTGTAGAGGCTCCTCAAGGAGGGCTGGATTTTTTGTCTTTCTGAATTCACTTCTTAGAAGGAAGACGTGAACCCTGATTATTTTACTTTGGATAGTGAGATGGAATATCTGAGTGTGTAATGGAGACATTCCAAACCCACCTGGATGTGTTCCTGGGTAACCTGCTTTAGGAGACCCTGCCTTGGCAGGGGCTTGGACTGGATCATCTCCAAAGGTCCCTTCCAACCCCAGCAATTCTGTGATTCTGTACACTTCTCATTGCTCAGTCACCATCCTTTGGTTCTGCATTGCTTCTGGATGCCCCTGCCTTTCCCCCAAAAACTGCTGTTTGCTTCAAGATCTTTTGTGAGAGTTGTGCCACAAACAGTGTCTCACTGGCCGTGAGGGGCTGTGTCACTGACCACCTCTGACACTCAAGTAGGATCACCCAAAAGACAAAGACATGTTTACATCATGCTTAGATAAGAGCTGACCCTTGAGTTTTTCTGGTGTGGTGGCATTCCAGAATCAGTATCTGGTCAAGGACAGACTTTGAAGCATTTGTACTGTTCTGACCTGCCTGATCTCAGCTATGGAGCACCATCTCCCTGAGGAATTCTTGGTTCCAGTAGTGCTAGGGATGTATCAGAACTTGTTAGGTCCTTCTAAAGCGCTCCCAGAGCTGCTGCCCAGGAAGGTGCTGTCGTTCAGGTGCATAACCAGGCCATCATGTAATGCATAAACAAAGCAGGGAGGGATTTGTTACACCTTTGGGAAGCCCTGCCAGCCATGGGCTTGGTTTAACGAGGTTCTCCTGCTTCTCAGGCTGCCGATGGAGAGGGCAGGTGTGTGCAGGCAGGGTTGGGTTGTGTGGAGTCCTGGCGTTGTGTGCATCAAGGACCACCGTGTTGCATTGTGTCTGCTCCCAGGTTAACAATGCCCAGGTCTGCTTCACAGCTGGGGTTCCCTAAAGGTATGAGCAGTGCAGGGTGAGGATCAGGAGAGAGCAGCTTTGCCTTTGCTAGGAGGTGAGGAGGGCAGGTGGGAGTCTCCCCTGTGGAGAATCCAAACTTCCTGGGCTGGGTGTGACTGGAGGCAGGAGCACCTGAGAAACCTGTGCTCTGAACAAGGGCCCAGCTGCCCTGGCAGGGTGGGCAGGCCCTGGCACAGGTGCCCAGAGCAGCTGTGGCTGCCCCTGGATCCCTGGCAGTGCCCAAGGCCAGGCTGGACAGGGCTGGGAGCAGCTGGGACAGTGGGAGGTGTCCCTGCCATGGCTGGGGTGACACTGGATGGGCTTTAAGGTCCCTTCCAACCCAAACCATTCCATGGTTTTATGTTGCTGTCAGCTTGTGAAATGTGGTTCAGAGAAGGGCATGGAATTGTTCCCAGTGCTGGATGGCTGCTGGCTGAAATCCGGTTTGTGTGGCTGCCTGATGGTTTAGGAAGTCACCAAAGTTCTGTTGTTTCTGTGTCCCTGTGCTAATACGTATAAATAGGAAATATTTAATGTGGCTTGTGCATCTTTATAGTAGTTGCTTTTCTCAGACTGGTGGTTTCTTTGGTTGTGTTGGATTTGCCTGCATACAAGTTTAATCAGAATTTTTCCATTATTTTTGGCTGGTTAGTGACCTATGCTAAGCAGTGATGTAGGCATGAGTGGTGAGTGGTAGGTGATTTAGTCTCTCTAATCCTTAACTTCAGTCTGTACCACGGGAATAAATTCTGAAAAGGTAATGAAACCAAATATTTAACTGGAACTTTCCTTTTAGCTCAGGTTTTCTTATCTGGAAAGTCACTGGTTGGCAGTTGCATCGAGCTGCTGAGAGGGAACTGAAGTTCCTGGTGACCAACTTCTCACAGCACTGGCTTCCCACAGAACCTTTCCAAGGGTCAGACAAGTCCCTTCAGTGTTCAGTTGTGGTTGGTACGGTGCCTATGGCCACGATGCCTGAGCACACGTTAATTATTCCCATTTACTGATGGGAAATCTCAGTACCTTGTGCACTTTGGTGTTGCAGTGAATCATTTCACAGCCTGTGTGTTGTCTCCTCCCTGCACTGTGTCACATTGTGCTGCCGAGTTTTCAGAGTTGCTGGGCTTGGAGTAGTAATTAAGATTTCTCACAGCTGCTTTTCCCAGGACCCATTTCCAAGTCCTGTGTTGGAGATGAATGATTGGGTTGGGGGTTGCTTGAGGAGTGGCTGCAGTTGGTGCATCAGCTGACTGAGAAATGGGATTTAGAGATTCTGGTGTTTTTCAAGCGAGAACATGATAATGAAGCCTCAAGGCCCATTAAATAATATTTCTCAAATCCATGACTTCATAGAACTCTGATTCAGATGGCAGGTCCCACACGTAATTCAGAAATCAAATTCCACACCATGGGGACTAAGGAAGCTTTTCCTACCGGTCACAACCATGTTTCACTAAATGATTTAGGCAGAGCAGTCCTGAAAGCTTGTCTCTTACTCTTTGTCACTTTTTCAGTCACCTACTTGACACTTCGGGTGTTGTTTTCTGTTGAATTTTACCTGTGCTTGTAGGTACCGGTGACAGCAAGGTGCTTAACTGTATTTTTCAGCTGTTAAGAGAACTTAGGTGTTGTCTGAGTTGTTAGTCCCAGCAGCCATGTGCTGGTCAGGAGAGAAGTCCTGCAAGCTCTTTCAGTCAGAAAGAGAGAGCAAATCCTGAAGTGTTCTTTCTTAGCATTTGAAAGCAGAACAATAGAGTGGTTGATTGTTAAAAATGCTTAATCAGGTATCCAGAGTAAGTAGGACACTCCAAGTCCCTCTTGCTTTTAAAGAAAGAGGGCAAACGAGAATAGTCAGTCATTTCTCCAAGAGATGCTGGTCCTAGTACACCTTTTATAGATATTATGGGTGTCTAATAAGTTGTCCCTGGCTTTCATCAGAGCCTCGATCCCCATGCAGACCTTGCTGGAGAATGGCAGGAGGTTTGGTGTAGGTCGGTGGCCATGCACAGGCCTCAGATAAGGCAGCGTGGTTGTCTTTCATCCCAGAGGGAGTTTGGTGCTTTGGTTTAAATGTATCTGTCTGGGCTGAAAGCCCCTTCCACCCCAAAGCAGTCGGGGGTTCAGGGAATCAGCACTCGGTGTAGGGTCACACGTGCAAGGCAGAGCATTCGGATCGGTGCTGTGTTCAGGAAAACCTTTGAATTTGGGGAGTTGAATGCAGACAAAGCATCTTTCTGGCAGATGCCTTTACTGCCCCTGCAGCAGTTTGGGCTGTTCTGTTCAGAGCCAGGTCTCTCTCAGGCTGGGCTGGTGTATGGAAGATAATGCAGAGGACTGGGAATGATTTGGTGTCTGGAGCTGCCAATGAGCCGCTCTTTGTCTCTGTAGCCCTCACCCAGTGGGGCAGCGAGTAACAACAGGCTGTAGTTCAGATTTTTTAGGAGTTGTGGGTGACACTGTGGATAGGGTTATATAAATATTTACTTTACTTTTCATTGGAAAAAGCCTGTCACAACATCTGAAGCAGCAGAAAAAATTTTTTGAGAAGTTTGTGAATATGAACTGGTGTTAAAAACGCAGTGTGGTACTTGCCTGCTTTGCTGCAGTCTCCTCTGAAATTGAAGTCGGTGTTTGAGTGAGGGAAAGGGGCCCTGTTTAGAGCTAATCTCCAATATTGAAGTCTAATATACATCTTTGGGGGATGGGGAAAGACTTTTGCACTGTGTTACACCAGCATCTGCAGGCAGCCACAGCTCAGAGCTGTATTTTCATTCGTGCTGGTACTGACAGAAGACAAAAAATGACTGTAGGGCTGAGGTTAGAATTACTGAGATTGCAAGTGGAGCAATGATGAACATGGAATTCCTTAAGGAAGAGATTGTAAAGGTACTCCCAGGTGTCTTCCTCAAAGATTTGGGGTTTCATTCTGCAGTGACATTGGGCTTCCCCCCCTCTTTTGTTCTCTCCTCCCGCAGATCCCTTCTGGTTGCACTCGCTCAGCAGTGCTAGACTTCCAGCTGGGGGAAAATGTTTTTCTTGCTAAACTGGCACTACCCCAAGAGATTTTTCCAGGGAGTGTGTTTTGGGCACACCCTGGATATATGGGGCGTTTTGCAAGTGTCTCGTTTCAAAGGCTTGGAGAGCTTGGTGTCTTTGCTGGGCAGATAAAGCGCTTTAGGTAGGAGAGAACTTAAAAAATTGGCTTAGGTTTTATTTGCTGGATTTTGGAATGAAAGGAAGGGCTTAAAAATATAATTAGGTGAGGGCCTGTGTATTGACTAGGAATTCAGATGGGAAGTGGGAAGAGAAGCTTGAATTGCCGTTGAGTTTGTTGCAGTTGCCCTTCACATCTCTGAAGCCAACTGGGACTGATTCAACTCCCCAGTGCACTCGGAGTTGTCTCTGGTTGTGGCTCTCTGCATTTGAAAGATTTGCTTTCACTTGAAGTACTGGAATGGTTTGCTTAAGCAACATCCAGCTCCTTTTTTTTTTTCTTTTTTTTTTTTTTTCCTGTCCTATTTCTTTTCTTTTCACCCCCTTCTGACCTTCCCTGGGATAAGGTTACTTTCTGGAATGCCTGATCCAGGTTTGACCTCAGCACTGAACAGGCTATTTATGGGAAGGGTACCTGGCACAGGCATGCCGAGTTAAGGATTTGCTCACTGTGCCTGGGATTTTCCTGTGAAACTGCTCTGTTTCACTGCATTGCATCAGCAGTGAGGGGGATGATGCTTTGATGGAGGACAGCGTTTAAAAGGGGACACTCAGAGTCTCGTGCTGTTGAGACTTTCTGTTCACTGCTTTTGTTACGATGATGGAGTGGCTGAAAAATTCTGCAGGAAATCGGTCAGGTGGAGGGTGTTTTGGGTGTTTTCCCTTTTGGCTGTCCCTCCCAGAGCAGCTCGGACCCTGCCAAAGCTGTGCCAGCGGTGCCAGTGATGCCGTGCCAGCAGTGCCAGCGGTGCCGTGCCGGGCACGGAGGGCACCCAGGGCTGCCGTGGAGCTGGCAGCTCGGTGGGGTGAGCTCCTGGCAGATGGCTGTTCTCTCCCCGATGCTCATGTGCAAGCACGATGTCTCAGCTGCAAAACGAGATGTTCCTGTGATAGTGATGGCACAGCTCGGCTGGCACATCCCGTGACGCCTGCTTCTGAGGCACATGAATTCCTGCTGCCTCATGAATGAGCACAGGGCGCTCTCCACAACTCTGCCGTTCTCAAAGAGCCTCTGAGTTAGGGCTCCCGTGTCTGTTCAATCCGTGCATCCTGCCTGTGTAAGTAAAATACACCCACAGAATCACAGAATGCTTTGGGTGGGAAAGGACCTTTAATTTCATCCAGTGCCATCCTGCCATGGGCAGGGACACCTCCCACTGTCCCAGGGAGTTCCAACCTGGCCTTGGACACTTGCAGGGATGGGGCAGCCACAGCTGCTCTGCTCAGAATGGAATTCCAGAGAGTTTTGAATGTCATTTTGCCACCTCAGAAGTGCCTCCTGACAGGGTGGAGTTGTGAAAAGTGACTTCATTTGGCTGCTAGCTTAATGAAATACTCAGTAATTTAAAGCAATGCCAAAAAAAAAAAAATACACCCCCCACTATAATAGTGACTTTTTTTATATTAGGCTTGAAACATTTGATTATCAAATTACTCAAAAAAGGAACTAAGGATGATCAGGGTTCTCCTCATGCAGCAGAGCTTTAGGCTTTTGTATTTTGTGACATTTTAGCAGTTTCCATAGTAACACATAACGATGTTGTAAGAAACATTACAAGAATTTTATTTGTGTAAGAGAGGACTTTCAAATATTAATGGAAAGGAGTGTGAATTGGTGGGAAATGTGTGTGGTGGGAGGCAGAGGGAAGGGTTTGATGTAGTGCCTGGAGTGAGTAGCCATCCGTAGATTGAACAGGTCTAGGACAGCAAACAGGAAAATAAGAGAGCTTCAGTCATCTGGGGAGTGTTTGCCACAAAATCTTTCCTCCCTGGTGCTGCAGGTGAAGCTTGGGAATATCTGCTATTGCTTGTTCTCCCTGTCCAGGTAAAGAATATTTTATCTCCAGAGTGCTTCTCATCACAGCCCGTGTGCGGTTGGAACTCATCTTTTTCCATGATATTAAAGATTTGGAGGTGTTATCCACTGGTGTTCAAGGGGGGGCTGTAGGCTTAATTGAGATAAAATTGGATGTCTTCATCTAGAAGCCTTTGAGACAGCTCATAGGCTCAGTCTGCATTTCCTGAATTCCCTGGTGGCTCCCCATTAATACCAGTGTTGAGCTTTGGCTGTTTCAGGGCTGGTGATGTTACATTAGCAAATCCATTCCACTCTTGAGAAGGACCCAGAGAGGTTTTTTTGTAGGTGCCATGGACAGAAATTGAAAAAAAAAAAAGGATTCTTGAGGACAAAAAGGTTTAGTGAGGGATATTTGTATGCACATATATAGGTAGGTAAATATGTAGGTATAAATGTATGTATGTAGGTACCTAAAATATGTAGGTATATATGACATACATGAATAGGAGCTGTGGGTCACCAGCTGTGCTCCAGGGGCTGTGTCTCCATCCAGCTGTGTGAGGCTGTGGAGGGCAGAGCAGAGCCCAGGAGCTCCAGAGCTCCCTGAGCAGGAGGTTCCTGTGCAGCCCCGGGAGGAGGTGGGGAAGGCAGAGCACACCCAGAGCAGGGCAGGGCTGTGTCTGTCCCGAGGGGACACCTGGGCAGGTGGCAGTGCCTGGGCAGGTGGCAGTGCCTGGGCAGGTGGCAGTGCCTGGGCAGGTGGCAGTGCCTGGGCAGGTGGCTCGGGGATCCTGGCAGAGCTGCTCTGGTCCCAGCTCCGTGTGCCTGATGCCACGAGCTGGTGGCTCCTCCTGTTCCTCGGGATGTTCTTCTCCACTGGAGTCCCACATCCCCGTGGCCAGGGGGAGAATATTTCTGTTCAGCCGTTGCTATTCCTAGGCTGGGACAGTTGCATGAATAAAAATCGCAGCAGCTAAATCTGCCTATTTTTGTGTGAATTGGAGCCCTTCTCCATGTGACTTCTGCTATTCCCGTGCTGGCTATTTCAAAAAAATGAGACAATCAGCCTTCTGTAGATCTGCATTTTGAATGCAGAACACTTGCAGGGCTCTTGCTCCATGTATGCAACATTTTGTGGTGTTGGCTTTCTACTGTCTCAGGCTAAAACAAGAAAATGATTCTCTCTGCTCCTTTCATGTCGTAGGTAGCTGTCCTGCCTTTAGCAGAGATGTCTGAAAGTCAAAGGCAAGGTGCTGTTTATACTGAGACAGGAGAAAATAATGTGAAGAAACCAAGCACATTAGGAAATCTCCCAAGGCATTAACCACTGTTCCTACGTCAGGGTGGATTAAATTGATATGGATTCATTTTCAAGTATTTTTCATTGTAATAGACGCAGCAGAGTGTCGTGTAATGACTTCTCCAAGGTTTGTTGTGCATTTATTGGTCGAAATTATCCCATTTTAAATAAAATAAATCTGTTTGAGTAGTAGCCAGCCACTTAAAGAAGATTCCTCAGTGTGATGATTCATATTGTGCTTAAAGACAGCTTTCCATCCTCAGCCCTTGCTCGCTCCCCCTACCATCCCCCTCTCCCTGCCTCTGGAAATGGGCAGGAGGCCTGAACCAGCTTAACTCTTAGCTATTTAAACCTGCTTTTAATAAGTGATACTTGTAAAAAATCTTACTGGAAGGCTCTGATTGACATTGTGTTGTGTATTAGATGTTAACCTGGTTTATGAAGTGTGTAACTGCTGCTTTTTCTCTTTTAGCTGTTTTTTTCCTGCATGTGAGCTGTTCTTTGAATTCTTCCTGATGGGCTGGAATTACATCTGTCTCCAGTTACAGTGGTTCTGTGCTGGTTCACTCTTCTGTGGGAATCTGTCACTTGTCAGACCTGCCCCAGTGCCCCTCCTCTCCCTCTGCATCACCTCTCCGGGGTATTCATGGCCAGAGCTTTTTCATGGAAAGAGTTCTAATTCTTCTTGCAGCTAATTCTCCTGCATGCTGGCTCTTGAGATAGTATTTATTAATAAAATAGTGTCCTCTGAGGAGAGAAATTTTTCATGACCCATCCTAGTTGTGTGGCACAGCTCTGCCTTTGTTTTCCCCCCTTTCTCTCTGAGCCAGGCGTGCTTTGGTTATGTTAAACTGCTGAAACCAAACGCCCTCCAGGCTGGGTACAGGTAAGCCCTGATCAGATTAGCTGCTCTGCAAATTGAGTTGGTTATTGTACCAATGTTTTCTTGTGCTTGAGCAATGAATTTGTGTGCCAGGACAAGGTGCTCCTCTGAAAAATTAAAGGAAAAATTACTTGATTGAGCATTTCAGTGGCTTTATGAAGAACTAGTGAAAATTATCACCGAGTATCTGGAGTTGGAAGAGACTCCACAGGGATCAGCCATCCAGCTCCTGGCCCTGCACAGACACCCCAGCAGTCCCACCCTGTGCCTGTTTCACTCCCACAACTTAAAAAGATGCTCTGTGAAAACTTTGTGGTGCTCAGTGATGCAGCTCCTTGAAAGAGGAGGATGGGGAGAAAATGCTGTGGGTGTTTTCTTCATTGTTGTCAAGTCTGTGAAGATCTTGGTTGTAAATGATGCTTGGAACAAGCAATGACTGCAGGACTGGAGCAGGGAGGGAACCTCTGCAGCCCCTCAGCACTAACGAGGTGGTCCCCACTAATGAGGGTGTGTTGCTGGAGCTGGGTGTTACTGGGTGAATCTGCTGGAGGAATCCTCTCTTTATTGTTTTCCTCTGATGTTGCGGCATTCCTCAAAATCCCTTTCATCTACTTCTTGTCTGCTTGTTAGCAACAATCTGCATGCAGAGCACTTGGCTACTTTCAATCTTTGCCTTATATAATTGAAGTTTCCCCCCCCTCCTCCTTTTGGAGCTTTCTGGTAGGATTTTTTTTCCTCTCTGATGTAGGTGTTTGAATTTTTCAACTAGTCTAACTAGTACATAAAGTGATCTTCCTGTTCTGGGCTTGCTGCAGTTGTCATACTGGGAAAAAAAAAATAAAATTTGATTTTACTTGAATTTATTAGGCCTGGGAGAAAACTTTGTTGCCCAGAGCAGCTGTGGCTGCCCCATCCCTGGAAGTGTCCAAGGCCAGGTTGGGCTTGGAGCACCCTGGAGGAATGGAAGGTGTCCCTGCTGTGTCAGGGGTGGGACTGGATGAGCTTTAAGGTCCCTTCCCACCCAAACCATTCGGAGATTTTGTAAAACTGTGTAACTTCCCTTCCAGTTTGAGAGACTGCAACCAAAATTTTCAAGAAACTGTGTCCAGGGAAACCCTTTCTCTTTTTTTTCCTTTTTTTCCTGTTGGGTCCTACAGAGCTCTGTGGAGTTCTAAAGCGAGTTGGATGCTCATTGCCCAGCAATTGGGGATTTTGTTGGATGAGGAACAGTGGGATGTGCCTGTCCTTGCTGCCCTTGGGAACTGCTGACCTGGTACAAATGGGAGTATTAATTGAAGTAATGGAGCTCTCCTGTGTTTCATTTCTGAGAGTAGTTTGGCCAAAGCATCTTGCTTTATTTATTTAGCTATTGCTTGGTGAGATAAAGGGGGTTCTGAGAATTTGTGATTATCTCCTTAGCTGTCTCAGAAAGGAGACAGGTAGCTCTCCTCCTCCTCCTCCTCCTCCCTCCGCAGAGAGCAGCAGCTGCCCGGCTCCCTCCAGGATTAGGATCGAACCTCTCATTGGTTTTTGACACAGATTAGGGCAGAGAGCTGATGGAAAAGTGTTGTCTTCCTTCACAGAGATGTATTGGAGAATGTAGAAATCCATACAAAAATCTTCCTTTTCCAGTCACTGTAATTGCCTGTTAGCTCAGAGCTGGGTAATGTCACTTCTAAAGCTGGATTTATTCCACAAGATTATATGATAATTTCAGAGAGATATTTTCCCTTTTACCAAGGTTCTTTTTTATTTAGATGGAAGCATCCCACCCTCTCGTAGTCATGACCTCCCTGGCCCTTTGAGCGAGCTGACAGTGCAAAGCTGCACTGGCTGATTACAGTTCTAGTTCTTACCACAGCTCGTTCCAGCTCCTCTAATGAAAACATTTGCAGTATCTCTTCCAGAGTTGGGAATCCTCTAGATGAGGGGAGGTGCAAATGTGTAATGGTTTGGCTGCAGATCCCTCTTGGCCCTCTGGACCCTTGGAGGCTGTGCAGTAATGGCCCCGCAGCCACGGCTTTGTTTTCGGTACAATGACTTTTGTGTTGGCTTTTGTTGTGAAACTCTTGGCTTCAAAGTTTGTGAATGTGTTTGAAAACCTCCCATGTGTTGTCAGCTTTCTTCTGCCGTGTGCAGTGAGGCTGGGTGGGCCGGGGGAGCCTCAGCCCTGCCTTGGGAAGGGTCCCCTGGCTGCGGTACCAGCCCTGGCCCTGGTGAGCCTGTGGCTGCTGTTTGCAGCGCTCTGTCAAAGTCCCAGTGGATTGAGAACCTCTCTTCAGTTCTCTCTGTGAACCTGTTATAGTTTTACCAAGCATTAAGGTCTGGAAGATGTGGTAATACTTCAGACTATTCTCCTTTGCTGCCTTTCCTCATGGATTACTTGACTAAAAGTTGTCCCAGCTCGGGTTTTTTTGGCTCTTGTCCTGGCTTTTAGACATGTGAATGTGACATGCTTTGCTTCTGCTTGTAAATAAAAAAAACTGAACTTTCTTAAAAAAAGGTCTAGCATTCACTTCTCTCGAAAAACCCAACTCCTAGAAAGTGGTGACTGCAGGGTGAGTAATGCTCCATTCACTCCCACTCCCTCTTCCCCCAAAAGAACAGGAAAACCCTCCTGAACACATCTTTGATAAAAAATTCTCCTGATGAGATTGATGTCTTGATTTTTTGAGAGGCTGAGGAGATTTGGGATAACGATGGAAACTCTGCTTTTTGGATGAGATGTTTCAATGCCACCACTCAAAACATCTTCTAAAAATATCCTATCTTCAAGAGGAATCTATTCTTGCAAATTGGATCCCAGTATTGAAGAACATACTGTTGGTTGCAAAGTGTCCAAATTTAAGAAACAGACCAATATTCCTCTCTCTTTTCTCCCTTTCCAACTAGAATAGAATTGCTGGATATTTACTGCAGACTTCACACAGCATGAAAATAAAATTAGAGTATGAGATGCTCCAAACTGTGGCACTTGAACTGCAGTGGAGTTTGCTCAGAAGGTAGAAAGTGGCCTGATTGCTCTACAGATACATTTATTCTGTCTCCTGCCTTGTGTCTTGGCATGAAACAAACATTATCTAGTCCTTGTGAAAAGTCCTGGAGTAGAGAGTGTGTCTTGGCTGAACCTGATGGAAAGGGCTGAGGAAAATCTATCCAAGAAAAATAAATTTCTGGTGGAGTGGCCAACAGAGTGTGTGACATGAATCACTTCTGGAAGGGTGGGGGTGGTGCAGAGAGGTGGTTTTGATTTGGCTCTGGGAAATACGGATGAAATGGGGGAATAAAGACCCTTTCTGTGTGTCCTTACAGACACGGTTAAGATACAACCATCTCTTTATAGCCTAAAATAATTCAGTTCCTGGTGTTTTCTCACCACTTCTTGTTCCCATGGCTTCTGTTTCCACCTTAGATCCTGAATTTTCTGATATTCTCTAGATGTTACAGCAGACCATGTCCCTTTTCTCCTGCTCTGTGGCCCATGGAGTTGGGTATCACAGACAGGGCAGTGTTGGCCTTCATCCCAGAGGGAGTTTGATGCATTGTTTAAATTGAACTTTGTAGGGTGAGGTCTCAGTTGTTTCAGGGCAGAGCAGAAGGGAACCATATCCCATCCCTGGAAGTGTCCAGGGCTGGGTTGGATGGGGTTTGGAAGGTGTCCCTGCCCACATCAGGGAGCAGGATGGCTTTTGAGGTGTTTCCCAGCCCGTGCTGGGGTTCTGTATCTGACATCGCTGGCCCTGGGGCAGCTGTGCCTGTGAGGAGCCCCATCCCTAGAGCCCGCAGAGCTGCTGTGTGATCTCACCTGTCCATGTCCCACCTGTCCATGTGCCCAGACTGTGGTTGCAGAGGTGCCTCACTCGCAGGGCTGTTCGTTCAGGGGGAGTGGAGCTGAAAGCCCCCCTGTGTGAGAAGGACACGGTTCCCCGGCTGCTGCCTGTCCTCTCCCCAGCCCGCTGGGGCTGCCTTGGCTGTCCCAGCCCGGCCCTGGCTGCCTCCTCTCCCCGAGGAGCCCCTGGCTCCCAGGCTTGGTCAGGAGCTCCCTGTCTGCACCTACACCAGGGAGGAGCCGTGCACTGGCAAACCTGCCACGTCTGCTCCATCCACACCCGCATTGTCCTTGACAAGGAAAGCGCCTTCACTAACTCACCTTGCCAGCAAGAAACAGGATTATTTGTAAGTTTTTTTTATTAAGAGCAGCTGAGTTGCTTGGAATCAGTGCAGTGTTCAGTGACACCCAAGGAGGATGTACTTTTGTGAATAGAAAATGCTGCTTAATTGCTGAAGACGGCAGTTTATTCTTTCACGTTATGGAATTTCAGTCTGTGTGAGCCCAGCAATGTGGCTCTGAACTCATTATTTTGATTTCTTGCTCGCTGTCTTGACATAGTAGAAAGCATCTCTGCCTTGCAGAATGAAATGCTGAATCTTTCTGTTATAAATGAGATTAAATTAATACTGCATTCTGGGGAACTCTTTTACAAAGAATCAGCAGCATTCTGCTCTTCTGCAGGACTGTGTTAATCATCAGACATGAGTTGAAGGACTGTGGCCACATAAAGCTGTGAAAGGCCAGGAAAAAGCTGGAAAGTGCTGAAGGATAACTCAGGTATCTCTGGGAAGAGAAACAGGCTGCAGGAATCCTGAGTCACAGAAATAAATGTAATTGAGTGTACATTTCCCAAACAGCAGTTGAATCTGACTGTTCTAAAGCAAAAATGGTTTTGTTTTCCACACGTGACGTACAGTCCTTTTTTAGCTGCTTGTGTTTTTTTAACTATAGGGAATTGTGAATGGCTTGTGTGAATTTATAGTGAGTTTTGAAAGGCTGGAAAGCATTTTGGAGTGTGTATGCATGTATGTACACACTGTGTGTGTGGGATACAACCAGTTCTAAAGAAGCCTCTGTTTATTTCAGTCCCAGCAGTTTGAGGCCCTTGCTCTCATCTCTGTAGTTACAGGTATGGTTAAGTTTGTTGTTTGCAAGGAGAAAATCTGGAATCTCTTTTTCAATGCAATCTCAGTATAATTTGATTAAAGCAGGTTTTAGGACAAGCAGGAGGTGAGGTGTAGGTCACTAGGTAAAAGCAAGAGTGTTTTAAGAGCTTGAATATGAAACATTAATGTGTGTGACAAATTTCTCAACAATCACATTACCAGTAATGGCAGCTGCTTTATTTCATGGAATCACAGAATGGTTTGGGTGGGAAGGCACCCTGAAGCCCACCCAGAGCCACCCCAGCCATGGCAGGGACACCTCCCACTGTCCCAGCTGCTCCAGCCCCAATGTCCAGCCTGGCCTTGGGCACTGCCAGGGATCCAGGGGCAGCCCCAGCTGCTCTGGGCACCCTGTGCCAGGGCCTGCCCACCCTGCCAGGGAACAATTCCTTCCTGATACCTAATAACCTGCCCAAACTCAATCTTGCTCTTTCTCTACATGTCAATGATTTTATTGCACAGAGGATTTAGGCTGCAGCACATAACTCTGTCCTTGAAACCGCTGCTTTGGAAGAAAATATAAAAACTAAGAAGGAGGATCTGCTCTTTGTGGTAGAGTTCATTCATGTTGGTTAGAGGTTGTTCTAAATTTTTAAACAGGAGGTTTAACATCTCTTCTAGAAGTTACATCTTTATGTGGGTAGCAGGATACAAAATACTTAAAATATGGTTAAATTTCTATAGCTTTGTGCCTGGCTTCTGCACCACCAGTGTTTTATCTTAGTTTTCTAACTTGCTGTGGCAAAAGCAGAGAGCTGTTAGATAAGGAGCTTTTAAAGATGAGACTTGTCAGTAAAAAAACATCCTGTAAGCCTTGCTTAGTCAGCCTTCAAATGGAATTAAGTGGTTGCAAATTAATTTGTTCTTAATAAACTAAACTGAATACGGTTACCAGTTTGTCTAGGGCTCCATTTATAAGATCCAAGAGACTTCTTGTAGCTTTTTTGTTGTTGTAAGTTCTTTTTTTATATCAAAGGACATAAATCATTAGTTCTTTGCTGCCTTATGAAGGTCACCATCAGGTTCTGCCTGTGTCAGTCTGGACTGGTGTCTCTGGGGAGGAAAGTTTTGCCCAAAACCAGTAACTGCTGCTTTTTAGCTCACACTGGTCTTACTGTCCCCTTTTTTCCTCCAAACTGGAGACTGTGAAGGTATCTGCTGTCACACTTGTAAATGGAAGAGAACATACTGAGGAGGAAATATTGCCTGTGCATGTTGTGTGTCTCAAGCTGCAGTTGTAACAGCGCTGCCTATTGCCCCAGATCTTCAAGGATGAGGCTGTCACAGGCTCTTAGCAGGAATAGTTGGCATAGTTTGCATGCAAAGATTTTTTTTTTTAAAGTAAAATAAGTATAAATAATCCTTGACCGAAGCCCAAGTGGGTTATGCAGCATTTTGGTTTTTTCCTTAGAGAAATAAGGGGAAAGTGCTACTTTGGGAGGTAAGACTTTATCTGTGGAATGTGCCTAAACGTGCTCTTGTAACTCTTCCCCGGTGAACACGAAGCATCTCTGCCTTGAGCTGAGGAACAGCAGGGAAGAGCTGGGATCCTGAGGTTCACTGGGTCACTGTGGCCATCTCTGCTGTACTCCCTGAGTTCTTCCAGCCCTAACAGGTGTCTCCCTGAAAATATGTGCCAGTGTTTGCTGTCTGCTGGGGAAGAACAGTGTTCCTTTGTTGCTGCTTGGAGAGAGGAGGGAAGCCAGCCAAGTTCTGCTGCTTCATGGCAGAACATATCTCACTGCTTTGAAGTTGTGTGCTTTTTAAAATAACACCATCTAGACTGCAGCTCTGCAATTCTTTCTTGTGTTCACTGAAATGTGCTCCAGTTAGAGACATGTTCTTCTACTAAGATTTCTTCTGTTAAAATTCCATCCATTTTTTAATCCTCTTTCTGTTGCTGCTCTGATGTTTGGGGGAGAGCTACTAGTTCTCTGTCCTTTTGGGAGACACACAACAAACCCAAAAATTCTGCTAGTTAGTCATCTTCTTGGTCTCAAATGCCACCTTTTTCAAATACCTAGGCTCTAACTTCTAAAGTTACTAAAGACTGGACATCCCTTTAATTCCTAGGAGATAAAAGCAAAGATCTTGATGCAAGAAATGGTGCCTGTCAAAATAAGTGAATAAGACCCTGGCAAAGGTTTTATTTCCTGGAGAGTGTTCAGCTAAACTTGGTGGTTTCCCCAGTCCTTTTGTGGGAATCTCTGGATCTGAGTGCAGTTGGTAGTTGAGAAAGATCAGGGTGTCCTGTGTGGCTGAGTTCAGGAGGAGGGTGGCAGTGGCAGTTGAGTGGTTTTGTGAAATTTTTTGTTTCATGTCCTGGGAGACAGAATTCTTCTGAGATGTAAGAAAACATGAGCTGAGTTTCCACAGGGGGGACCTGTACATGTGTGTCCTGTTAAAGCTCCCATTTTCACAGGGAACTTTGCTGTGGAGTTGGGAGTGGGGTACATGGTGTGCTAGGCTGCTGGAGTTAGCAGTGAGCTGAATTACCAACCTCCTTCCTGAGAACTAAAACTCCTGAGAATTCCCAGCACAGATTAAACTCCATTCACTCGATGTTCCGATTCTCCTCTCTCCCGTACAGCGGGAATTTGTCTCCTGCAGGAAGCACTGAGCACGTGATTGGGATGCTGCCATTGGGAGGATGATTTCTTACGGCTGAAAGTGCTTGTGATCATTCCTGAAATAAATTGCTTTTATTTCTGCTCTTGTCTTGCCAAATATCCTAAAGCTATATGTTCACCTTTCCCCAGCAGTATTGGGAGCCAGTCCCCTGCTTCTGTTCCAGTTTCTCTAAAAGCAGAGAAGGAATGCTTTAATGGGTAGTTTTTAATTTCCTTATTAGACAGTTCAGAATCCATATGGGAGAGAGACTCTGTGATTGCTGCATTCTTACTGTGTGGGGAAGATTTTACTTCACAGCTCTTTCCCTCTTAAACACCGGAGAGAGTAGTGAAGCTGTTCTGTAGAGAGATACTTAGATGGGACCGTGGGTGCTCAGGCTGTGAAGTTGCCTGGGAGAATGTACAAAAGCTGTAACCATTCTTTGCTAATGCACACCTTTCTGGGAAAATCAGTGCTAGTAAATATCTCAGTAACTCTTGCAGCTGGGGTTTGTGGCCTCAGCAACTATTTCCTTTTGCTGTGATTGCAAATACTTGGTCACCTTTGGGCAGGGTCAGGCTGGCCAGCAGGAGGAATTTCCTCTGGAAGGGGCGGTCAGGGCCTGGCAGGGGCTGCCCAGGGGGTTTGGGGTGCCCAAGGAGGGCCTGGGGCTCTGGGCTGGGGACGGGGTGGGGATCAGGAACAGGTTGAGCTCCACGGTCTGGGAGATCTTTTCAAGCACAAATGATCCCGTGATTCCCATGCAAACTATTATCTCTGTTGAGCTGCCCCAGGATGAGCTCCCTGTTCCTCTGAGGCTCTGGCCTGAGCAGTTCAGTTTCAAGACTGAAAGCTGGCAGAGGGATATGCAGATATTGCTGTTTTCTGCTGTTAAATAAAATCTTTCTCATGAACAGATTAATGCATAAAACTGCTGGGCAATTGCACACGGCAGCCTCTTGTCCCCTGGCACAGATAAATAAATCCCAGTGATGGATTTTGATCTCTTATTCCCAGAAAACTGCTCAGTTCCTGCGCAGGAGAGGTTGCTGCTGTGTGGGTGCCTGCAGTCCTCCCATGGCCCTGTCATGTCCCAGCTGCCTCGCTGGGCTTTGTGTGGTGATGAGTTTATTTGAGAGCTGGGAGGTTCTGTAAAAAGGTTCTGTAGTGCAAAGTACTTGTCACTTAAAAATTGGACTTGTATTTTCTGTGTTACGACGTTTTAACTCAAAATTTAAGGCAGTATTGTTATTTTAGATGTAATTATAAGCTCCAGCAGGGCTCCTGTCTCTTTATATAGTACTCTGTACTTATTGAAAATATCTGAGAATAAAGGAAAAGCAAAGCATGGGGAGGTGATCGATTAGCACTGCTCCCTGTTGGAACAGGAATGGAGCTAAGGTGTATTCTAGTTGTTGGTGTTCAGCAGGAAGCTTTCTCCTTGAGGTGTCATTTTTCTATCCTGAGTCTTCTCTCCCCTGGAGCCTGTTCCAGGGTCTGTGGGTCTCAGGCAGAGGTTTGTTCTCTCAGCCCGAGGCTGGCTCTGGCTCTGGCTGGGGATTCCTGCCCCGTTCCCGTTCCGTGCGCGGGGCCGAGCTCTGCCCCGCTCCCGACACCCGGCCGGGGACACGGCAGCTCCCTACGAGTGACAAAAATGTGAAACCCCAGGAATTCTGTCAAGGCTTGATATGTGAGAACTCGGTGTTCTGCAAGAGGAAAATAAACTTTGATTAAAGACTAAACTCTGTTCCAGAAACTGCCAGCACAATAGGGAGAGGCTTGTTCAGGTACAAGGAGTGAGACTGAGCTGGGGGTTTGGTTGAAGCTGTGGCTTTCTGTGACACTGCCATGCTTTCTGTGGAAGCTTGGAAGCTTCTTGCCTGAATCTCGTTTTGGAACTTACTACACATAAATATTTATATAAATATTCAATGTTTATATATAATACTTTACTTGAACCTTTTAGAGCTTTTCTTTGGCTAAAGTTTCTCATTGAAGGGGTTTGCTGTCACACTGTGAAGGTCAGAAAAATTTTATGGGCCATAAAGTTGAGGCTTTCCAAGCTCTGTGGGTATCTCATGATAAAAGTGAAGCTGCTTTTTTTCCTTGTTTTGAGGATACTCTTCCGCCGTTTAGGAATGTTTTTTGATATTATTTGCTTTTAGGAACTTGACTGTGTGGATTTCTGTCCCATGTTTCCAAAAAGCAGACATTTGTGGAGCTGTGTACTGACAAGCAGAAAGACAAATTCGGAATGATCTGCTCTGGAAACAATCCAAGTGTTTTAATTTGTGTGTATGTAATTCTAGTATCTCTCCTAGGGCCAAGTCTGCCCTCCTTAGACTTGATGATAATGCTTAGCACACAGAGTGTTTTTATCTTAAAAGCACTGCACAAATATGAACTAACTGGGCAGTTAAGCCTTAAACTTTCTTTTAGAGACGTTTACTCAGGTGTGAGAGGCACTGGCTGTGTCTGCATTGTCTGGAGTGTTAAATCCAGACCAGGAGCTCGGCACAGGCTCCCAGCCCTGGGCTCTCAGGCTCTGGCAAAAGACTCCCAGAATCCCAGAGCGGTTTGGGTTGGAAGGGACCTTAAAAGCCCATCCAGTGTCACCCCTGCCATGGGCAGGGACACTTCCACTGTCCCAGGATTCTCCAAGCCCTGTCCAGCCTGGCCTGGGGACACTTGCAGGGATGGGGCAGCCACAGCTGCTCTGGGCACCTGTGCCAGGGCCTGCTCACCCTTGGAGTAAAGGATTTCTTCCCAATATCCAATCCAAAACCCTGTCCTCCTTCAGCTGAAAGCCATTCCCCCTTGTCTGATACATAAAAAATATCATATATATATATGTATATACACACACAGTACATACATGATATAAATCCCTCTTGTCTGATAAAAATATGAATAGCTACTGCTGGTTCCTCTGGGTGGTGGAGGAAGACTCAGATCACTTTTGTGTGTGAATCACCTGATGTGCTCAGCAGCCCCATGAGCACAGGCAGCGCCTCTTCGATCCTCCTGGAGGGAGGCTTCAGATTTCCATGGAGCCCAGAGCTGATGTCACTGCTGTGAAATGAGGCAGCAGTGAGCTCCTGCTTCGCCTCACTCTGCTCGGGAACTGGATCCCAAAGCTTTCCTGGCATAATCCCATGTTCCAGAAAGCACAGAGCTGTCCTACCATTGCTGCCATACCACTGGTAATTACTTAATCTCAGTCAGGCACAGGGCAGAATTAGGTGAGCAGAATAGTTGAAGGAAACACAATTACAGAATCAAAGAATGCCAGAATGGTTTGGGTTGGCAGGGTCCTTAAAGCTCATCCAGTGCCACCCCTGCCATGGCAGAGACACCTTGCACTGTCCCAGGGGGCTCCAAGCCCTGTCCAGCCTGGCCTGGGACACTGCTGGGGATCCAGGGACAGCCACAGCTTCTTCATTTTCCTTAATATTAATTTATTTATTACTTCTGTTTTAAAATATTTTTAATTTAAATTACTCTGCAGATACTTCTGTGAGGACCTTCAGAGGCCCCCCTGTTTTGTGTGGGGGGATTGGGCAGCTTGGAGCTGCTGCCATTCCCAGGGACAAGAGGACACATCACGGGGTGTTAAGTCCTTGAGAACCGTTCCTGGCTCCCTCAGACTGTGGTGCAGCTTTAAAAACCTTTATCTCTGTGCTTTTGCTGAGGGTTATTGTTGCTTCCCTTAGCAGAACAGGTGGCCTTTTTCTTTGGTGTCTTGGCAGATTTCCTCTTAAGTCTTATTTTAGCGAGTTGAAAGAGGAAGAGGGCACAGGGTGCTTTTTGAAGCCATATTCACTGAGGATTTATTCCCACCAGCATTGTAAAGTCTGGGATAGTTACTCTGGAATTCTTTGCTGTTTTGAAGTAATTACAGTTTCTTGGTTTCTCAATTTTGAAGTAGAAAATGTTGTCTTATAAAAGAAGAATATATCCAGGAGAAGCATTGAAACACAGAAAGAAGGGTCACAGGTTTTATTCACTGTCCCAAAGTGGATTTATCCACTTTGTCTTGAGACAGGTTTTACAAGGAGCTTGTGAGGGCATGGAAAGATGAAAACAAACATGGTCAGCTCTCTTCATCATAGAATAGTAGGTGGAACAGAATTTCTGCATGATGAATTTTGACATTCATTAACCCCCCCATTCCCTCACCTTTGTCCCTCTTTCTGTAGCTTTGTGAAGTGAAGCCTGACCTGAGGTGCCTGGTGAGCAGATACAGAGATGCTCCACTGCTGCAATTAGATATAATGTTTTTGCACACATTCTCTGTAAGATCAGCTGAAGATGGGCACAGCCTGTCCTTTTCCTGCCCTGAAATCAACAGAGGCCTAATTTTTCTTTAAAAAAAAACAACAACAAACTCAGTTATTAGTAAATACATCTTAAAAGGCTTTGGTTTTCATCAACAGTGTGAGCAGCAGAAAAGGAGGGAGACAGATGCTGGTGAGGGGTTGTTCCTCGGGTGCTTGAGGGAAAACTGAGCAGGTCTGGCTGTGTCACCTCTGTCACAGCATGTCCCTTTTCCATTAGCTGCAGACAGTCTGAGCAATCAGATTCCCCAGTGAATTGGAGCTGGGACACTTTCATTGTTTGCTCTTGTCTCAGGGTGTGATTCAGAGTTTTGACTGGGACTCTGGGAGGGTGACTCGCCTGAAGCTGTGCTGAAGAGCTGGGCTTGCTTATGAGGAGTAGCTGCAGGAAGAGCTGCTTGTTCCAAGTCTGTTCCACCTCCCTGTTTTCTAATTACGTGTTTGAATTTCTCCCTGCTCTGCTCACCTGTAATAAATCAGACACCCACAGGTTACATGACCCTTATCTCTGTCTCTTCTGATAAAGGTCTTTAAATGATGTTTCCATTAGGATTTTTAGCAAGCATGTGCTGGAGGATTGCTTTTAAGGACCCGGCTGTGTTTAAACTCTGTTCTGTTTGAAGTGTAGGCCAGCCCAGGTATTTTAGGATGCCCTGTGCAGGTGACTGTAGGACTGTAACCCTGACCTGCTTGAAGCTCTCCTGGTAACACATTTGATGCTGTGCTATAAATAACTAGTGGCTTTCCAAACATAATTAGTTTCTTTATTGTCCTCTGAATAATGTGTGAAGCAGGTGTGGGCTCTGCATCCCCTTGAGCAGGATTTCCAGTTTCAAGGGACCTTCTGGCTGTGCCTGAGCATCTCTTGCTCACAAGGGGTTTTGGTACAAAGCTCCCTCAGACACTGCTGCCCACAACGATGCCATGAAGTGATCCAGACACTTGGCTCTGTCTTTCAACCTCCTCAGAATTAGCAGGGCTGGGTGTGTGAATACTTCAAGTACTTGCTGGGTACCGGTGCTTGGGACACTTTGCTGGGACTGAAAGTGTTTTGTGGTTAAATTCTCCCACACAAGCACACGGTGTGTGTGGACAGCAGCTGGCCTGGAAGGAGCAGGACAAGACTGACGTGGATGGAGTGGAGCAGTGCCTTGGGCAGTGGGACAGAAACACTGCTGGAAGAAGACAAAATGATCCTGAGAGAACTGGCAGGAAAAGGAAAGCAAGCTCGGAGAACTGGTGTCAAGAATACTTGTTTTTGCCCTAGATCATAAGGCCAGATGAGATCATTTATGTGAGAAGACATCACTGTGGAGGCTCATTTAGCTGAGTAAAGGCTTGTTTGCTTGAGCTGGAATGGATTTTCAAAACCATTCTTTTCCTGCTTAGGTTGATGTTGCAGCCATCGACTCTTGTTTCCTCCCTTGCCTGTTGGGTTGGAAGCCGTGGAGCAAATACAAGTACTTGTGGATGTGATCATGTAGCCTCTTGCCATCTGAACAGAGCTTGAATTTGAACAGGAGATGTGGCTTTTTAAATCTGTTGTCATTTGCTTCAAACTTTGCTTAAAATTTTCTGGCTTGTTGATGGATCATTTACCACCCCTCCCTTCTTTTTTAAAGAAGGCTTCATGGTGATCTAACCCAACAGTGCTTTTCCTCAGCAAACCAAACACATTTTTCTCTCTGTCTTTTAAAAACCCCATACATTCCAATACTCTAATTCTGCCCTATATTCTTTTGTGTCAGCTGCATACAGTCAGAAGTGTTAAGTGTGTTTTCATGCTCTCTTTTGCTGTCAGTATCAGTGAACCATCTTGCTGTCAGCGATGTGTCTCACTACTTTTTGTTCCTTCAATCAAGGTTTATTTAGATTTTTGTTTTGCAGAAACTACTCAAAATGCCTCCTGTTCCTGGTCTGTCCTTTCAGTTGCTCATCATCTGGGGCCTGGTTTGTGTGCTCTGTGGGTGAGAACCATGCTGATGGCTTGGTCAAGAACCTGTCGAGTACCAAAGATTTTTTTCATCTTTAAGCATTTAAACATATTTTTTGTTACATTTGTGGAGCTTTAGACTTAATGTGAGAAACTTAATGTGTACAGAAAATACTGAAGTGTGTTGCAGTTCTGATGTGTCTGGCTCTGCCAGAAGAAGGATTTATTGTGTCTTGCCCAGGGCAGCTGTGGCTGCCCCATCCCTGGAGCCTGGACGGGGCTGGGGACAGCCTGGGACAGTGGGAGCTGTCCCTGCTATGGCAGGGGTGGCTCTGGGTGGACTTCGAGGTCCTTCCAAATCAAACCATTCTGGGATTCTGTGATTCATTTGGGGATATGGCAGCAGATGAGATGAAGTCTGAGGCCTCCCTTTCTCTGATGGATCACTAAGTGTTCTTGTACAATAATTTCCTTTAACACACACCTAGTGATGGTCTTCTTGTAAAGGTTGGACAAAGGTTGTGTTGGTGCCACTGGGAGCTTTGCTAGCATTGGTGTGTCCTAAATTTATGCTGTCCTTTAGACCCTAATTACCAGTGGACTTTGGCTCCATTCCCAGGAATTACCTGAATTTGAGGTGCTGGAAGGTGAACAGCATCTGGTGCTTGGAAATGTGATTGTACAGGGGTCCTTGTCCAAAATCAAATGGACTTTCTGTTTGTGTTTTACCTCTCGTCAAGTTTGGAGCATGGAGCTGTTTAATCAAACTGGGATTTCATTGAAGAATTCCTTGGCTGCTTCCCCCTTGGCTCAGATGTTCTTGCTCCCTTCTTCCTCCATGTCTCCTTTGGCTGTGCCATCTGTCTGTCATCTGCTTTCTCATTTCTCTGACCTATTTATGAAATATGTTTGCACAACCCCTTTTGCAATGGCTGCAGAGGAGCGTTGGAATTGTGACCAGACTTATTTCCTCTTCCCCTTTGTTCAGTTTGTTAGCTCCAACCCATTGGATTCATGGGTGTCTCTGGTCTTGTCCTAAATGTCACCAAAGTGGTTTCAAACCAGGGCTGTGCAGAGAATTTTCTGTTTGTGGCAAGGCAGGACAGGGCAGCAGCATAAACCTCAGAGGATGGGATTTGTGTGAGTCCTGGCAGGAGGTGGAGTCGGGTTTGGGTTGCAGCTCCTGCTTGTCAGAGTTCAACTCTCACAAAGAGGAACTTTATTTCCAAGGCTTTGGACAGTGATTTCATTGTCCCAGAACTGCCAGGCATGAAGGGGCACATTGAGGGCCTGTCACCAGTCCAGGTTCTGAGTCCACACCTGTTGAGGGGCAGCAGCAGCCTCTGGGCTCCTGCCCTTGTGGTTCTCTCCTTCCTCATGTGGAAGGATTAAAGCTTGGATTTGCTGCAGCTGGTCTCGACCTTGGCCCAAGAGAAGCTCTGGAAGCAGTAGGGTGGCTGTTGGCACGCAGGATGAGACACCCTGAGGGAACAACCAGCTGGGTGGGCCTCCTTTTGTAGAATCCTGCAGTTGGAAGGGACCTCAAATCTCATCCAGAGCCACCCCAGCCATGGCAGGGACACCTCCCACTGTCCCAGCTGCTCCCAGCCCTGTCCAGCCTGGCCTTGGGCACTGCCAGGGATCCAGGGACAGCCCCAGCTGCTCTGGGCACCTGTGCCAGGGCCTGCCCACCCTTAGAGGAAGGAATTTCTTCCTGGTATCCGATCTAAACCTCTCCTTCAGATTAAGGCCATTTCTTCCTCTTCCTTGCATATTCCAGAAAAAAAGATGAATTGCCTGTAATCCCCCAAACCTCTGTCTAGTACCTTTTCATGGTAAAGTAGGAATTTAATAACTTGGCAGGTTCCAGTCCAGGACCTCATGTCCCCCCTGGCAGTTCATCTGGCAGGGAAGGAGTGCTCTGAGTTGGAGGAATTTTTATGCTTTTTAAAAATGGTTGAAAATATCTTAAATATGACTGGTGCTGGACAGTGCCATACATGTAGGGAACAAAGTAGGACTGGATTTGTTCTGCAAAGGGCATTTTATTGTCCACACTTCTGTTCTTGAGATAGCAAAGAAAAGAAACGGGGAGAGGGAGGAGGACACGGCAGTGGCGATAAGGCGGCTCCCTTTGGTTTCCTGCCTGCACGGTGGGGATGGATCTGTCCTGCCGGTGATGGATCTGAGGCTGAGCGTCTCTGTGTGCCCATTTACATACATCCAGTTCCAAATCATCATAAAATCACAGAATCACTGAATGCTTTGGGCTGAAAGGGACCTTAAAGCTCATCCCCTCCCACCCCCTGCTGTGGCAGGGACACCGTCTCCACTCTTGCCCAGCCTCATTTATTTTGCCCAGAATTGAATGTTCCATAGGCAGAGGTGGCTGTGAAGGGATGGCGGGATTTTGAAAACCTCCTCAATTTCCCTGGTGCTTCTGGGTAGCAGCTTTCTCAGCAGAAACATCTAGGAAATTTTGCCACTTCCTTGGAAAGTGTTTGTCCAGTCTCAAATGCTGCAAAATCAGAGCTTTGGGGAAAGGGTGGATTGTAAAAAGCAACAAAAAGGCAAAATAACCCTTGATGCAGGCTTCTGTAGATCAGGTCATGTTTTCTTTGGTAGGTCAGACATGATAATAAATATGTTCAGGGGAGAAATAGCTGTAGCTTTTTGAGTTTTGTTTGTGGTTTGCTTTTTCTTCCTTTTTTTTTTTGATACACTGAAGAAAGAAAATGGAGCACAAGGGGACAAAAAGAATTGCTGAACACAGCGTGTCCTTTCCCCAGCTTTAGGGGATAGCCAAGGAGTCTCTGGGAAGAACCTGAGCTGCAGGGAGAGGAGGAGGAAGCATTCAGGAGGGTGTTACAGCTGTAACGTGGGGACGGCTGCACAGTCCTGCTCCCCAAATTCACATTGAAGATGCCTCATGTAGCTGAACCAATAAAAAGCCCAAACAACGGAGTTGCTACATGAGTGGATTGTTAACCTGCAGCTGACCCCTCGCTTTTAATCTCAGTAAATGAAATGAAGTCCATGTAATCACTCCTAAATTTGTGTGTGTATCTGTGACACATATTTTGCTCCAGAAGAGCCTGGCGGGGGGGGCAGCTATAGGATCAGAGCTGCCACAAGGTGAAAACCCTCCCTTTGTTCTGCTTTTCTTCACCCACCTCCCTGTGCTTGGGAGGGAGTGTGGGCCTGATCAGAGGGAGCCTTTTTGGCAAGTGTTTAATTAATTAAAAGAGAGAAGGTAGTAAATTGATGGTTACAGTGGAATGTCTTCTGTGATGCTAAAACCATTCCACTCTAAAGTGATCTTGTGCCTGGGACAATAAATACCCTGCAGATAACAGAGCCTCTTGACCGTGAGCCAGAACTCCTCTGGCCATTTAATAGATGAGAAAAAGATCTCAAGGACCACGGCCAGGATCAAACAGCAAACCTGTGATGGAGCACAGAATTAGCAGATTGGGACTGGGGGCCCAGCTTTGAGCCTTTCAAACCATAAGACTTTATTCTTCCCCCCCACTGCTCTGCCACGTTGCAGGAGATGGATGAGAGCCCTTGGTTTCCACAGTGGCAGTGTCCTGTTCCCTAAGGGAGGGTCTTCCTTTGTGATGTAATAAATAAATATTAGATTCCTACCATGGAGATTCAGACATGGACCCTGCTATCAGCTTCTTGCTTTTCTTCCTTTTTGTTCTTTACTTTTCTCCCTGGTCAAATGTGGATTTCGTCCTTGGAGCCTGTGTGGGGTTAATCCCTTAACTCTGCTCTCAGTGATCGTTCCTGTGTTCTCTCTTGTGGGCTGGTGCCTTTTGGCTCTGTAGGAGAAATGGATGTACACAGGTGACTTTATGCATTTGGACTCTCCAGAGTTCATCATCCAAAGTTATCGTGTAAACTTTTCCTGCAAGGAGACCTTGAGGACGTGGAGGGTTGTCATCAGGCTCCCACAAGGCAGACACAATCTGGGATTTGGATGGTTCACATCCAAATCCCAAAACTGAGTTTGTGAGCATCGGCCACCTCAGCTCTGCAGACTCATCTGGATCCTGCTTCCTTCCCCCACCAACGCCTGCATGCTCTCAGGGTTTGAATTACTCCACGCTCTTTTTCAGCAGAGTAAATAGGGTATCTGTAAGTTTGAACATTAAGGCCTTTGTCAGCCCGCAGCGAGTAGCAGAGGCCTCCTGTAGCTAAAGCCACGTTTGGGGGAGGCCCTTGTTTGCCAGCACTTTGGGTTGTGCTGGGGATGCTTTGGCAGCAGGGCACAGGAGCACCAGGAGCAGGGCACAGGAGCAGGGCACAGGAGCACCAGGAGCAGGGCACAGGAGCAGGGCACAGGAGCAGGGCACAGGAGCAGAGCACAGGAGCACCAGGAGCAGGGTACAGGAGCACCAGGAGCAGGGTACAGGAGCACCAGGAGCAGGGCACAGGAGCAGGGCACAGGAGCAGGGCACAGGAGCACCAGGAGCAGGGCACAGGAGCAGGGCACAGGAGCACCAGGAGCAGGGCACAGGAGCAGGGCACAGGAGCACCAGGAGCAGGGCACAGGAGCACCAGGAGCAGGGCACAGGAGCACCAGGAGCAGGGCACAGGAGCACCAGGAGCAGGGCACAGGAGCAGGGCACAGGAGCAGGGCACAGGAGCACCAGGAGCAGGGCACAGGAGCAGGGCACAGGAGCACCAGGAGCAGAGCACAGGAGCAGGGCACAGGAGCACCAGGAGCAGGGCACAGGAGCACCAGGAGCAGGGCACAGGAGCACCAGGAGCAGGGCACAGGAGCAGAGCACAGGAGCACCAGGAGCAGGGCACAGGAGCAGGGCACAGGAGCAGGGCACAGGAGCAGGGCACAGGAGCAGGGCACAGGTGGAGCTCTGGCAGGAGCTGTGCTCTGCTCCTGCTCCCCCAGCCCGTGCCGCAGCGTTCAGTCCTTGTCCCAAAGGGCAGGGCTCTGCTGGGGGGGACAGGAGGCTGTGACCCACAGGACTCAGCTCAGCCCTCACATGAGTTGCCAAGTGGAGTGTTGGCTCCTTTTTGTCTCCATCACTTCCTGATGGATCATCCAGCGTTTGTTCAGCTCCAGCGTGTGCCACCTCTGCCGTGTGTTGGGTGAAATACTCCTCCTTTCTACTGTCCTGAAATTGTTTCTGGCAAACCTGTTCAGAAGGTAGTACAGGCTGAAACTGTGCTCTGTGGGACCATGCAGAGGGATTTGCAGATACATTAAATGAGATTCATTAAATGATGGAAAACTTGATAAAGGAGCCAGGAATGCCCAAGATATTCATGGGTGTTGACAGACATCCACTGGTGCCAAAGCTGTGATGAGGAGCGGAGGGAAGTGACACGATGTGTTGGTGGTTGAATGCAGATGAGATGGGAAGCTCCCTGAAAACCCTTCATTAGTGGCCAGAGTTGCTCTTCTGGAAGATTCTTCGACCTGGTCAGAGCTCAGCCCTTTCTTGGAAAGCAGAGCTGCTCTTTTGTGTCTCCCATTTGATGTTTGAATCCAGTGTTTCTTCAGTTCTTTGTGTGCCAGAGCATTGCTGATAAAAGGGGTTTCACATGGCCGAACAATGCAGATTGTGCCTTTCATCTCATGGAAATACAACTGGATTTTAACAGCCTTATTTTGGCCATCTCCAGCCACCCCCAGGACAGCTCTGCCCAAAGCTCCTTCCTCTTGTGCCCCCAGTTTACCAAACCAGCAGCTTCCCCTGCATCCCCAGGGATGTCGGTCTCAGGTTTGATCCAGTGCCATGAAACCTTTCTGCATCTTTGCTGTGAAGAACAGTGTCTAAGTCCATAATTTATACCTTCTGATATAAAGAAGGCAGCCTCTGGTGCTGCCTGTCTACAGCTGAATGGCTGGAAGCAGCTGCCCCTCTCCCTGCCCATCCTGGTGCTCCATGGCCCTTTCCATGTGTTTCTCTGGCTCCAGGCAAAAGCAAGCATAGCGTGACTCACATCAGTCTCCTGTTCTCCCTCTCCCTTTCCATTTCTCTCTGGACTATTTCCATGCTCCTGCACTATACAGCAGTCCTTCAGCCAGGATTATTTAATCCCATTTCTTAGATAAAGGGCTTGGAGGCCAGAAATGTGTTATTTCTGTGTTAACTGGAAGAGCTCTTTGGGTTGAGAGGAAACTTTCCTTGGATGGATGCCAGAAATAGCGTGGCCACCCCTTCCCTTGATGAAATGACCTTCAGATTAAATACTGATGTGTAGTTTTATTCTTGCTCTGATTTAGACTAAAGAGGTGATCTTTGCTGGGAGAGGCCTGGGTAGGGACTTGTGCTTAAGAGGGGCTGCAGAGGAGCCGAGCACAGCACCCCTGAGAATATCTGCATCCAGTGGGTGTTCTGTCCCTAAAAGACATGGTGTTCCTGTTGCTTTGAACAGGGATGACCTCCCTGTGCTTCAAGCCAAAAAAAGAAAAGGAAATTTCATTTTTCCTACACCTTTTGTGAGGAGGGTTTAGAGCTTTTGTGTTCCAGGTACAGAGCAGAGTGTAATTTTGTGATCTCAGGGATGTGTTCAGGAGCACAAACTTGGTGTCAGAATTCTGCATTTGGAGATGTGTTTGCAGAGCTCTCTCCTCTTCCTCCCGGGACATGAAAGAGCAGATAAGGAGGGTGAGGTCATCCCAGCAGTGCAGAAATTTCCCAGGCCTCGAGCTGAGCCTGTTTCAGTGTAATCACTTATCCTGAAGTTTCATTTTGATCTTGGGCTGCAGAACCTGTGGAGTTAAACAAAAGCCCCCCTGGTCCCCATGAGCCGTGACAAAACACCCTTTGACCTCAGGTCTTAACGGCTGCATAATGAGAAGTGAAGAGACTGAAGCTGCTTTTTCATCCCTGCAAAGATGGGAGAATCCAGTGCTGCTCCCTCCTCTCTGCCGGTGTTTACTGGGTGGGGGTGAGGAGGAAGACTATCTCCTGTGAGATAAAGCAAAAGGAAAATGAAAACAGGTTTATTTGTTGCCCTGTTCACTTCCATCCTGGAGTGACAGATCAGAAGTGGCTGAGTTGAAAACAAGTGTCTGCATCCTGTGTCAGTGTGCAGTGAGCTCTGTTGTTGGGAAGTTTGGTAAATACTGAAGGAATAGTTAATTCCCATCTTGAAAGGAAGATTGCTTTGCTTTGACATTAACTCCACTTTTTTCTCGGCTATCTCATTGTGGGGTTGCTTTGCTGGTGCTGCCCAAGTGGGGAAGCTTCAGGACACTGAGACAGCTGTAGTGGCACTTGTTTAGATCAAGTCGAGAGCAGCACAATCAGGAAGTGCCTTTGTTGATGCCATTTGCCTTATGGTATGAGCTGGAAGGTTTTAACATCCTGGAGAATCATTCCATAAATTCTGCCTTCAGTAACTCCTGAGCAATGAAAACATGTCCCAGCTAAGTCCTGCTCTGACACGGTGTTGTGTTAGCACTGCTCACCAGGGCTCGGGGCTGCCGTCCACACTGGCAATAATTCCACGTACTTTGTGGATTATGGAATATTGATTTACTGTGGAGTATAAAAATGTGCCGTACTCAGCAGAAGGGCCTCTCCAATTGTTATGCTCCAGGAACACTGCTGCTCAGGAATGTGAAATAAATTTTCCCTTTTAACAATGGATCCTGATTTGCATAGTGTCTATTCTTGTTCCCCGGGGACTGTGGCACTAATGGGCTGCAGCGAGCGCTCCCCCACTTGGACACCAGGCTCCTCTATTTGCACACATACAAAGGGCTTTGCTGTGGAACAAGTGTAATAACTCCTCAAACAGTTTACTCTGTGCCGGAATTGTCTCCTCTCTGTTGTGCTCTCAGTTTTGTTTGAAGAACTTAGAACGCTGAACACCCCTGTCCTTCTCTTCTTTGATGTTTTAACTGTGTTATTTTCAGGGAAGTTTGTTTTCCAGCAATCCAGAAAGTCCCATTGTCCCAAGCTGCCAAGTGTGAGGTGATCTCACGGTGCTGAAGGGACACCAGGAGCTGGGAAGTGGCTGGTTTGCTCTCCTGGTGCCTCGTTTTGGCAGCAAGCAGAGCTTTAGGATGGAGTTGCAATATTCAAGATAATGGCTTGTGGTTGTTGCTGCTTGTGCTCTTGATGCATTAATAAAGATGTCAAATCTCTGTCGTCACTTACTGTATCCTCTCAGTGAGCAGGAGTCACCGGCCCTCAGCTCTTGAGTTTGCCAGAAGAAAGTTATAAATCTCTTGGTGAGATCCCACCTTTAATGTGAAGAAAAAAAAATGAAGAGCACAATTTCCATTGGCTTTGTGCTTCTGCCACTTTGTGCTTTCTTGTAGAAGAATTTTAACTCCTAGTGAAAAATCTAAGAAAGGTAATGTTTCTGTGCAGCCCAGACCTGCTGGGAAGCTGCTGCAAGCAAAATTATGAAATTGATAAAGGGCCTTACTTAGCAAAAGGAAGATGTTTGTTGTGAGCTTGAGCAATTGTATTTTAGGCATTTTGAGGGAAAAGTGGGCATTCTTGGTTCATAGTTTGTAATGTTGAGAATGGCATCTTAACCAGAGCTTTAAGGGAAAAATTCCCAATGAACTGAGCACAGTTGGAGCACACTTTAGTGCTCGGTGTGGTGTCACCTTCTTGTTCCTGGATTTAGCTGCAAGGGACTAAGAAACTGCATTAATTTGTGGAGTGATGGTGCTCAGGCAGAATCTGCACATCACAGTTCAGTCTGCTCTGCTCTGCCTGCCTCAGTGCCCAGAGCTTGTGGACAGCTGTACTGAAAAATGGGTCTAATCAATTCTCTTAAAACATGGTGTTTTTCAGCTGACTGCTCTGCTGTGCCTCTGGAGAGTTGGTTTTCCTGGTGTAACAGGCAGCTTGTGGTGACCACACTTGTGATCCCCCCTGTCCACACCTTGCTCCCCCACCTTTCCCCTGTCTCCCCACACCTCTGTCCACGCGTGCTGAGCAGGGTTCAGACATGGCCCAGACTTGCACTGGTGTAGCTGGAAGAATAAAATCCAAATTTTTGGCTATTGTCACAGAACAATTGTCGCTGCTGAGGGCTGAAGAGCAGCTAGAGCTGGGAATGGCTGTTTTTCAGACAGTCAGCTGAATAAATGCTCGGGGCAGTGCATAAATGTCATGGTGTAAAGATCTGGGGCACTTGGCTTTGAAATAGCGCTGAAGTATTGCTGAGACACCGTTGTGCCATTTGCAGGCTTTGGTGGGAGCTGCTGCCTGTTCCTCTGGAGGTTCCTGTGCTTCCACAGGGATTGTGCTGGGCTGGGAAGGGCCAGCACGGCAGGAGTGGCTCAGTGTCCCTGTGTCACCTGCGGGCTCCAGGCAGGATCCGGACCCCGGGGCGTTGATGGGATGAGATGCTGTCACCAGCCCTGTGTGGCACCTGGGGCTGGGCAGTTCCACCTGCACGGAGCTGTGGAATCCTTTCAGTCAGGAAAGCCCTCTGAGACCACCTTGTCCAGCCTTGGACAGTGCTCTGGAGCTGCTGTGCTGTGTTCCTGCAGGTCTGGGGTCATTCACAGCCAGCAGCGTTGCTCTGAGCTAAAGCAGGGGGTAAATCCAAGAGGGATTTTCAGTTTACTGGTGGGAAACTGGGTTCTTCTGTCTTGGGGCAGGAGCGTGGCTTAGTGCTGCTCATGCTTTAGGATTTGTGCTCCCAAGTTTTCCCTGGGCAGTGGGGGCTTTTCAGTGGAAATGTCTTCACTCCCAGCCTGTGGAGGTCCCAGGTTTGTGTGAATACAGGAATGAATGAGCCGAGGGGAGATTGGAAGGAGATTCAGCAGAGTGCTGAGCACGTGCTGGGAATAGAAGAGCCCTTCAAAGCTGATGGTTCTGTCCAGGGCTGGGGGCGGGCGTTCAGCTGAACAAATTGTTCACTTTGGCTCCTTTGCAGGCAGAAATGTTACCATCAGCTAATGAGATTGTTCTTGAGCCTTGTGGGGTTTTCTCTTCCTCCCTCAGAGTCAGCCTGAGAGTGGGTTTGGCAGAGCTTTAACTCTTGCTCCACACATTGATCTGGTTTTCTGTTGATAAAAAAAATAAAATAAAATAATAATAATAATAATAATAAGAAGAAGAAGAACAATAAAGCAGCTTGGTGAGCTGAAGAATGAATGTGAAGAATATATGGGGACAGGAGCAAAGTGGAAAATATCAGCTGAATTGCTTGTCTGATTGAAGAAAGGTCCCATCCTGTACTTCCTGGGCTCTGTTCTAGTGCCAGGGTGAGGCTCCTCTGTGGAAGGGGCTGACACTTTCCCAGTTTGCCTCTGGAAGGTGAGGGAGGCTGAGCTGTGTGTCCCTGGGGGGAAAGGCTCAAACCCCAGAGCTCTGAACCGCTCTCCCATGATTTCTCCTGTCCAAAGAGAGGAAAGAGGAGAATACGGCGTGGCCTCTGCACTGGAAGGCGCCTGCATTCCAGGGGACAGCAAAGCCCCTGGGAATGTGCCAGTGCACAGTGGAGGAGGGGAACCATACGGAAAGTGCCTGGAAAGCTGGAGCTGATTGCCTCATGTTGTGGCATTAATTTGTGAGTGTCCGAGGCTCTGGGAGCTGCCAGGTGCCCTGGGCTGTGCCAAAGGCACCCTCTGGTTCCCAGTGAATCCCCTGCTCAGCCTGCTTGGCTGCCTGCAGAGCTTCTCAGTGTTTCTGTGTTGTGTTTCTCTCTCTTCTGGCATCGACTGTTTCTTCCAGCGTGACCTGTTATTCCTCATTTAGCGTCAAGATGGTTTGGGTTTGCTCAAGTGTTTGGAGTGGCAGGAGCAGTCTCACTCCAGACCCCAATGGCTGTTTCTCATCCATTCTGCTGATTCCTAGAAGTGGTTCTGATGATGGAGCTCCCCTTCAGCCTGTAACTTTCCAATCCAAAAACAGTTCTAGCTCCATTTTTCTGCTCCGTGTCATTACCAGGATGGTTTAGCAGCAGCTGGTGGATCTGCTCTGCTCACTTTGCAGCTGGGCAGTCTCCTGGTGAAAAGTCTGCTAATCTCTAATTCCCTCAGTTTGTTGAGGCTGTCTCTGTCTGCCTGGTTGGAATTCAGCTGCATGGACTCAGCAGAAAGCAGCATGGACTGGTGGGTGGATGGGCTGACTGAGGGACCTGAAGCTGAGACTGAGATTGGATATTGGGAAGAAATCCTTCCCTGGCAGGGTGGGCAGGCCCTGGCACAGCTGGGGCTGTCCCTGGTCCCTGGCAGTGCCCCAGGCCAGGCTGGACAGGGCTGGGAGCAGCCTGGGACAGTGGGAGCTGTCCCTGCCATGGCTGGGGTGGAACTAAGTGATCCCTGTGCCAGGGTCTAACCACCCTCACAGGGAGGAATTTCTTCCTAATATCCAATCTAACCCTTCCCTCTATCACTTTGAAGCCATTCCCCAATTTCCTGCCACTCCTTGCCCTTGTGAAAAGTCCCTCTCCATCTTCCTTGTAGACTCCCTTCAGGCTGAGAGGAGAGGAGAGGGTTTTCCTCTCCCCCAGAGCAAGTGGAGGTCTCAGATCCCCAGTGGTCACTGCAGGGCATCACACCCTGCTCTTCATGGTTGCTCCTTTCTGCTGCTAGAAAAGAAAAGAATCATTTTCACAAAATGCTTACAGGGGCAGTAAAGCTGAGAAAGGTCCGTGGGTCCTTATCCCAGAGCTGATCCCCATGGAGGGACATCCATCCCGTGATGCTGCCGCCAGCACCTCCCAGGGAAGGGTGGGACCCAGCTGGGAAAGGCTCAGTTCTAAATATAGAGACACACTACGCTCCGTGCTGTTTTGGAAAGTGTGGCTGAGCCATCATTCTGTTCCTCCCCTCCTCCACTGCTGCCGCAGGGTGTCAGAGGATGAAGCGTACATTACTGTGTTTCACTTTCTTGGGTTATTTTTGGTTCAAATCCAGTGGGTTTTTCTGGGGTAGGATGTGTCCTGATTTTAAGGTGAGGAGCAGGTCTGCTGCTGCTTGTGCTGCTATGTCACTTAAGAAATTAAATGGATTTTAAACTATTGTTTTCATACTTAATTTCTGCAAAAGAATGCTGTTAAATACAGCAGAGGCCAGTGTTCCAGCAGGCAGAGGTGCTTTGTAATGCTGGGAGAGGTAAACTAGGGAATTGGCCCTTTGGATGTATTCTCAGCAGCATTTGACTCTAAAAACTTAATTCTAAAAGCAATTCCCAGGTCTCTGTGGATCTCCAGAGGGCAAACTGCTGAAATCTGGCTTTACACAGACAGATATTCCAGAGGGAAGGACTTGAACTCTTAAAGGTGTTTTGGAAAAGGTCTTGGAGAAGGCTGGGAGGGCAGAATGTGTTTTGTGGGAATGTGGCCTCATCTACACTGGCTCTGCAGGGCAGCCAGAGGTCCAGCAGGAGCGTGGATAACTTGTCTTGTTCTAAATGCATGGGTTTCACTTGCAGTTTGAAGCACCCAACTCCTCCTTTTCAGGGTATTTCTATTAGTTGATTGGAAATTTGTAATAACCCTGGGACTTTCTTTTATTTATTTCATTTTTAGGCAAGTGCATTTGGTAGCAGTTATGCCTAAATCAGGACAGAGGCCCAGGAGGTGCAGATTTTTTGCAGAACTTGATGATTCCTGCTCCTTCCCATCTCTGCAGCTGGGGCTGCCTCAGTACAAAGCCTCATTTACCACGTGCTGCTTCTGCTGCCGTGGCTGGTTTCAGCTCTGAAATGGGTTAATCTCAGCAGAAGACTTTCTGGTTTGATTTTGGAGGAAACATCTGGACGTTGCTGTGGCTCCCCTGCCCCACGTGCTCTGGCTGGTTCAGAATTGCTACACAGGAGGGGGAGGTGGGCAAAGGGAATTATTTTGCGATTAATTTCTTAATTGCTAAAGCATCCAGATGTGGCAAAGCCTTTGTGCAGCAACACTGGATTTGTCAGCACTTTCTGCTGATGCTTTGTTTCCACACTGTCTTGGGGTTTTCTTCCTTTCTGGGCAACCTTAATATTTATCCACTGGAATCAGGATGCTTGGGGTATGTTTATAGTGGCTTTTAACGTGGAGAGAGGAGCCGTGGATTTATCCACTCCTTACCATCCTTGTGTTCCTTTCTGCCCTGGACTGCAGCAGTAGGGATTGAGGGTGTTTTGATGGCAGTTGATGTGATTTCCTGGCTTCTTTATTTGCTTGGTCCGTCCATCAGATGCAGAAATCAGGTTTGCTTTGCTGTTGCCTGCTCTGTCCTTTGCAGCAGGTCCCTGCAGGGGAGCAGCTGGGGCAAGGTTGGCCCTCTTGGTCCTCTCCAACTTCTAAACCCCAGCAGGGGTGGTTGTGGCACTTGGCTTGAGGTTTTCTTGTGGCCACATGGTATGAGCTGCTGTTCAGGTGGATTTGGGGACTGCTGGCAGAGACTTATTTTGAAGATTTCAGTCACTGGGTACCAGAATATGTTGGAATATTGCTCTGCGAAGACACGGCCCTTGCGGCACATCTGCAATTCCTTGGTAATTATTAGCAGTGGTGAGATGATATCAGTGCTGCCATCCAGGATGGAGCTTTTGATCTGCCTGTCAGTTCTCCTTGGACTTTGTGGCCTGTGTAATTCAGACCCACTGAGAATAATCCCGTGTGTCGTTGCAGGAGGCGGAGGGCAGAGTGGAGGTGGGCAGCGGACCGTGCCGCCATCGTCAGCCGCTGGAACTGGCTCCAAGCCCACGTCTCGGACCTGGAGTACCGGATCCGGCAGCAGACGGACATCTACAAGCAGATCAGAGCCAACAAGGTGAGGAGCAGGGCCCTTGGGCACCCTGGTTCTGCTTTGCCTCCTCACGGCTCTCTGCGACGCCAGAGAGCGCAGATGCAAAGTCTGATGCTTTTCCCCCCTGCCTCTCTCCCAAGGCAGATTGCAAAGCTGTGACTAATTGTAATGCAATTTGGCATGGGCTGAGTGTAATTCCTGTCCCTGGTTCAATGTGATAACGTGAAGGGAGCAGTACCCTGCTTTAGAGTCAGTCTTCGGTGCTGTTGCATTTGTGATGCTGTTCCCCATCACTCAAGCCTTCCTTTTTTTCTCTGATATTTTTTTAAAAACTTCCCCTTCATTCTTTTTGGGAGTAGCTGAAGATGGGGATAAGAACAACTGAGACTTAGTGGAAAAGGGAGTGGCCTGTGGAGGAAGTTAGTTCAGATACTATCTGAAACAGGCTTAAAATTGAGTCTGTTCCATGAAAATGATCATTTTTTAGTGCTGATCCTTTTCTGTAGAAGGAGTATTTTTTTTAGCATTGCTCTCAGATGGTGGGAGAATGGGGAAGAGCAGAGAAGGGATGAGGAAGGGATTGTTACAGAGGCTTGTTCAGGCATGCACATCTAAATGTCAGGCCTTGGAGGAAGGAATGTCTGGAGTTTGTGGCAGGAAGGCTCCTGGTATTGCATCAACTGAGAGATCCTCAGGAATTCAGTCTGGCAAACGACTTTCCCAAGATGTGTGCTGCTCTGGGGGTGGTGGGGAGAGGTTTCCAGGGGGTAGAAATCAGAGGAGGGAGACTGGACTTTGAGGCAGCTGTGCAGAAAAACAGACTTAATTGAGTGAGTGAGGGCTCTAAATGAGTAGGTGGAAGAGCACAGCTTGTGAGCAGAATCCATTACTGAGATTAGGGCAAAAGGCTTCTGGGAAGTGGGCAAATGAATGATTCCTCAGAAAGAATCATCTTCCTTCCATCTTAAAGCTGACAGTGCAGCATGGTTTTAAGTACAAAATACAAAATAGCCAAACATTTATATGCTGAAAGTTAAGTAATGGAAGAAATGAGAAAGCTCACGTGATGATGTAGAAGGTTCAGGGCTTTCAGCAGGTGATGACAACTTGACTGGCTCATGACATGGCCTGTAGTGGTTACAAGCATCCCCTGTGTTTTTATCCAAGGCTGCAGCCTCAAGGGCCGAAAGGAGGTTTTGGCCAGCAGAATCATCCTCTTCCATTTGTTCAAACCACAACTCAGCTGTGATAACCCAATACGTGAATTTAAGATAAAAAAATGTTTAAGGTGCAGGGGCATTCAGAACTTGAGTGTTCTGGGTAGTGGCTGTTCTGCCTGAAGAAGAAAAAAGCAGAACCACAAGTTTCACATACCCTGTCTCTGACAGGGCTTGCTGGAGATTGTTCTCGCACCCAGCTGTCATTATCTTGATGTCATTGAGCTCTGGGATGGTTGTAAAACAGATTCTGTTTGCACCAGTGAAAAGCTAGAGAGCCTCTTAGAAGGGCTTGGAACAAGAATAGGAGGCTAGAGAAACAACCTCGTGTTTCAGTAACACACAAGCTTGTTGGAATGAATTTGGCTTCAAATTGTACAAGGAAAACAGTTAAAGAATTTGGAAACACCTTGTTTTTTCTATCAATGTAACTTAACTCCAGCTTATCTGCCCATAAGGAGGTTAAAATATAGCTGCTGCAGGAATTCAGAGTTCTACAAGTTCTAAAGTTCAAAGACATTTGATTTCATTCTTTTTTAGGTTAATTACCTTTATGTGTTAGAGTTTCCATCCCAGTGTACCTTCAAGAAAGACACATTGCTGTGTCAGATCAAAGCCAGGGAAGGACGAGGCAGTCAAAAATAACCCTGTGTTTTGAGGGTAAACTGCTGCCTGGGTGTCTCAGCAGGAATTGTGCTCTCAGCTCAGTCGGAGCCTGGTGAGATGTGGAGGAAAACACCAAATCAGGGAGCGTGTGCTCAGAGCTGGTTGTAAAATACCCTGCAAAAAGGCACTTAAAAATAGCAGGCTGTTGAGGGAAGCCTTGTAGCTGTGTCCTCTCTCCAGATAACGTGCCCAGGTTCCCCTCCAGGCTCACTTTGCTGTGACACGCTGTGCAACCTCCAGAATTGTTTTCAGGTGACGGATCTGCCTGTTCTTGATCTCAACAGCCCCTTCTCAGTTCCTTGTTTGACCAGATGCAGCTCACTGGGGCTTGTCTTTGTCCTGGGCTGTGTTCGTGGCCTGTAGGTTCCACCAGCTCCCTAATGCCTTCCACATTTTGCCTGCTTTGTTATAGCTCAGAATATGCATAATTACAATTATTTTATTTCACTTTGTGTTGTTCTGAGAGCAAAGCAGTCCTGCCTTTAGATTAAGCTTCAGTTAAACAGAAACAGAACAGCGTATGTTAAACCTGATGAAACGGTGCTCAGCCACCGTGCTTTGTCTCTCTGAGTTTATAGCAATGTCTTCCTTTCCTTATTGAATTTTTGTAAATACTGCATCGAGGTCTGCTCAGAGTAACGAGTCTGTAGATTTTTGTCACCTGCTCAGAATGGTTTGCTTGGCTGTGGTGGCAGGTTCCCCTCTGCAGGATGAGAGCAGTCGCTTGCTGCTGTGGCCTGGCTGGTCCCTGGAGCTGCTCGTGGGGCAGGCAGTGGGGCAGAGGCCTGTGAGCTGTCCCCAGCCACTGTCCTTCCTTCCCTGAGTTCAGCTGGAATGTCAGGAAAAGTCAGGCAGCATTGGGGGATTGGTGGGAGTTCAAAGCCTGCTGTGCAGCATGGGGTTTGGGGGATGATGGGTGTGCAGTTTCCCTGCAGAGACCAAGGGATGTGCAGTTAATTCCCATTCCCTCTCTTCCAGGGGCTGATAGTTCTCGGGGAGGCATCGCCCCCTGAGCCTGCAGTAGATGATCCATCCCGTCCTGTTGGAGCTGAGGTGAAGCTGGAGCCTGGGGCCGAGCGGCTGGTAAGTGCCAGCAGTGGGACTGGCTGCTCCAGGTGCTGCACCTGCAGCGGTGCTGGGGAGGGAAGGGCCATCCTTGGAGCTGTGGGGCAGGAGGATGCTCAAACCTGGACTCGTGGAGCAGCTCCTCCCTGTGACTCCAGGTGGGAATCACTGATCTTGGTCTGTAGCTCGCCCCCTCCCACGTTACTGTGGGGGTAATAAACAATAGGATTTAAACACCTTTTAGAACAGAGTTCCTGGGGGTACCTTTGTAATATGCATTAGCATTTTGTGAAGCTTTAAAATCTTAACTAATCCTTTCCCTCCAGCAAAAAGTACCTCAAACTGAGAGCAGCATGATTAGCAAAGGCTGCTCAAGATGTGGCTATTTAATATCTGCCTGAGCATTCCCCCTTGGAAAGGGCACTAATGATTGCAGTGAGATGCACTGGAAACTATGCAGAGTGCCAGGTATTTATTATTTAATGCAGAAATGTAGGGCACAGAGTAAAGGCTTGATGGTACTGTTCAGCCTGCCGGTGGTTGCTTTGGATCCTGGGGGATGCATCAATGGATTAAAATGGAGAGTTTGGAAGTCGTGGTGGAGTAGGAGGAGAAGGGTGGTCCCTGAAACTTCTGCAGGTTCTGCTTGGCACTTTCTTGTGGTCACTCTGCAGCCCCGTGTGCCTTCTTGGCCTGAAAAGGGTGTTTGTTCCCCTTCTGCAGGGACTCCCACAGCACTCCTCACTCCCAGCTTCCCTGGAAGTGTCACCCCTGGAACCACCGCCTCGGGCACCCAGCTCCTGGGTTTGTGATTAATTAGGGCTGCTCATTAGGGCAGGGCCTTGAGTCAGAGCCTTGATCTGCTCCGAGCCAGAGATTACCCAGAGACGTTCTGTGTGCTGCAGAGGGATCTCTTGGGCCGTTCCTGGAGAGGTACTTACCTGTTTGGCACCCTCCAGGCCTTTCCCCACAAACTGGCAGAGTAAGAGACACGTCTGCATCATGGAGCAAAGGCAGGAATCCGTCCTGCCTCATCCCAGCTCCCTTGGATCTCCTCCTCTTGCGAGTGCCTCCCTTGGCCGGCCGGATCCACGTCCTTGGGCATCAGCTTCGGACGTGGGATGGGGCTGATAATCCCCAGGAGGAACTAATCCTATCACTAGTGCAGGGAAGGGCTTTGCAAACAAGGCCTGGGAATACATCTTCTGGGAAATGGAAGCTCGGTAGGTGAAGAAATATTTTTGCCTGAAGGTGGAAATAACAAAGCCCTGAAGACATAACTTGTCTGTTGATTTTGGCTCCTTGGATTGCTTGTCTAGTGAGGGGCTGCACTTGAAATACATAATTAGGGGGCAATATCTAGTAATAGGTGAAGGTCTGAACCTGGCTGCTTTGGTCAGGGTTCTTTGGGAATGCAGGGGACATTCCTGGTGTTGGCTCGTGGCTGCCGGTGCGCACACGGCTGCGTTGCTGCCCTGATGTGCTGCACTTGAATCTTTGACTCCCCCCAGGAGTCCCAGCGATCCTGAGGACCTGGACTTCCAGACCCAGAACACACAGAAGAGCTCAGTCAGGATCAGGGCTGTGATCCTGGTGGGATGGATGCTGCTCTGGATCCCAGGAGGACAGCACAGCTTTGGGAGCTGCACCAGGAGGTGCTGGCTCTGCTCGTGTCGGGGTACACCCACCTCAGGGTGATAAAGGGAGCCTGGGCTGCTCCTGATAAACACACGTTGGATTGGAGCTCTCCAGCTCCTCTGCAGGAGGCAGCTGAGTCCCTCTACTCCTATCTTGAACCACCAGGACAGAGTGAACTCTTGGAGAAGAAGTTCCTCCTTTAAGACCCTTTCTGGAGAAGAAAATAAACGATTTCAAAAGAGCTCATGAGTCATGAGTCCCCGCCCTGCTGCACCAGGGGTGCCTCTGGCGGGCGTCACGTGGAGGCTCAGCCTTGCCAAGCCTCTGGAAAGCAGAGGGAAAGTGTTCAGCTCCTGCATGACTTCACCTGGCTGGGGTGCTGGGTTTACCTGACCTCTCAGGTGTGATCTGATCTTGCTCCTCTGGCTCTCTGGGTGGCAGAGTTGGTCTCATCCTGTCTTTTCTCCCCCATAGGAGAAACATCTCTTTCAGCAGAAGTGTAAAACCCCCCTGCAAAGTTCCTCAAACAGGCCCAGGCAGAAGCTGTCTGAGTTGTTAGAAATTGCCCTTCCCTCGGTGATTCAGGTCTCTGCTCCTCTGGAATCTGTTAACCCAGCACTGCCATGGCCTGGTTTTGTGTTTATTGAGTTGGAGGGTGTTTGCACCACACAGTCCAGATGGGTTTGGGATGGAGTCAGGGCCAAGCAGGGGGCTTGGCTGACCATCTGTGTGGTGTCAGACCTCTGCTTTGGCCTTTTTTCTTGGTACTTGAACCACATCACCACTGTGTGTGCTCAAAGGGGGAACCCCAGCGAGAGACAGGGCAAGGAGTGTAGGAAGTGCTGCACAAAGGAAAAAATAAAGTTTAACCCCAGGGAGGAGCGTTTCTGACACTAAAACAGGGGGGCTGCACGGATGGGGCTGAGGGTGATGAATGCCAGAGGTGTGGACACACTGGTGGGCTGCTCCAGGGTGGGGAACAGGAATGTCACTGCTGGGAGGTACAAAGCCAGTGTGTCCTTGGAGGCTTGGTGACAATCCTGCTGCTCCCTGCAGAGCCAGGGGCTTTGCATTTCAGACCTCAGACAGACAGGACTGGGGAGCAGCACAGTGTTTTTGGCTCAATTTTTACTCACTTTCCTCTACCAAAAAGGTGTTTCCAGCTTTGTGTTTATCCAGCACTTTCAGCATTACAGACTCGCCCTGTTCTCATCCAAACCCCACAGCCTGGGTTCACACTCATTTAAAACACTCCCTAAAATGCTGTTTGGACTGTGTTTGCACAGGTAGTAAGTTAAAATGCAAATTCAGTTTTGCAAGTCAGTTCCCCTCTCCCTCCCTCCCTGTTCTCCCCCAAAATGCTCAGGCAGGAGCTTTCAGCCACATAGCTCAGAACAGAAACCAAGCTGCAGCAGAGGCTGCAGAGCTTTACAGGTGGTGATGAACTTGTTTGCACTGTGGAGACAAAATGCTAAAATCTCTTTAAAGCCCTGAGCCTTTCATGCTCCTGGTTGCCTGAGGGGAATTAAAGTCCTTTGGATCTTGGAATGAAAGAGCTGCCGTGTATCCATCCTCTTGCTGCTCCCTAAGATCTCCTTGTGTCCCTGGTCTCCTGTTCATACAGTGACTCCTGAACCCTGGTTTGAAGTCCTGTGTGCAAATCCATGGCTACAGTGCAGAATCCTCAACTAGAACCCAGGGATAGAAGTTGTGGCTATTTAAGAAGCTTTGATTAATTTGTATTTTTCTCACCCTTCCTTAGAGTGTGTCTGGATCTCAGCCCCTGGAAAACGTGGGTATTCCTGCTGCAAATACTCCTGAATCCCATCCCACCAAGCCCTGTGGAGCACCCAGACCCGTCAATGGAGTTATTAACACGTAAGCTCTTGGACATTCTGGGAGTGTTTGCTGTTATGATCTGGGCAATGTCCTGTTGGAAACCAGGCTGTGACTGAGTTGGTGATGGTATAGATGGTGTCTTTCTTCAAAAAGTACAGTAGTAGATCATGCCTGGAAACATTTTGGAGGAGATTGCTTGCTTGAGGTTTTCTGCTGCATTGTTTTGCTGAAAATGGAATTAAACTGAGCTGTGTTTACATGAACAAGCCCTGCAGGCAGCTGTGCACTGAGCATGGGCAAAACTTGTTTCTTTATGAGTAGTTTTAATACATCTGCAAATTGTGTGATTCAGAGGTACTAATGCCCTGCTCACAGAACTACCTGTAACCACTGACCCACTTTATTGGAGTTATGGAGGAATCCCATTGATTTGGGGAGTAAAACTTCCTAAATTCTTTATTTCTCCAGGCTGCTTTTATTGAGAAAGTCTTGAAGTGGGTAAATGAAAACAAGTGAAAGACATTCCCTGATGCTACAGGGTTGAACCACTTGAAAACCCTTGAAAAACGTTGCAATTGCTCAGTGCCTTGAGGAGGCAGGGAAAGAGAGGGGAAAGGGAAGGAGGGAGGGAGGGATCCTGCACCGATGTAGTGTGAGCAGATCAAGGAGCCCGTGGCTGCAGCTGGAACACTGCAGGCTGGAACAGAGCCCTTTGTGTCCCTGTAGCCTTTGAACTGCACAGCCTTAGACCACAGGGCTTTAATGTTTTGCATTTTTAGAAATGAAACACTTGTAGAATAGACATGAAAAGGTTCCGTAGATGAGGCGCTGCTGCGCTGGGATCTGCTCAGGGCACGGGGTATTGATGCCAGGGCTGCTGCATCCTTTGTGCCTGGGAGAGGTTGGTGTTAACACTGCACCTTTCTGGGGTCACTGCTGAGAGCTGCCACGGGTAGAGATCTCAAATATTCATCAGAACCGAGTTTACAGCGGGGTTAAATATTTTTTCTATAAAATTGTATGTTCTCTGGCATTTAGACTCACGAAAACCCCTTGTCTTGAGATTCCCCAAACTCTCATTCTGGAGGAAGCTGAATTCTAGGGTTAAAGCCATTCAGGTCTAGAGTGGCTTTTGCTCTGTGGCTTTCAATGCTGTATTTTTGTTCAGAGCTTCCAAAGGTGTTTTGTCAAAGGTTCAGTCGTGGGAGAGTGGAAGGTGACTGAAGTAAAAGCCAAAAATGGAGTTGGTTTAATAAAACCTGTTGTGCCATGAACTGCAGAGCTTTAAACTCAGCTTGGAGTGTTTGCTCAGGTGTGAGCCATGAACCTGCTGGTAGTGCTGCATGAATAACTGGGCTTTCCTTATTCTCCTCTCTTCTGGGGCAGTCTGCAGCCTGGCCTGGCAGAACACGCTCAGGGAGAGGGCCAGGAGGCCGAGGAGCTCCTGCACAAGAGGCAGCGCCTGTCCCTGGTCCCCGCGGACGGGACGTGTGTGGCCGCTCGCACCCGCCCCGTGCTCAGCTGCAAGAAGCGGCGGCTCGTCCGACCCAGCACCATCATGCCCCTTTCCAAAAAGGTCAGTTGGGTGGTTTCTGCTCTTACTTTCCTTGTAAAGATGGAAAAGAACAACAGGAAGGAAGAGCAGGACGGCAGGGCTTTAAAGGCTGTTGGAAAAACAAAGGAGAAGCGAAGGAGAAGGTTGTAGCAGGTTGGAGGATTTTTCTTACCTGTCACTGGGGAGGGAAGACGCTGAACTCGTGAGTTTTCTTAAACCAAGCAGCCTGAGGTGAACTCAAGGCCAGGTAGGTCAGTGTGGCACAGTCTGAGCAGGAGAAAGAAGCCCTGAGAAGTCAAGTATCAGGAAACTTTAACTCTGAGACAGGAATTAGCAAAGCCCCAGGAACTCGCTGCTGCTGCTCAAGGGAGAACCACAGCTGTTTGCCCAGGCACACGTGGGATGAATGCCCTCTCTTCCTCTTTTGTTTTCTTTATTACTATCTTTTATACTCATCTCCCTTATGCAGAATTCGTTCAGTGGAAATGGAGTTTATTGCCTGTATGAGGAAGGGCCATGTTCAGTTCTTTTTATTTTCTCTTAGGAATACCATAAACTGTCAGTTGGAGGGAAAATAGTGAGAAATGGAGGAAATAAGGACCTTTATTTGTGCATGCAGAACCATAATGGCAAAAATCCATTTACCTTTGAGACAAAGTGTTTCAAGTCTAACTCTCCCACAAGGGTTGGGGGGTTTTCACTCTGTGGATGTTTAAAAGAGAAGTTCCAAAAGCAGCATTTTTCTGAGCAAAATAGATTCTTTCTCAGCTGAATCAGCTTTAACTGATCACTTATCTGCAGTTTTATCTGGGGTATTTCTGGGAGAGCTCTGCAGTGATTACTTGCAAAATCTTCAGTGATTTGGAAGTTGATGAACTTTTTTGTGGTGGAGGCTGCCTCGTGCACTCAGTGCTTGAAGAATTGGCTGTAAATTCTGTGTTGGATCTTTGTTCTTGTCATCAAATCCGTTTGGTAATCAGAGATGGTTCAGAAGAGCGGTTCCAGGGGTGGAAGTGCCGGAGAGGAGGGGATTTCTGAGTCCTCCTCCAGTCATTCCAGAGACAGCTGAGTCATGGCCAAGTGCTGCTCCAGAAGTACCTCCAGAAATACCTTCTCCAGTTGCCTCCTGCGCAGCACAAAGTGGCTGTGCACTGAACTTTGCACATGCATTGTGGAGTTTTTGATCTTGTCATGTTTTTATTGTTTTCCTCACAATTGGGTTGCACACATTTATGGGAATTTGTGCCCAAAGCTGGGGGCAGACCTCCAGCTGACATATTTGGCAGAGTGGCAGGATTGCCTCTCTCCTTGCCCAGATCCTAGTTGAAAAGCCCTGTGGGCTTAATCTTTATTATTTTTTATTTATTAATTATTTTTTATTAATTAATTAATTTTTTATTAATTTTATTTAATTAATTAATCAGCTCTGCTGATTCATGCTCGTTGTTGGATCCATCACAACCTCCACATCCTCTGGGCAGAGCTTCAGAGGTAGCAATGTAACTGCTCAGTTACCCCTTCCTCCTCACCTCTGGGCATTTGCTCCCTGCATTCACCCTGGCTGAATTATATTTCATTTATTTTAGATCATTTTTCTGAACTGGTAACCAGGAGTGGGTTTCCAGCTCTTCCCTTCAAGCAGCCCTTTCTCAGTGTAGTGCCACTTGCTGTGGGTATGCTCTCCCATCCTTCAAGTAATTCATGGGAATTATTTGAGTAATTCTGACTCAGAACAGGCTTCTGCAGGATCCAGTTTGATCCATTCTTCCATTTTGGTGGGGAATCAGGGGTTCTTTTCTCTGCATGGGATTTATATCCAGTTGTGTGTCTGCTTGCAGTGGTTTCACACCGATGAAGTCTGTATCAGGTCTATAAATCTATGAATTGAGACTGTCCTGGATTAAGGAACAGGGCTGAGAACCACCTGTGTCACTCTGTAGATATCCCTGCAAGCGTCAGCTCCTGGCACATAATGATGGTTCTGACCCACTGGAACTAAAAATGGCTTCTTTCCCCCTTCTCTGACAGCAGAATTGTGCTGCCTCATGGTTTTTATAAATGAGGTTTCAACCTAGATAAAATTAAACACTTTTAGTCAAATTTAGCAGCTGTTAAACTGTCTGTGCTGGTAAGTCATAGTTTTCAGTTGTGTTTATGCAAAGTGAAAGCATCCTCTCGTGAGGCCAGATAAATTAACAGGTTCTGTTACAACAAGGTAGAGAAAAAATAAAAAGGGGGTGTGTGTATGTGTTTGTGTATATACACACACATTATGATTATATCTAATGTATATAATTAATATGGAATATACTATAGATATATATTATGCATAATAAGTATAATTTTATAACAATATTTATAAATGTCACATAACAGCTGTTCAATATAATAAATTATATAGAAATAAAATTAATTGTATATTTATTGTTAATGAAATGTAACTATATTACATAAAAATGTGGGTTTGATTTTAGATACTTTATATACAGTATGTATTTACATCTGTCTATCTGTCTATATCGATAGATAAATAGATAGATATGTACAAGGAATATTCAGAAAGCAGAGCTGCTTGTTGGCTGTGTTCCATGGGCTGTGGCAGGGGTGTCAGGGAGGGTCCCTGTGCTGGCTGGCTGTGATGTCCCCGTGTCCCTGCAGGCGCTCCGTGCCAGCCTGGCGCGCTGCAGCTGCGACGTCAACCCCTCGTGTGCCCTGTGCGGCGCCCGCAGCTCCTCCACGCTGGACATCCAGTACGATGCCCCTCTGCTGGAGCGCCTCTCCCAGCTGGACTCCTGCATCCATCCTGTCCTGTCATTCCCAGACGGTGAGCTCGGGTCCTGGGGGTCCTGGGGGGTCCTGGGGGTTCTGGGGGGCCACAGGGACTGCTTGGAGGCACCCTGGGCTTGCAGGGGAGGTGCAGATCCACTTGGGTACCGCCAGAGCTGTTCATCTGCAGGTGTTTTGGAGATTAGAGCACTGACTGGAGCGGGAGGGTCTGGGAAGTGTTACTTTAGTAGGCTCTGCTGTGTTTTGGGAATCTCCACCTGGAGCCTCACACGAAGCAGTGCCTGGAGTCCTTCCTGGGACTTGGCTCTGGGGTCTTTGGGGCTCTAAACCACCTGAGAAAGATTTGTTTCCAGAGTTTGTCCATCTGTATTAAATGATTTGTCACAGGAAATCCTTTTGACCTCGTGAGGAATTGAAAATGATCTTCCATGGTTCAGTAGGCACAGCAAGAAGGGATGTTCTCGTTAGGACACTCAATTTCCTGTGTTACAGCTTCAGGGTTAATCATCATTAAGAGCAATAATTAACCAACCCTGACCCTGGGCTATTCACAGATTTCATGTGTAGGGACTTTTCCCAAGGGAAGAGTTTCCAGGGTCTTCTTGAACTGGTGCTTTTATTGGGAGGGTTGGGCAGTGCATGGGTCACAGTGGTTCCTGCCATTGCTGGGGGTTTGTGGCTGCTTGAGGTGTAAAACCGTGGCTGCCCCATCCTTGGAAGTGTCCAGGGCCAGGCTGGACGGGGCTTGGAGCGAGCTGGGGTAGTGTCAGGTGTCCCTGGCCAGCTCATCCTGGGGTTCTGGTGCTGGGGGAAGGTGTGAGCCTGGCTGCCCTGGGGGTGTCGGGTGGTTGGTCTGGGGGAAGTCACTGGGCTGATGGGTGTGCTTGGGTTTAAATTCCAGCTTTTCACAAGCTTCACGTGACAGAAGGAAGTGCAGGGAGTGTCTGGGAGCAATTAATGTGGCCTCTTTCATTAGCACTATATTTAAACCAGACTAAAATAGTAAATTGGTGCTATTTTTAGCTAGATCCCTCCCCTCCCAAAGACACAGCTCTGATCAGGAGTGCTCAAGGAACTTAATGAACTCCTGAAGCAGGAATTTATTTTCTGTGTTCACAGCACTTGTGATCCTCTCTAGTGCTAATTCAAATATCCTGGGAAGTGGGGAGACAACCTGTTGGGTGCTATTGCAGCAGAGACACCGGGCAAATTATCCCATGTTCTTCCCATTTTCAGGGCTCCCTGCAGCCAGCTGACAGGGCAGAAGATCCATTCTGGCTGCATGAGATTAAAAAACTTTGGATTTAAAACTAATTGTTGTAAAGCTGAAAACACCTGTACAGAAATACCCATTTTCCCCTACTGGTGAACTTTATTTATTCAGTCATGCTTAGTGCAGTTTGCTAGGGTTGATGTTTGGGAGGGGGGTGATTCCCATCCCAAAGAAAAGGCAGGTAATTTGTTCAGGTGGGGCTGGTGCTGTTGGAGGTGTCAGGGTGCTGCTGGCTGCGTGTGCAGGGGCTCACTGAGGATTCCTGCTGGATGGAGCGGGCTGGAGCTGTGAGCATGTGCTGACTTTCACTTTGAGCTGTCTCTCCAGTGCCAGCCGGGATCTCCAGAGCAGTTTGCCAAGGGCAAAACTGCCAGGCACTGCAGGAGGAAAAGATCATTTATTCACTTATTCCCCTGGCAAGCAGGACAGATGCAGCGAGGCCTTTAACCCCTGCCAGAGCTTTGTCCCCTTTTGTCCCCTTCCTGTCAGGGTGGTGTGGGGTTTGGTGTTTTTCTGCTTGGTTTGATTTCTCGCTGGAATTTTTGGATGATGTAATAACCTTGGAGGGAGGATGAGCGCTGTGCTCACTGTGGTTGCCATCTGCCGGTCCCTGGGAGCCCTGCACTGCTTCTCCAGCAGCAGGGGCAGGAGGGATGGTGCCACTTGTGCACGGACTCTGCTGCCAGCAGGGCAGTGCCAAAGCAGCAAAGAACTCGCTTTCTGCTGACAAGGTTTTGTCTTGGCCTTGTCCCCCTCCCTTCAAACTGTCCCCTCCTTCCACAGATGGTGTGGGATGGGAACTGGGAGGAGAAGGCAAAGGATGAGCAGAGAGCAGAGGCTGTTTTCCCCAAGTCTGACCATTCCAGTGGCTGGCAGCATCCCTAAAGGACTGGCCTGGCCCCTCCACGTTTTTTGGAGCATGTCCCCAGAAGCCAGCAGTGATGGCCAAAGAACTATCAGCCAGGAGTTCCTCTTGGGGCCTCTCAGGTGTGGTCACACACAACCTCTCATGGCTGAGATTCCACATCAGGCAGACTAACGTGCTGCAGTACCTGGTTGGCTTCTGGCTTGACTTGGAATTGAGGATTTAGGCTGAATTTCTCTCTTCCAGCCCACATTTTGGTGCTGAGATACCTCAGATTCTTGGAAGTCAGATCTGAGGTAGCACCACGTGAGGGAACTTCAGAGGTGAAGACACAGAAGTTTTCTGACAAAGAAAACATTTTTCTCCTGCCAGGATATGCTTGGGCTGTGAATCCTGTAGGAATGTCCTTTTCACAAAGACCTGCTAGGACCTATTGCAGGTCCTTCCTGAATGTGAGCAGAGTGTATGGAAGCCTGGGTCTGACAGTCTGTGCTTGCCTGTTCCTCGGGGCTGTTCTCACTGGGGGCACTGGGACAGGGTGCTGGACGTGCTCTTTGTTTCACGATTAGTTTGGATTCCATGTTCTGTGTCCCCTGCAGATGTGCCGACGAGCCTGCACTTCCAGAGCATGTTGAAATCCCAGTGGCAGAACAAACCCTACGAGAAAACTAAACCTCCCAAAAAGCTGTCTCTGAAGCACAGAGCCCCCGTGCCCCCCAGCCTGGCCGACCCCGCGCGCAAGGACCGCCACAAGCTGGTCAACTCCTTCTTCACCGCGGCCAGTAAGTGCTGCCCCTGCCCGGGCTGCTCACACAGGAGCAGGAGCAGCAGGAGGAGGAGGAGGATGATGATGATGCCCTTCAGGTCCCGCTCCCAGGGGTGAGGCAGGGTTATGGCAGGGCTGCAGGTGAGGTGTGTGCAGGTAGGGACCTTTGTAGGGACCTTCTCGTGCTCGGTGTCCGCCGTGCCCACAGCAGTGCCACAGGTCTGAGCACGCCTCCCCAGCACCCCCATGGTGTGGACAATTCGTGGAGCTGGAAAACTCTGCCCGAGCCTCCTGTGCCAGCAGAAAGAGAGGTGAAAACGGGCCTTTCATAGCTCTTTCTCTGTTCCCCTCCTCAGAGCGCTCCCATCAAAAAGCCCAAGCAGACAAGGCACACAGGCCGCCTTTAGACGATTTTTCGGCCGTGTCCAAGGCCGAGAGAGCGCCAGAGCGCTCTGCCCAGCCTCCTGCCTTTGACAAAAAGCGATTGCGAGACTGCTCATCTGAGAGGAGTGAAGGTAGGCCCCCAGGGGCAGGTGTCTCGGGGGGAGCTTGGGCTTTGCTGCATCCCCAGCCTCTCTGCCCCAGAGAAGGGGGCACGCACTGCTTTGGGCCGAGCCGCCACCGCAGCAATGCCTTGTGTGCTCTAAACTGCTTCTTCCCCAGGGCAGCCCCCTCGGAAGGCGCTTCTCTTTCCTGCAGAGCTCCTCAGCACCGGCCCTTTCTGGGGCACATGGTCCTCTCCTCTCCACCACCACCCCCTCGGCTGGGTTGGGTTTGTTGCTGACGCTGTTGTTCATTTTCTCCCCGTCCCTGTGCAGTGTTGAAGCATCACACGGACGTCGGTGGCCCGAGCTACCTGTCAGCAGCTGTGACCCCCACCCCTCACAGCCCCATAGCTCGGCAGCTCTCCACCTCCTCCGAGGGCTCAGCTCCTGCCAGCTCCTCTTCCCAGGGCACCTCTGGCACTGCTGTGAGTATCTGCTGCCTTCTGGGGGGGTTCAGCCCCATCGTGGGGGCTCAGCTCTTACACAGATTTGGGGCTGGGGAGTGCTCAGTGTTGGTCTTGCCACGCTGGCCTTAGTGGGTGTTGGATCTGTTGGCTGTGCAGAGCCAGGCAGCTGCAATTCCAGGTTCACCATCAGCTGGGCAGCTGCTGGTGAATATTCCCGTGCCCAGCAGTCCCTTGGCTGTGGTCCACATCCAGATTTTGGTTTCTGGATCAGTGTGGCCAGGAGAAGAGCTGAGCTCCCACTGGGACAGCTCCCCTCGTGGCCTCGGTGTCACAGGGCCAGGGCACAGCAGTGGTGGTGACCTTCCCCTGCAGTGTCTGAGCTCAGACCGTCTTCTGAGACACGCTCAGACTCCCACACTGCTTGAGGATGGCAGGATGTGGGATCTTCCTGAGCTGTGTCAGTGAGCAGAACCAAAACTCCCACTGTGCCTGGGGACAGGGCGATGGCACCAGACACCATCACCCTCCCAGGCCCACGTTAGCAGAAGCCCTCCAGTGAACGACTGAATTCTGCTGAGCTCACAGGTGTCCCAGTGAAGAATCTGGCTTCTGTCTGTTCAAACTACCCATTTGGTAGTTTGGGCCAAAGCCTGAGCTGGAGGTGACATGGGACAGCAGAGCAGGACTCCTTGAACCCCCTGCTCCAGGCTTGTTGCTGTGGGGTTCTGGGTCCTTCACTGCAGAATTCAGTTGTTCCGTCACCAGCTGTGACATCAGCATCAGAAGAACCCAGGGCTGGTTCAGCTTGAGTGTCTTGGAGGGGAGGACAGCCCATCTCAGCAGCCCTGACACCTCGAAGAGGCCTTGGCTCTGCACACACCCACCCTGGGTTTCTCTTGTTGCTTTCGCAAGCTCGTTCAGAAATGAAAGATGAAGAGGTTTCCCTCCCCCAGCAAGAGGATTCCAGGCTCTGGGCTCCAGGCCCTGGGCTCAGGGGTGGAGCTCCTCCTGTGTTCAAGCGTCCCAGGCAGCTGCGGGTCCGTGTGCGCTCCCCTCCGAAGGGCAGCCACACCTTGGGGTTTGGGTTTCCTTGCTGCTGGGGCAGATTTGGGGTTGGGAAGAGGACTTGGAGCAAGCAGGAGGGGAACTCTAGTCTGGTGCAGATGGATGTTGGCTCTGAAGTGTCTGTAGGTCAGACAAGATCATTCTGTCCTCTCTCCATCAATGACTCCCACATGCCAGACCCCACATCCCTTTCTCTCCTGGTTCTTCTGTTGCAGCAGCCGAGGAGGAGGCGGGGCGAGAGCTCCTTTGACATAAACAACATCGTCATCCCCATGTCCGTGGCTGCCACGACCCGCGTGGAGAAGCTGCAGTACAAGGAGATCCTCACCCCCAGGTACTGCCCCAGAGGGAAGGGAAAGGTTGCAAAGCTGATCATTGCATTGCTGGGGACTGGCTGAGGTTGGGGGTTTCCTCTGAGGGTCCCTTGGCCATCAAAGCCAGCTGCCCAGCTCAGTGTCTGCTCAGTTTAAAGTCAGTCCTGGTGGTCTCCTTGTCTTGCTGCTGAGCCAAAGGTGCCAGTGGTTTCCCAGCTCTGCAGACACCTGGGCTGGTTAACCTTGCAGTTCTGCCTCTTCCCAACTTCACTCTGGCTTCCTCCTGTTCCTCTGTGCTCCTCCCTGGCCAATTCCAGAGCCAGGCAGGAGGGAACCCGTGGGAGGAAGAGAAGGAAATGCTGCAGCCTCTGCTCTGCTTCCTCTGTCCTTGGGAAGCTTCAGCTGTGCTACCAGGCCACCAGGGAGGTCTGGTACTTCACACTGAGCCCGAGAGTGTTGCTCCTCGTGGCAGAGTGGAATTTCCCTTTCCCAAAAGCCAGTGTTGGGTGGGGAGGGGGATGTGCAGCTGGTTCTGGCTGTGCCCTGAGTGATGCCCGTGGTGGTTGTGTTGCAGCTGGCGTGAAGTTGATATCAGTGCTCTGAAAGCCAACCCTGAGGAGGACAATGAGGAGGTAAGAAGGGTTTTATTTTCCAGTTAATGTGGGATGAGGCTGGTGGTGACTGAACAGTGTCTGTAGAGGAGAGGCAGGGACCTCAGCAGGGAACCAAGAGCTGGTGTTGGTTCCTGTACAGGGCTGCCAGAGCTCCAGGAGCATTTGGACAATGCTGTTGGGTGTGGGATGGGACTGTTGGGGTGTCTGTGCAGGACCAGGAGCTGGACTGGATGATCCCTGTGAGTCCCTTCCAGCTCGGGACATTCTAAATTCTCAGTGCCACTAGTGCTGGCAGAACTGTACAGAGATGGTTGTCTGAAAGAAGAAAGCTCTGACCGAGCCCTCTGCCTCCCCTTGCAGGTTGAGGACTTGTCGGATTCGGCGTTCGCTGCTCGGCACGGGAAGTGTGAGGAGATGGAGCGAGCGCGGTGGCTCTGGAGCACGAGCGTCCCCCCGCAGCGCCGGGGCAGCAGGTACAGCCCTGCCCACAGGGCCGCACTCCCAGCGCTGGGATGCTCCTGGGAGCAGGTGGTGACTCACAAAAACGCTTGAAAGCGGTGCTGGTGTTGAAAAGTTTGGCGCCATGCAGCTGGAGGAGCCCGTGTGGGAGCGGGGCACAGTTGCTTGGGTGGGATGAAGCTGCAGCCACTGTGCTGCACACAGCTGCACTGCTCCAGGAGCGAGGGACGTGCTGTGCCAGCCCAGGGGAAGGCACAGGGCTTGCGATGGCATCGTTCCTGCAGGATCAGGGACAGTCACTGGACAACTCGGTTCCCTTTCTGCTGGGTCTTTATGAGCGGGTGTCCAAAAGCAGCACTGTTTGCAGCTGTTGGTCTCGTCATAAACCTGCACAAGAAGAGATTTGCTCTTCTCGGTTCCATCACTGAGGGTTTGGTTGCCTGGAGTCACTTTGTTCTGGGGCAGAGACGCTGCAGAGCCCCAGCTCTGTCACTGCCCTTGGAGCTGTTGTGGTTTAGGTCAGTGCCTTTGGGCTGCCATCGGGGGTTCCTGGCCTGTGTCAGATGCCACTGGTGCTGCTGCTGCTGCCGTTTCCAGCTGCAATTCCCAGTGCTCCTGGGATGTTTTGCCGTTTCTTTAGCCCATTTCTTACATCTGAAATCCTTGATGTTTGCTCGCTGTTGCAGTTCATCTTGGAGAGTTGCACATGGATTTGCGAACTCAGTTATGTTTCTCTGCCTGTGGGTTTTTATCTGGACTCCGTGTTGGGGCTCAGAGTTCTGTAATTCTTGGTTGAAATCTGAGATCTTGGGGTTTCACCGTGCTCCTCCCACTCGCAGCTGCTGAAATTACTGCATTTCCAGCATTGCTGATTCCCTGTGCTCAGTCCCTGAGCCACTGCCAGGGGTCACCTGGTGTGAGGAGGGGGAAACACTTTGAAGTGTCTTGATTTCATAAGGAGCTTCTCATCACGGTGTCTGTGCAGCACTGGAAGCACAGGAGGTGTGTGGGACACAGAAGCTGTGGAGAGCAGCGTCCGTGGTGCATCCAGACAGTGGAAATGGGACGGGGATGGGCCTGGGTGGCTTTGGCCTCTGGGCTGTGCCATTCCCTGCTTGTGTTCAGGGCAAAAGGATCCTGGGGTGGGATCAGGCAGCAGTGGGGGAGCACGGCTGGGCTCTCACACCCGCTCCCGTCTCAGGTCCTACAGATCAACAGACGGACGGACGACCCCCCAGCTGGGGAACCCCTCGACTCCCCAGCCGGCATCCCCTGAGGTGGGCAACTACCACTCGCACTTGGAGCTGTCCCACACCCACTCACCACGCAGCCCCATCAGCCCCGAACTGCTCTGTGCCCCCCTGACGCCCCTGTCCCGGGACTCTCTGCGGCTCCTGTCCAGCGAGGACACGCGTTGCTCCACGCCCGAGGCCGGCCCGGACGAGCAGGTGGGTTCTGGCCGCGCAGGTGACCCGGGCGTGGGGAGGAGGCTCGGGAGCTCCGTCTGCAGCCGCCGAAGCTTCCGGGCTCCGCACCGGGAGCGGCTCTGAGCTCCGGACCCGTGCAAGGAGTCGGGACAGAAGGCTTCTGCGGGGATTTTCCGTGACGCGGTTCTCTCCCCGCAGGCCGTGCAGCCCTGGGAGCGCCGCACCTTCCCGCTCTCCTACGACCCCCGGACGGAGTGCGAGGACCAGCCCGACGCCCAGGACCGGCTGTCGCGCTGCACCCGCCGCACCTCGGGCAGCAAATCCTCCCGGGAATGCGACGGCGCTTCGGCTTCGCCCGGCCTGGCCAGCCTCAAGAGCCGAAACCCGCTGGCCCCCCCTTCCTCCTCCTCTTCTTCCTCTTCCTCCTCCTCTTCCTCCTCCTCCTCCTCCTCCTCCTCCTGCTCCGCAGTCCTGCGGCCAGCGCACAGATAGAGACACACGGGGAGACATGAGCAAACCAACACACAGAACTAACTCTTGGCATTAAAGCTTCCAAAATCTGCGTTTGATATTCAAACATCCTGCCGGGAATTTTCACAGTTTTTAGTGAATTTAAGGAGTTTAGAAACTGTTTTTTGTTTTCTTTTTTTTTTTTTTTTCCTTTGTTTTCTTTTTTTTTTTTCTTTTTTCTTTTATTTTTTTCCTTCTCCGTGTTTCCTCGTCACATGAATGACCCCCAGATTCCTCCCAGTGGAGTGAAGCCTCGGGAGGGGAGCAGCCCACCAGACCCCCTCCCCTTTCCTCCCTCCTTTAGGTGTATAAAACTAGAGCACAGGATTTAGCTGACTAGCAGATTTCGGGGATAGTTTTTCCCAACAAAAGGGTGTCGTTTTCTCTTAACCCACTCCCCCCACCCTGAAAGGTTTTAGTGGAGTGAAATTAGTGGTGAAAAGTGATGTCTTGGGATTGCAACCTTCACTGTCTGGCTGTCCTCACCTGCAGAGTGCCCACCTGCACTTCCACCCTCCTGGATTTTCCTGCCCCAGGTTGTAGTTCCAGGTATCCCAAGGGGGTTTCTGTTCCTCCCTGATCCTCCCTCTGCCCCTGGGGACACCTTCCCCTTCCTTCTCCCCTGGTTTGGAGCAGTGGCTGTTCCCAGCAGGGGGAAAGGAGGGATCCCGTGGGCGCTGCACAGTCAGCTCGGCGTGGCAGGGGTGGGAGCTGGGTGCACAGCTCGTGCACTCCCGCTGCGTTTCGAGGGCAGGGAGGGGAAGAGTCCGCGATGCTCAGAGCAGGAGCAGAATTCCCGGGGCCCTTGGATGCCCTTTGGGGTGAGGCTGTGCAGCTGGAACGGGGCTGTGGCCAGTGCCGGAGTTGTGCCCTCGCTGGGGGCTCGGGGAGCCGCGGGCCGGGGTCCCGCAGGTGGGTTTGTGCCAGACAAGGGGGATCAGAGAGGGAAGGATGGAGGCAGGAGGCGGCTCCTGGGGGATCGGGGTCATCCCGAACCCACGTGGGGTCACCACAGCTTCGCTCCACTCCCGCACCGTCCCGGCACCGGGGTCGGTTCCGTTTCGTTTCCGGGCGCTGGCGGCGCCCGCTCCTGACAGGTTTTTGAGTTTGTTCCTCCCCGTCCCCTCCCGCCCGGTTCCGCACCCGCAGCGATCCCGGACCCCACACGCCGTCCCCATCCGTAACGCTTCCCGGTCCTGACGGTGTGGCTCCTGGGCCTGTCCTGTTGCTAGCATTGTGCCTGTCTTATGTATAATCACATCACCAAAAAAAACGGAAAAAAAAAATACAAAGGACTTTTTTTTTTTCCATTTTGTAATCGTAAAGAAATAGTCGCTGAACTGCTTCATGGTCGGGGTTTTCACAATTTTCAACATGATCTCGTGGTTTTGGTTCTGTTCTAGTTTAAGGGATCCGTCATTGTTTCTTTAAAACAAAAACCCAACAAACAGCGCTACCATATCCCTCTGCAGAAGTGCTTTTCTATTTATAAGGTTGAAAATTCTGAATAACCCTTTTAGCATTATAAAAACCACACAAAAAAAAAACCCACCTTGTATTTTGTAAATATTTTCTTTTCCTGCTTTGAGCTGTGTAATGTCCTTGTTATATAGAAATGCTTTTCTTCCGAGAAGCTGATCTTTGTTAATGTCTTGATTCTGTTGGCAAAGCACAAATGTGCTTATAAAAAAAAAAAAAAGAAGAAAAGATTAAAAAAAAAATTAAAATGTAATATTCCATTTGATGAGTGTGAAACGCTGGGCTGGGACAGGGAAGGGGCCCTCAGTGCACTCGGATCAGCTGCTTCCCTCCTGTGTGATGCTCTTTTCCAGCAGTTACAGTCAGCAAGAGGAGGAACCCCCGGGCTGGGGGTTATTTTACATTTCTGGGGTTAATTGGGTGCTGCTGGTTCTCTTCCAGGGACTGCTGTGTTCTTCCCGGCTCCACCAGGCAGGGTCACCCCTCCTGCACCCCTCTGAGCCCCAGGACAGGGGTGGGAGTGTGAAAAGGAAAGGAGGAACTGCAAACCAGTCGCTGCCCCTCTGTGCCCAGCTGGGGATTCTGTGGATGGATCCCCCACCCCACGTCCCCCCGTGCAAAAGAGGTGCCAATTATCATTATCGTAGTAATGACTTTATTTCCAAATTCACTTTTACGGCAACAGTGTAAACCAGTTGTTAAACACACGATACACTATGGACACCCACAGACAGAAGCTAAGCTAGAATGATACACTGAGATCAAACCTTCCCTCCCCTCCCCGGCGCAGCCGACACCACACAGGCTGGCACCGACCTTTGCTAACAGGCAGAATTTTTTTGGAGTGCAGAAATACGATTTTTTTTATTTTTTTTTTTCTTCAAATCAGTGCCAGTTTTAACCCTTTTCAGACCCAGGATGTGTGTGGAGTAAAGGAAAAGCCGGGCTCAGGTTGTCCGGCTGCTCACAGGGACCCTCAGGCCTGGGTCTGAAGGCAGGGTTGGGGCAGGGGACGTGGCTCGGGCTGCTGGAGGGGACAGCGGGTGACACTGTGGATGTAAAGGGCTGCCCTGGCACCCACAGCCCCGGGAGGGACGACGGCTGGGGCCGAGGACACTCAGAGTAGGAAGGGGTCGCTCACTGGAGCTCAGGCGCACAAAGGACATCCCAGCCCGGGGTGCTGCTGTCCCTCAGGGGCTGCACGGAGGGGACAGGGGTGGCACAGGACAGGCGAGCTCAGCTACCCCGTCCTGCAGCCTGGCAGGGGTGAGGAGGTGATGCTTTGAGGGCTCTCCCAACTTGCTCGTTCTACAAAGGACAAAAACCGCGGCGGCTCCTACAGCGCTACAGAGTCGGGGACGGAGCACAGAGTCTTACAATCATGAGTCAAGTGAACGGAGCGAGTGACAAGCTGGACATGGTGGTGGTGCTGGACCAGCCTCTCCCCAGCAGTAAAGCAGCTCCTGGGGCTGCAGAGAGAAGGGTTGGGCCCCCCAAACCATCCCCATCCACGGCCAGGCCTGCAGCTGCCCAGCCCCGCAGAGGGTTCTCAGCTCCCGCAGGATGGGAGCGCGTCCTGTCCTGGAGGAACTGCTGCTCTCACAGCCTTGGTGGCACCCAGCCACCACCCCAAGGACAACCAGGGGCCCTGACCCCCCGCCAGCCCTGTCAGAGCAGGATTCCAGCCCTTGGGAAAGCGCGGCTTTCCCTGCAGCACAGCCCGGGGGTGCGGCCCCAGCAGGGCCCCTCTGCCCTCCCCGCTGTGCCCACGGGACACCCGGAGCTGCACCGGCGGCATCTCGGCCTCTTTGGTTGAAGAGGGAAGGGGCAGGCGGGGATGGCCGCAGGACCCCCTCGTGCTCCCCAGAGAGCCACAGGGGAACAAAAGCAGCCAAAGAACGAACTCGACTGGCTCCTGTCCCCGAGCGCTGCCGGGGCAGTCGGGGCTGTGTGAGGGGTGAGACGCTGCCAACTCACACCCGGGGAGCGCCCGGAAAGGGGGTTCAGTGCCGGGGAGCAGCCGCTGGCCCCGGGCTGGGGGAGCTGCTGCCGCCTCCCCCGCGTCCTCCCGGGGTCTCACCGCTGCCACCGGCACAGCAGAGCCATGGAGCTGCCACCTCCGCCATCGCTGAGCTGACCTTGCAGGGAAAGAAAAAGAACAACCCAAAAATGTCACAAGCTGCACCCAAATCCAGGAGCCATCCCAGCCCTGGAGCTGTGAGTGCCCCTCATCCAAGCTCCCCGGGCAGCCCCCCCGGCAGACATGCGGTGCCGGGCTCCTCCTGCGGCACCCGGGGCCGGCCGAGCTCCCCGGGCCCCGGCTGGGCTGCGGCGGAGCCGGCGCGGGGCAGCTCAAAACTACTTACAGCATTTATTTTTTAAACACATGCTCATTTATGAAAACAATCACCCTGGCACGGTCCAAGCATATACAGACAAATCTACTCTACGACACGAGGGGCTGCCAAAGGAATGGGGAAAAGCCTCTACTCATCCACTCAGCGGTTCCAGCACAGCCACGGAGAGGGGAACGGCCGTCCGGGACCCTCGGAGCGGGCACCCGGCGTCGCCTGAACTCCAGCTGCCGGAGCTGAGAGCGGGTTAGGGGGTACCTGGCCGTTATCTTCATACACATCTCGGCTTTCGGAAATAAAAACAAAAGGTTTCTTCCAAATCAGCAGGCAAATTTGACGCTGGGAGGGAGGGCACCCCCCCGCAGCCCTGGCTGCGCGCCCGGGACGCGTCCGGCCCGTGGGCCAGCGGCAGGGCACGGGCTGGGCACGGTCACAGCCCCTGCCCGGGAGAGCCACCCGCTGCCCTGTGCTGCTGTGGGGTGCTCGGGTCAGCGTCGTGCTGTGGCCGCCCCTTCCCGGGCTGGGACAGCGAGGGACGCGGCAGGAGCGCGGGGAGCAGGGGACGGGGACGGGCTGTGCGCTCCGAGGAGCAGGGGGAGAGGAGGTTTTGTACCTCATAGTGTCACTGATTTTGAAGTCCTGGAGCTAGAGCTGAATGAACAGTAAAAGCAGGTTAAATCATTAACCAGTTAGGGACGGGGAAGCAGCTGTAAAAGGAACAGAGGAAGAAGGCCAGATTATTATTTTTGTTTCTTTTCTTTTTTGTTTCCTTTCCTTGTCTTCTCTCCTGGTGGCCGCCGTGCCGTGATCACAAGCCCTGCTTGGCCAGCGAGGCGGACACCTCGTCGGCTAGCGTGGCCAGCTGGGGGGAGTCCACCAGGTTGATGCTGCCGGTGGAGGAGACGTTGCTAAGGCGGCGCGGGGAGGCATCTCCGGAGATGGTCGGGGACTTGTAGACGATTTCGGCGCCGTGGTCGGTCTTGGCTTTGGCGTTCTCGCGGAAGGTCAGCTTGTGAGTCTCAATCTGTGAGGGAGAGGAGGGCGGTCAGGGGGGCACGGCCGCAGAGAGGTGGGAGCGGAGCTCAGAGCACTGAACCGGAGTCCCCAGAGCCCCAGGCCTCGGGCACGGCCCAGGCACCGGCGGGGACAGCAGGACCTGAGCCTCTGGATGCTGCCAGGTCCTCCCCAGGTGAGCTCCTGGGTCCCAGAACGCAGAGGGCACAGCCTGGGCTGCTCCCACTCCCCCGGCAGAGATCCTGGGGGGATGTGGCACATGAAGCTTCCCCTTCGCCCACGCAGCTGCTCCCAGGAGCCAAACCCCTGTCCCGGTGAGCTGGATCTGGTGTGCTACTTACAGGTGCCCTCCCCAGCCGAGAGCAGGGCTGGGGGCTGGCTCTCCGTGGGGATGAGTGGCTCCAGCACCAGGGCCTGGAGCCCAGCGGGGTCTGGGCTCGGGGTCCGGGTCTTGTCTTCCTTGCCTTTCTCTCTCTACAGGTGAAGAAACCCGCCCAGGGCAGTGGGGGGGCAAAAAATGCATCAGCAACAAAAAACATGATCCAAGAAATGTCAGCCAGAAGGAAAAAGACAAAAAATATAGAAAAGAAATAGAAAAATGGGGAGAAAAAGATCTGAAAATCAGGGCCATTCACTGACTCATAGAAAGAAGAGTGGCTGCCTTTGGAGCCAGGGAGGAAAAATCTCCAGGAACAGCAAGGGAGAGCACAGGGACTTGGGCAGAGCACGGAGCACCTGGCTCAGGAACCAGAGCTCAGCCTGAAGAGCTGCACTCTGTGAGCCCAAATGTGGATCTGTGTCACAGAGCAAGGAGGAGGCTTGGGAACACGGGAAAGGAGCAGCAGAGCTGCACCCGGACTCAGTTACAGCCACAACCTCCCCCAGGCTGGGTTTAGGCAGGGCAGGGGCTGAAGTGGTGATGGGTCACGGCCCTGCAAAGAGCAAGTTCTTCAAACTATGGCCCAGTGAATGTGCCAGGATATGACAGAGCCATCTCTGGAATCACAAAACTGATGGCAAAGGGCTCAGTGAAGCACAGGGGAGGCTGATGCACGGCAGAGAGAAGGGTAAGGAAGTCAAGCGGTCCCGCAGTCAGAGGCCAGCTGGAGGTGAGAGCTGGAGCTGCACAGAGAACACGTGGCCAAGAACAAAGTGCCAAAATACAGGAGCTGAAACAGAACCTTCCCCTCCCATTGAGACCAAAGTGCTGCAAAAACAAGCGAGATAAAAACCACTTTTCCCTGGGGAAGCTGAACCCTGTGTGTCGCCAGGCTGGAGTCTCAGCTCTGTGCTTACCTGATGTCCTCACCCCCCTGCCTGCTGGGGACTTGGTGGCCTTGAAGCCCAGCTGTGGGGCTGTTTTACTTGGCTAAAACTCACTGAAGTCACCATCAAAGCCTTGGTGGGAACAGCTCAGCCCTAGTTCAGAATTTCCCTGACCCGAGCATCTTTTGTCTTTCAATTTAAATCCCCCCAAACACTCCCTTCCCTTCACAGAGCCCTCGGTCAGGAAGGAGAAATCACCTTCTGAAGGGCCCGTTTGCTGCAGAGTCACCTGTTCTAAATAAAGCTGAGCCTTTAATGCTCCACTTTCCCTGGGGATCCAACACCTCTGCCAGCTCTGTGTCACAGCAGCAGCACAGCACAGGGCTTGCTGATGGCGACACTTCATTGTGGGAAGGGTTTGAGACACAAACACCAACTTGAGAGGCAGCAGGAAGCCAGGAAAGCACAGGAGAGGCTGTCCCTGCGTGGTGCTGGCTCTGGTGCCACAGCCCGAGGGACAGAGCCAGGCTGGCAGCAGCTCTGCCCAGCACTGCAGCCCGTCCCCAGCGCCCTTTACCTTTTTATTGCCTCCTCCAGGGACGTGGCTGATGTTGTCTAGGGACCCGATTTTCGACTGCACCTTATCTTTGAAGTCCAGTTTCTCAGATTTCACCTCCACCTGGCCACCACCTGCAAGTGAGAGGGAGAGGTGGCTCAGGAGCTGGGAACAGCAGCCAGCACTCCAGAGCTCCCCGGGACGCTCCAGCCCCGCACCCCCTGCCCCTCCCCACACCCCCCGAGCCTGGGGGGTACCTGGTTTGTGATGGATGTTGCCCAGGGAACCACATTTGGATGTCACATGGCTCAGGTCCACCGGTTTGTAAACGATTTGCACCTGCCCGTAGGAGAGAGGAGAGGGGGATGAGCTGGTGGCCAGCACGGGCAGGAGGGGAGGGGGAGCACAACACACGCAGCACCTGAGCTGGATTGGAGGGAGAGGACAGCTCCAACCCCAGGAGGATTAATGACACCAAAGAAACTCGTCAGAAATGGGAGATCATTAATGCCCGTGTGCAGTAGCCTCTTAACATGTCAGCATGCACGAGATCACCTCTCCACAGAGCGGGGAGTAGAGGCAATTTTAAAGTGTTCAAGTGAGAGAGAAAGTGGAGTGGTAATTAATTAAGATTTGCATACACATCATCCAAAAGTAGGAGATATACCAGAGAGAAAATGTAAAAAATAAATACCTTTTCTGGTGTAAAACATAAAGCTTATGTCCACAAAAACTGAAAGAACAGAAATGATCAATGTGCACAGAACTTTTAAAAGAGTGACCAAAATATGCATTTCTGAAAAATGCTGTAACGGAAATAAGGGTTAAAAAAATAAACCAAAAAAAGAAAAACAAAGAAAAGGCAAAGCAAAGTCTAAATATCTGGAGTTCACATCATAGAAATTAAAATGGCAATTATAAAATATTGAACCACAACAGCATTTTGTGATATTTAAGCTCTGTTTTGATGTGCTTTGCCCAGGATATCTCTGAACGTGGGCTCCAGCATTCCCAGGACCCCCCCGTGCCCAGAGCGCGCGGGGCCGGAGGCACGGACAGAGGGACACGGGACAGACAGAGGGACAGCAGGGGCTCTGCAGGGCAGCAGCCACACACGGGGAGCACCCTGGGACCACGCACACACACAGCAGCTACAGGAGCAGGAGACAAGGGGGGAGAAGAGACCCCCTGGAGCCCACAGGTTACCCCAGAGCCAGGTCTGGGACTCACGGCGGCCGTGGGTCAGCTCTGAGGAGAAATGGCATCAGCCACACCCCGAGGCTGGCTCTGGGCACACAGCATTTCCCAGGGAGCATCTGCTGCTGCCCGTGTTCCCCAGGCACCACAGCAGGCGTGGTGCTCTCAGCAGCCCCAGAGGGATGTGCAGCACCAAAGGCAGCTCTGCAGAGGAGCTGCCTCCTCCAGCAGCCCCACAACAGCACCAAGGGCCCACTGCTCCCCGGCTGAGCACCTGAGGCTGACCCAAAAGCCCCAGGGGAAGGTCCATCCTTCGGTTCTCACACGGCCCCAACACCCTCAGTGACTGTCACAGCCCTGAGGAACAGCCCCCAGCCCACCAGGGAGCCAGGAAAAGGAGGAACAGAGGCTCAGAGCCCTGCTGACCTGCCTTGTCTCCGATGCTCACGCAGACCAAAAGGCACATTTGACAGGAGACAGAGAGGGAGAAAAGCAACCCCTCAGGGTCTGGGAGCACACCGTGGACACAGACGTGGAGACAGCGTTGGGAAAGGTCACACGTGTAATGCACTCAGCCAGGAGAGGAGCTGCATTTGGTTGGAAAGCGGGAAACAGACCCAGAAAGGGCAGCTGGTGCCTTTCTGATCCCAGCTGTGACCCTGAAGGGTCTCTCAGCAATTCAGGCACCACTGAGACCTGGGACTGAAAGTCCTCCCGTTTCCAGAACAAGCAATCAGCAATTGGAACTTTCTCCTCTCATTCCCAGTCCCTTTTTTGACAGACAGGACTCCACCATCCCTTCCCATCCTGCTGGGGAGCAGAGAAGGATCCTCCCCGTTTTAGCAAGAAAGGAAAAGGGGAACAGAGTTGTTTGCCTGGGAAACCAGTGCCAGAGACCTGGGGATCCCACCCCTCAGCGCTGAGCCCAGCTTCTGCCGAAGGCATCCCCTGGGCAGAGCATCCATGGGCTTAAAAACCAGACACCGACCCCAGGGAGCAGCAGTTCCCTCTGGAGGCAGCGATGGCGGGGCAGGGGGTGCTGCTGGCAGGGGGGGTTAAGTCCCAAAGGCCACTGGGGTCCCCCCAGGGCAGCCCCAGGACCCAGCCCCCTGTGCAGCCACGCTCTGCCCCTGCCAGCCTTTGCTTTGCTCCCAGAGCTGCTGCAGCCAGGCAGAGGTCGTGGGGTTTTCATTTCTGGCAGGGCCTGGGGAGGGATCACAACACCCAGATGAAAATCCAGGTTATTCTTTACCCAGTGCAGCTGCAAATGCCCACGGTGTGAGCTCTGTAGGGGAAGGGACGAGCCCATCACCAGGCACAGCGTGGAGGATTTGTGGCCAACACCAGCTCCTGGTCCACCACACCCTGGGCAGCCCAGGCGGTGCAGGACCCAGAGTAAGGAAGAGGAAGAACCATGGAACTGCTTCACAGGGGTCTGAGCTCTGCAGAGCAGCTCCTCTGGCCTGTGAAGCAAGTGCAGAGTGACACCAAATTTAGGCCAGAGGTTGCAAACCCAGCTGTGTCGCTGTGTTCCCCTGCCAAGCCTTCTGCAAGGCTCAGGTTCTCAGGGAGGGCGTCCACAGAGATCAAAAACAGCCCAAGGAAAATCTCAGACCAGCCCCAGTCACACTGTCTGGGCTCTCAGGGATGTGTCTTCCCCGGTCCAGCATCTTTCCTGGACCCAAACTGTCTCCAGCTGTAAATCCACCAACCTCTGTGGAGTTTCTCCAGGTTTCTGGCACAGTGACTGAAAGCTGAGTCTGGTATTTATGTGGGAACAGCTGGAAGTGCCAGCATTCAAATCAATTAACTCAACAATAGTTCAGGCTCAGCCTCCACGGGCGCTGCTGGACACGTTCGTTAGCAAGGAGAAACGGAGTATTTGCAGGGATCATACTTGCCTGATGGGAATGGGCACGTTCACATGTTGGGAAGGATCATGTCCAATTTAGCAGCACATTGAGCAATGAGGACTGGGTCTGCTCATAGATCTACCTGGCATCACCGTGTGCCAGAGGCCCCACCCCGCTGACAAGGAGCCTCCCCAGCAGTGCAAACCCTGGAGTTACTGGGAGGTTTTGTTACAGACGTGGTTTGGACACGGGGCAGTTAGCTCTGTCCATGTCAGGCATGGCCAGGACTGGTTAGGGTTCACTTTGGGGTTAACGGGGTTAAATGACAGCACGTCCCCAATGGCTATGTGACAGCAGGGTGGCTGCAGATAGCATTGGTGATTAGTGTAACAACATGCCACTAAAATCAGGATTATTACAGTGCATTCAAAGTGTGAAGGTACTCACACTGCCTCCGCCCGGGATGTGTTTGATATTATCCTTTGAGCCACACCTGGATTGAACGCTGCTAAAGTCCAGCTTCTTATTAATTATCTGCACCTTTGGTAGCCAGAAAAGAGTCATTGCACGTCACCAATAGCTATCTGATGGCAGGGTCTCTGCAGATAGCATTGGCAGTTTAGTGTACACAACATGCCACTTATAATAAGAACTGTTATAGAGCATTGAAAGTGTGAAGGTACTCACACTGCCTCCGCCCGGGATGTGTTTGATATTATCCTTTGAGCCACACTTGGATTGAACGCTGCTAAAGTCCAGCTTCTTATTAATTATCTGCACCTTTAGTAGCCAGAAAAGAGCGTGAGAAACAACATGACCATCTGCAGCTTGACCATGTGTTATATCCCTAAAACCAGGAACCTGCCTTCCAGTGCCAGGAGTACAAAGGAAAACCTCTGGCCTGCTGCAGAGATTTCTGTGTTCCTGGGCTGGAAAGGGAAGATGGAGGTGGGCAGGTTATAGCTCGAGACTGGGTAGTGGTGCAGCCCTGGGTGCCAGGCCACAGGCACCAGCCAAAAAAAGCCAGCTCAGCCTGGATCCTTCCACGGAACAAAACAGGGAACTTGCTGGGCAAGGCAGGGCTGAGGCACCCCCAGTGCTCTGGGACTCAGCTTCTGCAGAGCCAGTGCAAACAGGAGAGGTGGAGCTGGGAGAAAATGCCTGCCCAGCTCCAGCCCCTGTGCCAGGCACCTCAGGCCCCTGCTGGGCCGGGCAACCTGGCCCTGGGCAAGCGGGTGCCACCAGCAGTGCAGAGGACACCGAGCTCACACTCCCTCCACAGCGAGCAGAGACGGGCAGCCCTGCTGGGATGGAGCCCCATCCCTGTTGTGTGGAATTCTTGTCCAGTGGGAGTGAGGCTGGCAAGGGCTGGGGCCACAGGGGCAGCACTGCTCACCATCCACACCCTCCAGCCCCAAAGCCTTCCCTCCACGCTGATTTCTGTGCTCCTGAAGCTGTTTCCACTCAGGGCCCGTTTTCCCCGCTGGTTGTGTAGGGAGCTGTGCTGGAGCGGGCTCGGGCAGCCGAGCAGCTCTTCCAGACAGCCCGAGGGTGAAGACAATCCCTGCTCCTTCCCCACACACCCTGGAGTGGCTTCCCAACCCCCAGCAGGTGAAAATGCAGGTGACAACCCGCAGGTCCGAGCCTGTGTGAGGCACAGCCCCGTGAGAGGGAGCCCCCAGCAGCGTCACATCCCTGGGCACAGGCACCATCCCCGGGCACCTCGCCTCCAGCCCAGCATTCCAGCCCCAGGAGAGCTCCCTGGCTCTCCAGCAGGAGAAGCACCACGGCTGGCTGTGCCTCCAGCAGCATTTTCCAAGTTCACATCCACTAATCCCACAAATCAGGCTTTGCCAGAGCAGCACTCGGTGATCCAGCCGCGGCTGAAGTGCTCAGACCATGCAGGAGCCCTGGCAGACGGGGCCTGGCTGCTCCTGGTGGCTGTGCCCCGTGTTCCTTCCCTTGCCCAGGCTGGGCTCTGGGATCTGCACAAAGAACAGGCTCCAAACCATTTCTGACCAGCCTAAAATCAAATGTCTGGGATCAGCCCCTTCTGCTCCAGCTGCTCCCTTTCTGCTGAGAGCAGCCTCGTGTCCTACAGAACCCCGACAGAGCATCCAGCCACTCTCCCTTGCAAAGAGCAAGGAATTGTCCCAAATTCAGCTGTTCTTACTCTTCCAGCAACAATAACAAACAGAGAAGCAGAGAGGAAAAAAAACACCTTGTAAAAGCTGGATTAGAAAAGAACAAGAAAATAATTTAACTATTTTCCAGTAAACAAGGGTTCCTTCTGAAATCCCTGGAGAACAGGGTTTGTGGGGGTGGGAGGAAAAACCTGTCTTGTGCTAAGTGGGCAGGAAGGCTGAGCCCCTCCAAAAAGGACACTGTGCTCATGTGCTGCTGTCTCATGACCAAGAGCCCTGCCCAGGCTCCAGAGCCCCCCTGGATCGTGGCACAAAGCCAGTAACTCGCCAGCCACGCTGGAAAATGCATGGAAAAGCCATGGAAAAGCAGGCTGCCATTTCACAGGATGCAGAGGAGCCAGCTGAAAGCCTCCCCCCATGCCAAAGGGGAACATTCAGAGCCACCGAGGTACCTGCTCACACAAAATGTCATGCACAGCACTCAGGGAAGGTTTGTTCTGGCTCTGCAAGGTCTGGAGGCAGGCACTGTCACCTCCAGGACAGGCAGTGTCACCCCCAGGACAGGCAGTGTCACCTCCAGGACAGGCAGTGTCACCCCCAGGACAGGCAGTGTCCCCTGCCAGGCTTGCAGAAAGTAACCCAAGACCCTCATTCCCAAGCACTTGGAGCCCAGAGGTCACTTTGCTGCTCGTGAAACAACTTTTCTGGGAGTGCAAAGTGTTTGAAAGGATAGAGGTGTCACCAGTTCTGGCCGTGCCACCCTGCACTGTGTGGCCAGACAGCACCTGATGGCACAACACAACCCAAAACAGAGCTGGATCCAAAATCCCAACGTCTGGCCAAACGTGGGGTCCGAGCCCGAGTCCCTGAGGAGGAGGAGACAGCCTGAGGAGTCCCTGAGGAGGAGGAGACAGCCTGAGGAGTCCCTGAGGAGGAGGAGACAGCCTGAGGAGTCCCTGAGGAGGAGGAGACACTTTCCTGTCCTCTCCTGCAGCGCTGGAAGGACTGCTCCAGGCACAGTGTGGGATTCAGAAACAGCCCCGAGCCTGCCGCTCCCCAGGGCTGCAGCTCCCAGCCTGCTGGCCCTGCCTGCACACTCCAGGGAATGCCATTCCCCCACGAGAGCCACACCACGAGCTCTCCACGGGACAGCTGAGCTGCACTAAGCCACACGAGGAACTCCAGGCCAAGCATCCAGCCCAAAACCTTCCCGAGAAGCCAGAGTCAGGCTGGAGCCCTGCCCGCTGCCACAGCCAGCACCACTGCTGCTCCAGCGAGCTTCTCCCACCCAGGTGGAGCCTCCAGCAGCCAGGACAGGCCCTGGAAGCCGAGTTTACCTTGCCACCTCCGGGCTGGTGCTTCAGGTTATCCGTGGAGCCGATTTTGGACTTGACGTTTTTCAGGTCGGGCATGGGCGCGGCCGACGGCTGCACGCGGGTCTTGGCAGAGGCTGGAGATTTCGGAGGGGTGCGAACCACTGCCACCTTCTTGGGCTCCCTGGCTGGTGGGGTGGGCAGAGAGGGGGTGCGGGAACGGCTGCCTGGAGTCCCGGGGGAGCCGGGACTGCTGTAACCGCTTCTGTCTCCAGACTTGGGCTGCTCACCTGCATTTGCAGACAGGACAGCCCAGCTCAGCCCCTGCTCCCTGCTGCCCGTGGCGGCCGCTCTGCCTCGTCCCAGAGCCCACCCGACAGCCCAGCGCACGGGGAGCCCGCTGGCTGCACTTTCTTCTACTCCATTTTGAAGGAAAAACTGTGATTCAAAGGCAATTTCCTACTATCCCAGAGGAAGGTGGTCTCCATTGCCTGGATCATCAGTAAGACTCCCCACCCGAGCGTGGCACGATGAATTACAGACAAAAGACACTCAGAACCACTTTTCTATTAGAAATTTGGAAGCACTTTCACAAAATTCTTTTCTGTAATTAACTAAGGCTGATCGCTGAGCAGCTTAGCGCTGTCCCCAGTTTGAAAAGGAAATGAAAGAAGAAAAGAAGACCCTTAAACATCACCTTTCTCAGTCTTTGCTGCTGCAGGAGGTGGTTTTTTCTGCTCCTTTCTGCCTGTTTAGTGAATGAGAAAGATGCTTAAACATAATAAAGCTAGAAAATTAATTGATTTAAGGTTTTATGCAGCTCTGGTTAAGTATGAAATATATGTGTATATCCAGTGAAATGCACCATTTTAATGGAAATTCACAATGCCTGATGCTTTCTGGGGTTTTCTTCTCTGAGCATAATGGGCTAATCTCCATTCCTGTAATCGAAGAATTGATCCTCTTGCCCCTGGTCTTTGTGAAATATCATCAGAGAGAAAACGAGTAGATGGATTAAAAAAATGGAGCTGCCTAAATCTTCCAGATTTGAGGAAATCCCACAGGATCAAGCAACTGGCCTCTCCTACACCCTGCAGGCTGTATGAACACGGGGCACTGAGCAGCACCTGGAACATCCCTGGCTCTGCACCGAGTCCCAGGACAGGGCTGGGTTCGCTCATGAACCCCTGGAGCTGCCCAGCAGCACCCCCCAGTCACCAGCACAGGCTCCCACCGTCACCTACCGGAGCTGGGAGGGGTCTTGGGGGCCGTGGGGGTCTTGGCCGGGATGCGGGTGGCGTTGGTGGAGTTCCTCTGCGCCTGCCCCGCGCGCGCCGAGCCCGTCTTGGAGCCACCCCTCGCGTCCGGGCCCTGGGGACACAGCGGGGACAGGGACAGGCTGTCACCCTGGATCACAGCACTGAGAGCTCCCCACACCTGGCTGTGCCTGTTCACACCCTGTGTCCCATCTCCACAGCCCCTCCTGGGCTGCTGGAGCAGCTGTCACCTCTCCCAGCTGAGCCCTTGGCTTCAGCTGCACCTTCACAGCACCCTCACACCTGCTTTAGCCACACCTCTGGTCTCGAAATTTCACCCTTTGGTTCTTCCTGTTCTGCTAAAATTTTGAAGATCAATTAATCCCAGCAGCAGTGACTGGCACAGGGTGCCCAGAGCAGCTGGGGCTGGCCCTGGATCCCCGGCAGTGCCCCAGGCCAGGCCAGACAGGGCTGGGAGCAGCCTGGGACAGTGGGAGCTGTCCCTGCCGTGGCACTGGAGGACGTTTAAGGTCGTTTCCAACCCAAACCATTCCAGGATTCTACGGTTCTGTGACCTGCACTCCCTGTGCTCTCCCTTTGTGTCTTTATGTCACAAAGGGAAAAAGCTCTGAGGTTCTGTTCACCCTGCAGGATTAGCCATGGATGCATTCCCTGCAGCTCCTGCACAGCTCAGACCCATCTGGGAGAAACACAGAGCTGCAGAACAAGGAGGGGACCTCAGGGGGACTGGGTCACACCTGCAGCAAGGAGCCCTTTGTGCTGTGTGCTGGTTCCTCGAACACCAAACCCGGAGCCAAGCCTGGCTTCACCAGGGAAGCTGGAGGGGAGCACATCCCACCCTCTCCATGAGCAGCAGCAACCAGGAATGGCAGGAATGGCTCCAGGTGCTGCCCTCGGCTCTCCCACAGCCCATTCCCTTACCTTGGCTTTTGTCTCCTGCACTCCTGAGCTGGCAGAACGTTTGCAGGCAGAGGCAGGGCTGCAGGGAGGTTTCGGAGGGGCTGCGTGCCGGAGGGGGGGCAGGGAGCCAGGGGGTTTGGCAGAGCAAGGTGAGGATGTCTTGGACATGGAAACAAAACAAAATGGGAACAAAAACAAAAGAAAATCAGCAGGGGAGGGAAATAAAATGGGATCGGCGACATGAAATAGGATTAGAAGGTGCAATACAGGGCTGGGTGTGGGGTAGGGACTGCCAGGGCTGTATACAGAGAAATAACCAATTTCAGTGTTAGAAAATAATTCTATTCCTCATCTTAAACTCTTCAGCCACTGAATTCCCCCTCAGCTTGTCTATTATCCCACTCAGGCACTAACCAGGATAATGGCCAGCTAAACCATCCTCCAAATAACCAGTGTGACAGATATTGTTTAACTTCTGGAATTCACCCATTATTAAACTCTCTATTAAACTCTGTCAGAACACAACACAGCATCTTTTTTGGTGTTTGTGCAAGCCAGGAGCTGGATTTGATGATTCTTGTGGATCTCTTCCAACTCAGGATATTCTAAGAGCAGCAAGGCCTCGATTATTTAATTCAATGTTTTAATTGCATGTTTTGCTCTTTTCCCAGTTATGCTTGTCCCCAGTGCAGTTTGGAGTCTGCCCCAAGGTCAGATGCTGCTTTTCAGTCCTGGGCTGAGAAAACGATTTCTCCAGCCTCCCACCCAGCCCCATGAGCCACATGCTTGATTTAGATTTGGACCATTTCCTCACCCTCAAAGAACCCACAGATTGCACCATCCAAACCCAGGGGAGGGAAGAAAAAATAAAAACACTCCTGAGAACAAATGGAAAAATGGAACATAATGGGAAGGTTTCCTAAAGGCACATCAGCAGAGCAGGAGGGCAGGAGAGGAGCCAGGAACACGGACAGGTGTCACCCCTGGTTTTGTGTTTTACCTTACCTTGGGTTTCTTTTCATCAGCTTCGGTCCCTTCCTTGTCAACACGACCTGCCAGGTGGAAATACACAGTTACACCTCCTGGGACTGTCACAAACTCCAGAGATGGCAACACTCTGCTCCCTGTCCCTGCTCTCCCTCAAACTCCATACTGTTCTTAGAAATATGACAAAGTCACCATTTCTTGCGGAAATCCTTCCACCACTCCACAAACACATTCCTTCTGTGTTAGCAGATGATCCTGTGTTAGTCAGCACTGGAGACCAGACACACCAAGGAGCTTTGTGCGTGAGCATTTCGCCCAGATTTCCACCCAGTTCCTGCAGGATCCATCCAGCTCAGGACAGAAAGTTCCCTCCCACCCTGCACAAGTCTCTGAAACACCCCCTGGTTCTAGCAATCACATAAATAAAGACTCAGACTGAAGGAAGCCCCAGTCCAGCAGCACTGTGATCTCATTTAAGGGCTTGTTCAGTTGGTGCTGCACTTTCATCCCTGGCTGTTGCTGTTCCCATCTCTCCTGACAGGCTGCTCCCTGCCTCCCAGCACCGTGCCCGCTCCACCTGGGTCAGTCTAATCAGGAGATCAGAAATGGGGAGGAGATAAAATTTGTTCTACAAGGCACTAATAACAAAGCCCTTTTCCCCACCTTCAGCTAACTGGGAGGAGAAACTGCTGATATTCTCCCCAGTGCTGGGACTTGTCCTGGGGGATCAGCCCTTTCCTGACGACGTGGACACGGCTGTTAACCCATCCCAAGCTGCTGGATGCACCACCCCTCCCAAATTCAGTTCCACTGCACACAAACAGCCCCCGAGTATCTCTGTCTTTGAAGGGAATGAATGTCTTTGAATGAAATAATTCTCCTGCAGAAGCAGAAGCCGGCTGGCTCTGGGCAGTGTGTCCCAGCCCCTGGTTCCAGGCTGCAGAGTGAGCCATGCCGGTGAGCACACGAGCCAAGCCTCCCGCTGCCGACCCCAGAGGGAACAAGGAGAAATGTCATGAGCTTTAGCTCCAGTGGAAAAAGCTCCATCAACAATTTCTTCGTGAGCCCCGCGCAGCGCAGAGCCGCAAGCCCAGCGGCATTCCCAGGCTAATGGGAGCAGCCAAGGAGCCTTTGGAATGTGGATCTGGGGGAAAAGGCAGAGCTTCCCCCAGGATGGGTCCTGGAGAGCCAGAGCTGAGGTACAACACGGGCAGACACCAGCATGTGTCCTGCTGCCCTGGCTCCCTGCTCACAGCACCACCTGCCTTCACCCACTGAGCTGGGCCCTTGGGACACTCCTGAACCCAGGAGAGGTGGAAAACAGAAAGGGAAGGTCTAAGGGATGCTCGTGGATTTAGTGGTGAGCTCAAGCCCTCACCCAGGGCTGCCCTCCTGGCCCAGCCCCAGCAATGTTTAGATGCCTCTGGACAGCTCCTGCTGAGCCCCCCCCGTGCTGGCACAGCCAGGGACAGCCCATCCAGAGCTGGGATGGCAGCAGGATGCTTTGGAAGAGCCATGGACATGCCTGGCAGTGGGAAAAGGTCCCGCTGGCTGCAGACCGTGCCTCCAGCAGCAGTCAGCAGCAGACATTTAAGGGGAAAGTACAAGAAACGGGATCAGCGTGGGGGCTTTTCCACGGCTAGACCTGCCACCCTTGCCTCTTTCCTCCTCCCTCCTCTTTAGGAAAGCCAATTCCAAGAGTTATTGGATCAGACATGCAAACCAGATGGCACGTGTCCTGCCGGAACAAGCTGCACACGCCAGGCCAGAGCCACGTCCATCCATCCGCTCCTCCTCTTCTCTGGGAAGGTGCCGGGTGGGAGTTAAGGCGCCCACCCAACAGATCCAAGGAAATCAAAGCAAAAACAGGTGAAAAAAAGCATGATTAGGGACACGCCAGCACCATGCAAGGGACGCAGAACCGCAGCGCAAGGGTGTGGCAATCCAATCCAGGATTAAATAAAGAGGGAGGGGCAGGGAGGGAGCAGCAGCGCTGCAGATCAGTCACAGCACACGTCCAGGCCATTTCCAAGCAGCGGGAGTCGAGGTGGCAGCAAGCTGCAGTGCTGGATCACACACCTTTGAGCAGAGGGACACGGCTGGCCTTGTCTGCAGCCAGGCCACCGGGCTTCCTCCTGGGCGTCCTGCGGCCCCCTGCATCTGCCAGAGGAGCTGCTTTGTCCTTCACATCATCTGCTGCCTCAGCTGGCAGTTTGGCTGTTTCTAGCACGGGCCCAGAACCTTCTCCGTCCTTGGGCTCAGCCTGGTTTTGGGAGACACTTTCAGAAGGCTCCGACAGGGAGACATCTGGGCCTCCTTCTCCCCCCAGCAGCTGTGGCTTCTCCTCCTGGTCCTCTCCTGCTTTACGTGACCCAGCTTCAGCCAGAACTGCCCCTCCTGGGACGTCTCTGAGGACACCTTTGGACTTGTCTTCTCCATCACACTCTTCACGAGCGTCCTTGGCAACTGCTGGACACGAGCCCTCCTCAGGTCCCAGGGAAACACGCTGATCCGCAGGGGAAGGCAAACCCTGCTCCGCAGTTTCATCAATATCCCGGTCCTCATCTCTCTCCTGTCCACCAGAACCTTCTTTTAACGTGGCTGTGGCACACGGAGGAGAGGGTTCCTCTTCACGGTCGCCTGTGCCACCTGCTGCTGCCACACCCTCGGTGCACACACCTCGGCCCAGCTCTGGCTCCACAGCGCTGCCTCCCTCATCCCACAGCTCGCTGCTGCCTCCAGACGCTCCAGAGCCTTGGTACATGTCCAGGGGGATCGGGATGGTGACCTCGATTCTGGTGGGAGCTGCTGCCGGAGCCTTCGTTCCATGGGACAGAGGCTGAAGCCCCAGTCCCTGCTCTGGGGGCTGGCTGGAACCTTCTCCTGCCTCTCCCACCTGCTCCTGAGGGCCAGGCTGGAGCTTTGGAGAGCTCAGCTCGCCTGGAGTTGAAGACGTGGGGTGTGAAGCATGGGCAAGAAATTAGCACAGGCATGTCAAACATCACGTCATGGGAGAGACTCAGGGTTTCCACTGGCAACGGAGAGACAAAAGCAAGTCCCATCCCACCCCACTGAACAGCCAACTCACTCCTGCAGTGGCTTTTGGCTTTAGAGAAACTCCGATCCCCACAGGAATCAGGAACAGTGACACAACACAGATTCCTGCCTGGACCTGGCTCAGAGGTGGCTGCCTTCACCCTGCACTCCATGAGCTGCTTTAGCTGTAGAGGTTTCCAGAAGCCAAGAACATTCCCTGACACCACCATCAGTTTGCTGGTCAGTGCCCACCTCTTCTTGCCTCAAGAGCCCTGTGCTCCCTCCTGTCCTCACAGGACCCTGCTGGCCCTCCCTGCCCCAGATGTTGAGGCACATCTGTCTCCAGAGCTCAAACCACCTCTGCTCTGCTCCTTGGAGAGCCGTGCCACAGCAGGGAAAGGACTCTGGGGAGGAACGTGGCTGGAGCCACAGGAATTTGGGACCTTGCACCCACTGAGGCTCCTCGGAGCTGCTCTGCCATCATTTGGGCTGAGTGACATCCACAGAACCTGAGGCCACAGAGACAAAGATAATGTCTGTCACCCTTTTCCTTTTCAGTGTGTGTTTAACTGTCGTGTCACTGTTCTGTGCAGGACACAGACCTTTACAATTCCAGCAACTGCTGCATGAAGCCAGATCTTCTAAATGAGCTGGAGATTTTCTGATGGAAATCCCTTCAGCTGAAGATGCCCTGAGCAACGGAGAATTCACCTGGACACGGGAACATGGCTTTAGAGGCAACCAGCCCAGTGAGAATGTGCCTCTATGAACTGGTTCAGCTTCAAGGGCTCTTTGGTGTCTTTGAGCACTGGTCAGGTGAAGAGCCCAGACCAGAGCCCTGAGATCACAGCTGTGGCTTGGCCAGATTAACAAACAAGAAAAGATGAAGTCAAGACCGACTGGGTCTTTCATCAGTGTCCTCCCCACTTTCAAAGAATATCACAGTTAAGTGAAACAACCGCACAAAGACCTCATGTGTGACAGCTGAAAGATCCCAGGACAAGGCAGAAAGGGCTTAGTAAAACTCTGATGAGAATCAGCACTAAAACCAGGGCAGAGAGAAGAAAGAGCTTCAACCGCCTCCACTAACAATCCTGATTTCTTTTAGTAATAAAATAGTGCCACTATTTCATATATAGAAGAGCTGACAGTCCAAAAAACCACTGGCCAGACAAGCAAAGGTTTTATTCTAACTGCAGGGAGCAGAGTGCACAGAATTGTGCTCATCTGTGTGTGGAAAGCAACAACAACCTGAATTGTGCCCTGAGCTGAGAAGGCAAAACCTATTTACTTCTGTAAAAGACATGGATGTCTAAATGCACTAATGGAGCCATGATGAGGAAAGACAATGCTGAGCTGAAGAGATCTGTTCTGTTTACTGCACAGGAAACTGCTGCACAAAATGGCTTTTCACTGTGATTTTAAACACTAAATGGGTGCTGTGGTGGTCAGTGCAGGCAGGACATCACGGGGAGCCTCAACTCCTAAGTCTGCCCCATGGAATTCAACCAGCACTGGGGGCCTTGGGAAAACAAATTTTCCATCAAGTCTGCACGGAGCAGAGTCAAGAGAAGCTTTCCAGGTAGCCAAATGGTCCCTGGATAATTTTCAGCCCGTCTAAGCAGACACATAATTAATGCTGTGAGAACATTCTCTGCCCACTGTGTCTGGCTTTGTCACTCACATTCCCCAAGACTGGGATGAGGAGAAAAATCCCTCAGTGTTGAAGTCAGGGTATGAATGAGTAGGTTTGAGTCCTGGTTTACATTAGAAAGACACAGTAATTAAACAGTTTTGCCAGTTTTATGTGTGACATGGGCCTGCACTGCCTCTGTTCAGTCTGGGCAGCTCCTCTGGCTCATCCCAGCTCTGCCCATCAGCTTTCCCAGCCTGGAGAACGCCCTGGTTTTGCAGCTGGACAAACAAGCACCGTGACTTTGGCCATCTGAGGGTGAAATCTGGTGCATGAGAAGCTGCAGCTCCCTGAAATGAGTATGTTGGAACATTCCAGGTGTGTACAGCCCTCCTCTGCCAGGAATGGGGAGAACTGCACAACTGCTGGGCAGAGCAGAGCATTTCCTCACAGAACAAAATTCCCAAGCCATCACCAGCCACAACTGGTCCCAGTGAGAGGATTCACCCACCTTGAGTGGCATCTCCTGCGGCGTGGTCCTCCAGGCTGGGAGTGGCTCCTACGCCCGCCTCTTCAGCTGCTCCCAGGACAGAGGAAGAAGGGGAAAAACATGATCAAAATAAGAGTTAAGTTTAAGCACGTGTCTGGAGAATGATTTTACCTCCCTGCTGAGGCTGCCCAGCAGAATGGGCAGGATCTCTGCTGTGCCACGAGCAGGGCAGAGTCAGAAAGGAAATTTCCCCACAGCGGTGATGGATCTGGGTAGATCTGTTCAGCCTGGGCTGTACAGACCAGAGGAGTGCTTCACCAACTTCCACATCCTAAATGGCAGGTTAGTACAAGCTCTTCCAGGCAGAAAACAGGCTGTTAAGGAGCAAGGAAACTTGTGGATTTATATCCCTTTTACCCCCACCTGGCCTTTACATGGCCAGCAGCACTCCCACGAATGTCTCTTACCTGAGTTCACCTTCTTGGTGTCTGTGACCAACCTGTGAACCCTGCCAAGGCTGTGTGAGACCAGTAATTCCACGCCTGACACAAATCTAGAGCAATCCTGAACCTCAGAGAAGCATGGTGTTCCTCACAGTGGTGATGGCTTGTCTCCATCAGCATTTTTTCACTTTACTCTGTGACTACTTTCAAACTAGCTTAAACAATTACACTTATATGCCACAGTTCTCCAGTCAAACTAGGACTTCTTCTGTTTTCCCCATTTTTTTCCAAGCAATCAGGACACACTGGCTCCCTGGGACAGTCAGATCTTGCACCAGAGCCTCTGTGTTTCAGCCCAGGGCTCCACCAGCAGCTCTGGGAGTGGATGCAGCACAGAAATTTCACTGCTGTGAGCTTGTTTCAGTGTTTGGCACTGGCAGAATCCCTCTCCTACCCGCTGCTTTGCTCAGGTCCTGCCTGATGCTTCCAGGGAAAGCCACTGGCTATGGCACAGGGGACTCGTCCCTGTGTTTCACACACAGACCTGCCCTCCCCAATCCTGCTCTCTCACGCAGCACTGCCACAGTCACTCCCTGCTCTGCCTCTGAAAGGCCCCAGCCTTCCCTGGAGAAGCAGGCCCAGGTGCAGTGATTGCCCACAGGGCATTCAGGCTGGATTAGTCACTTCACTTCCTCTGCAATATCCTTAAAAGCACTGCTGCAGTGGCCTGGTTCTCACCTGCCACTCCAAAGACAGCCCAGGGCTGGGCAGAGCCCCAGGGCTGGGCAGAGCCCCAGGGCTGGGCAGAGCCCCAGGGCTGGGCAGAGCCCCGGTGCTGCAGGACAGGCAGGACTGGCACAGGAACCACCCGGATCTGCAGGTGGGAGCCTGGAGGTGGCAGCCAAAGCCACCACAGACACCAGACAGAAGGATTGTCAGATGTGGAGCAGAGAGAGAAGAAAAGGCTGCGAGCTTCCCCCAGGATGGGGAAGGCAAGAGGACAACTCCAAGTGAGGAATTATTTGGAGAAGAAGGAAGCAGCGTGGGGAGCAGTGTCCCTGGGAGAGGTTTTGTGCTGTTGTCTCACAGCACCGACCAGTCCAGCTCTCTGCTCTGTCTGCAGCAAGAGATGAAGCTGCACCTTGGTCTCCCTCACCTGTGGTTCCTTCTGGGATCTCCCCGTGCTGCTCCACACCACCCTGATCCTCGTGGTCTCCTTCCTCCACTAAAGGTGCTGTGGCATCTGAAAAACAACACAGCTTTCACACAGCTGCTGAGAGGCAAAGCCCTCTGGAGGCCAGGATGTGCCAGAAGAACTTTCTGCTCAGAGAAGCGCTCGGCTCCCTCTCTCGAGCCAGTGGAGCTGGTGGAGGGAACAACTCAGCATGACAGGCAAGGCCAGAACCACAGGGACACCAGGAGCTGCCCCCTGCCACACAATGTGCCACAACAAACTCCCTACACTTCTGAAGGCTTTGCCTCCTTGTCCAAAAATCCACCACTAAAAGAAGCCCCCAGTGCCACGGGCACAGCAATCCTGCACGGAGACACGGCTGGTCTGGAGCAGGACAGAACACCCCAGTGTGGCTGCATCCTGCTCTGGGACAGAGACACCCAGCTCCACCTGCCAGAGGGGTGTCTGCTCATCCTGACCGTCCCCATCCAGCTGGGAAGCAGGATAACATCCCCTCCTGCACCAGATGGGTTTTTATGTCCTGATTTCTCGAGGCACTTTCCTGACAAGCACTCACCCCAGGGACAGGGCTGGGATTGCTCAGCATCTCTGCCCACCCTGCCTTCCTTTCAGAACAATTCTGCAACTAAAGCCTCTGCCTCAAGTCTCCAAAGGCAGATACTTGGGATTAAAGCAGCCAGAGGAATGCAGAAAGTGAAGGTAATTCCAATAGTGAACAAGTCTCCAGAGCACTCTGGAATTAGAGCCTTTCTACCCACAAGGCATTCAGGACTTGGGGAGCGCAGTGACACAAACCCACGTCACACAACACAGGACTGCACTGCCAGGACCTGGCAGTGCCCCTGGGAAGTCAGTGGGAAGCAGAGCACAAGCAGCTTCCTGAGGAGCACTGAACAATTCACCTTCCTTGCTTTCCAGCCCCTCTGCACCTTTAGAGCTCATCATCTCCTTCTGCAGCATAGCAAACACCACAGGTGATGAGGATAAGAGGTTTCTCCTCCTGAGAAAGCCCACCAGGAGGAGTCTGTGGCGAGGTCTGCCATGACCCCATCCATCACGGTTCCAAAGCAGAAAGTCAAAGAGCTCCCACCTTCCGCAGTTGGGGTGCTCTTAGCGTCAGATGTTTCAGAAACAGGCTCATCCGATCCATCATCGACTGGTATCTGAAGGGGATAGCCTGGAAAACATTCAAATACTTACAACAAGTGCTTGGCTATGAACTGGGGCCTGGGGGTTACCAACTCTGATTGCCCAGATCCACAGCAGCAAGAAGCTGCAGCTGGAGAGTAAAAACCACCTGAACTAAAAGCAAGCAAAGCGTGAAAATGCCAACCAAAAGCACCAGTGTCACCACCAAAAGGAACAAACGGAAACCCATCAGCAAAAGAAAAGCCCAGTGAACTGGACAGGCAGAAACAGCAAAGCATGGCACAAGCAGGCAAGGAGATCTCAGCAATGTGAGGAGGAAAGATGTGCAGCTTCTGAGCCACTGTTGTCCTCTCCCTCCCAGAGCAGGCTGAGCACTCCCAGGACTGCAAACCAGCCCGTGTTCGTAACGGGGCTGGTGCAGGACAACGTTCTGTGCCAAGAAACGGTGGCAAAAGTCTTCTGGAAGAGCAGGGCAAGAGGCACAAGTCTCCTCTCAGCAAGGGTGCAGGGAAATCAAATAATGAGAGCTGGAAAAACGGATTTGGAAAAGAAGAAGTGAAATCCCTGGGAACCTGTGCTGTGTGAAACAAGCGGAGAGGAGCTCAGCGCGATGCGCCACAGAGCCCAGGATGAATGGATGCTGTGGATTCTCTCCAGGACAGAGGCCATCCATTTATCTGGTGTGAGAGGTGTCCAAAGCACCTCAAGAAAAGGAAATTAAGATGATGTTTATATGGAGATAGCCGGGAGAGTGTCCCAGCAGGTTTGCTGGTGCTGCGCGGGTTTCCAAGCTCAATTGTGGAGCACGGTGGAATGAGAAAGGAAAAGCTTCTGGAGAAATGCAGGTCTGAAATATGGCGAGGAAGACTCTAGCATGGCCCCCACTCCCAGAGCTGTCTGTTCAGCTGTCCCCAGGTCCCTGTGCAGGTGAGGAAAGCAGGCAGCAAGCAGCACCCTTGAGCTGTGACCCCAGATGAGAACAGTGCTGTGTTTTCATAGCAAACCGAGGAGCACAAACACACACCAAGCTGCAGCACTGGGATCACCCCTAGTCTGGACACCAGGGGTTATTCTGCTCTAAATGTGCTGGGCTGTGAGATCCATGAGCAGCATTTTCCTACGACTGTGAATGCTGGAGCACCCTGTGGGCTCCCCGTGGTGCAGCCAGCTGACCCACAGTGCCTTCCACACGCTCGGAATGCTGTCCCCAAGCACCCCTGGCACCACCACGCTCTTCTCCCCCTCCCTGCTCGGCTCAGCAGTGGGCCAGGCAGGTCCTTCACCACCTCCTGGACGTGCTCACCTGATGAGAAGTGTTTTTCCTGGCCAGGTGCGTGATCCTCCATCATGGTGGTGTCCTGAGGCTGCTCTGCCACCTCTCAGCAAAGGTACCTGAAAAGGAGAGTGAGAACTAACAGCCATTAGGCAAAACCTGACACAGCAGGAGCAAAGGGAAGGTCTGGTCATTCCTGCACAAGCAAAAGCATGTGCCGGTCACTGCATCCCTCACAACAAACACAGAGGCAACTCCTGCCAGCTGCATTCAAATTCCATGGGTGTTGGAGATGTCCCGAGCAAAACGCCCACCCTAGTGCAGCCAGGCCACTGCCCTGACACAGTTCTGCCCCAGGAGATCCCTGTGAGCAGCAGGCTGTGCTGGCTGACTGCTGGTGCACGCTCCCAAGCCTGCAGTTCCCAGTTTAACCAGTCTCCCAAGAGATGTACTTGCTGGTGGGGTGTGATGCTGCTGTGGGAAGGGATCCTTCCATCCCTGTGGATACACCCAGCAGGGATACACAGCTACCACAGGACACTCATCATCTCAAAACCCATCCAAAAGTCACATATGGGGGAAACCAGGGCTATCCACAGGTGGATTTCAGACTCTTAGAGGGTCTCACTCAGCTGTGGCTGTGAGGGGTCAGCACAACCCCTGCTTTAACCCCAAACCCTTCCTGCCCCAGCATGGCACAGAGCAAAGCAAACAGGTCAGGGTGCTGGGGTGGAAGCAGAAAGGTGCCAAATCTCACAGTCATTCTTCTAAAAGAATTGTTTTTCTAAACAGCATCGATCTGCAGAAGGAAATGAAGTCTCCAACGAGCATTGCCTGCCCCAGGGCACAGGGCCCTGCTCTCTGTGCTGGATGGACAGACAGTGCTCTTAGCTGGCTTCCCAAGAGCTGATATCATTACAGCCCCTGGCAGCATTAATAACCAGCTCTCAGTGTGACCACTGTGACCCCCAGGGACGGATCCAGCAGCAGAGCTCAGGTTACAGCAGCAAGGAGGAAACTTGTGGTTTTGTGTGCTGGCAATAAATGAACTGGATGTATGGAACCACACGAGAGAAACTCCAGGGCCAGTAACCAGATCCCTCACCCAGCTTTTTTTAAGCCTCGGCAAAATGACTCTGCAATTTAATTACTGCCTTAGACAGCTACAAAGCCACTTGACAGGACTCAAATCTCATCATATTCGAGATTCAAATTCTCAAAGATGGACTGAAAATTCTGAAAGAAGTCCATAATGACAATCCTCTTTGTTTTTCTTTTGGATTGGGGGAAGGGGAAATCCCTCTTAGGTAAAAACATAACATCAAGGGAAAAAAAACATTCTAAAATATTCTTAAAAGTGTAAAAGCAGCCCCGCCTTGAAGCAATGGTTCAGTGATGCATAATTAGAGCAGAGAAAGCTGCACAGAGATAAAACTTGAACAGCACCCTCTGCATGGCAGATAAAGCACAAACCCTCCAAAGAACCTTATCCATCCCCAGCAGAACTATTCTCCTTAACCAGAGACTATCTGAAAGGCAACAGCCCAGCCCATAACTAACAGCTCCCCCAAAACTCGTGTTTTCCAGACCTGAAGCGGGAGGAGAGGCCTCGGAGGAGCCACCTGGAGCACCCAGGCACCCGGGAGGCAAAGGCAAAGGTTTTGTTGCCAGGAGCAGGAGGAAGAGCCCAGCAGCAGCGCTGGTGTTTGCAGCCCCAGCATCACCCAGCTGCCCAAAGCCTGTCCTGCGCAGTGTGCTGCAGCAATTCCTGCCCAGCCACCCGGGATGGCCCTGGAGTGGCACAGCAGCACAGCAGCCACCAGGGAAAGCTGGTGACCCCACACAGAGCCCCCAGAACCCTGCACCTGCCAGGGAAAGCTGGTGATCCCACACAGAGCCCCCAGCACCCTGCACCTGCCAGGGAAAGCTGGTGATCCCACACAGAGCCCCCAGAACCCTGCAGCCACCAGGGAAAGCTGGTGATCCCACACAGAGCCCCCAGCACCCTGCAGCCACCAGGGAAAGCTGGTGACCCCACACAGAGCCCCCAGCACCCTCTGCCTGCCCGGATCCAGAGCCCAACCTGCGCCAGGCAGCCCAAACTCTCAAGCCTTGGGCAAAAGGTTCCTGTGCGGTGAGAGGCAGATAAAGCCAAGGCACAGCCAAGGTGGAGACAGCGTTCCCCGGGGGTGGAGGGGACAGGGCAGACCCCAGAGCCCCCCAAAGCCTGGAGCAGCCCCCCGGGGACCATCCCGGCACATCCCCTGCACAGCTCCGGGATCACAAGGCTGGCACCAGGGGCTCCATTTACACACCCCAAGCCCAAAATAAACCCGGTGCTGGCAGCGCTGCCTGCGGGAGGCTGCGGGGGCTGCACACGCCTGGCAAATACAGAAAAAGGAACATTTCGGCTGCAGGAGAGCACAACGCCCTGGGAGGTGCTGCCTGGGTTTGCACACTCTGGGACGCACCAAGAGAGCTGCTCCACCCTTCACACCAGCCACAAAATACCCAAACTACCCACAAAATACCCAAAATATCCACAAAACACCCAAACTATCCACAAAACACCCAAAATACCCACAAAACACCCAAACTACCCACAAAATACCCAAACTACCCACAAAACACCCAAACTACCCACAAAATACCCAAACTACCCACAAAATACCCACAAAACATCCAAAATACCCACAAAACACCCAAACTAGCCACAAAATACCCAAACTAGCCACAAAATACCCAAACTACCCACAAAATACCCACAAAACACCCAAAATACCCACAAAATACCCAAACTACCCACAAAATACCCAAAATATCCACAAAATACCCAAAGTATCCACAAAATACCCAAAGTATCCACAAAATACCCAAAATACCCACAAAACACCCAAAATACCCACAAAGCACCCAGGCCATCACCCAGGTAAGTCCCAGGCGTGGCCAAGCAGAGCCTCTTGGCTTGTCCTGTGCTCAGCATCTTCCTTCTCGTTATTTAATCACAAAGGGCACAAAACTCTCCTTGTTAGAAATGAAAATCCAACAAACACGAGCAAAGTGTTACCTCTGAAAGGTGATCAAACACAAACAGGGCTTTAAAAAAAGCATCATTCCATCTGAATTACATAATTAAAACAGAGTGACAGCACCGTGAAACAACATCAGCCTGAAAGGCTGTTCATAATTCATAAGCAACTTCCTTTTCATCTCCTTTGTGTGCTTCTCCAAGTACTGTTTTTCCCAGAAGCCGGCAGAGGAAGGAATGTGGACGATGATCTCATTAATTGCAGGCACTAATATGCAGCAAGATGAGAAATTACACGGAATTTCAGGATATCTAGTCAAGAGGACAGAAAACTTCTTTTAGGTTCAAAGGCAGATAAATTGCTCCTTTTGGAGCAATAGCACAGAGCTGCAAAAGAAACTGTCTCAAAAATGCATGTTTTTTGCTTTTCAGCATTTTTCCATATTTATTATAGTTTAGGTAATTCCTCAGAGGTCTGAAACTTTTTCCCCTTTCTCCAGGGGCTGGACGCTTTCCCAAGAGACACGAGACGGGTTTGGATTCACAGCAGAGCAGCTTTTGGGACACAGGAGTCTCCTCACACCCATTTTCTTTTCCTGTCACTCCAGTGCCCAAAGTCCCTCTCAGACCAACAGAGCCCCCAGAAATCAAACCTGGTCACAGCAAGAGCCCTGTGAGCCACGGCCAGGGGACACCACGGGGGTCTCCAGAGCAGGCTCGTGGCCACAGAAAAGCCAAGGAACTCTTGCACGCTGCTAAGTTCCACGGGGCTGCTGAGAATTAAACTAACAGAATTTGCCATCCCAAATCAGCTTAGGCCCAGTTCAGCAGCTGCCTCGGAGCAGGGTAGCAATTAGAGACCAGATTATCCAGCACAAAACCCTGGCCCACGGCCTGAGCTGCGGGAGAGGGGGAATGGGTTTGTCTGCACGTCTCCTCTCTGCCCAAATGAAACAACTGTGACCTGCTCCACCTCCACCTCACATTTCCATTTCCACCCGCAGCATCTCCTGTCCATCCTCCTATGGATGATCTCCCTTCCTTGATCTTTCACCCCTTCTTGCTTTCCTTCTCACTTTCAGCCCGGTTTATCTGCCCAAGCCAAGCCCACCCTTCCCACCCCAGCTTTTCCCGGGAGCTCTGGGAGGGCGTTTAGGGGTGGCCACGGCCCAGGGAGGTGCTGGCACTCCAGATCACCCAGCTCATTCCATAATATGATGCAAAAATCAGCCTGTCCCTAAGTCCAGTAACTTTAGCTAGATTAGAGCTCTGATCAGAAGGGCTCACGTGGCAGCAGCAAAGGAAGCAACAGCAGTTTTAAAGGCTGCCCTGTGTGTTGAGCAGGCTCTTTGTGGGAGAGGGGAGAGAAGCCTCTTTGGCAGGGATTTACCAGGCTGCCTTCAGATTTCTCCCCAACCCCCTGCCACAGCATCCTGCAGGCAATGCATTTCACTGAGCCCCAAGATGGTCGATGGGGGGATAAATTCTTCCTCCCCAAAATCCTGCTTGCTTGGGAAGCCTTTAAGCAGTTGAAGACGTAGAGCGGATCAAAGAGAAGGCAGATCTTATTTACCAGCTAATTCTCTTTGACTCTTCCCATCCCAGGCTGAGCCCAACCTGCTGCAGATCAGAGCATCTCCCCCTGCTGCTGCTGCAGGTTTCAAGGCGGGCTCGACAGCTCTCAGGCTCGTAGCAGTCATTATTTAGTGAACAGAAAATGCTGGAAGGCTGATGTTCCCTCAGCACTGCCTTTCCAAGGCTGGGCTCATGCCCAGATGTGGCTGCAACAGCAGGCACAGGCAGGACAGTGTCACACACTGCTCCCCCAGCCTGCTCACTGCCACCAACAGGGATGGGGAGAGGGAAAAGAGGGAACAAAGTTCCCAAAAAATGCCCCTGGAGCGTTAATGGACTGGGACAATCGATGGCACAACAGCTGTACCTCGGCTGGCAAACGACACCATGAGGAGGCAGAAATTGCTTTTCTGAGAGATTGCATTGCCTGAAGAAAGAAAAGCAGGAATCCATCCCCACTAACTGCTGCCTGCCACGCTCCTGCCACGCTCCCCGGTGTGGATCATGTGGAATTCCAAGGGATGTGCTCGGGATGAGCAGCAGAGGACAGCCCTGCAGGGCTCACCTGCTCTGGGCACAGCTGCCACCCAACAAACACTGGACACTTCGTGTGTCTACGGCTACCACGATTCTCTTCATTAATGTGAGGCCAGAAACAAGCTGACAGAACTTATTTCATGCTCCAGTGGGACCAATCCAGCTCCCAGGGCAGGGCCAGGCTGGTGGACACAGGATCAGCCAGTATTTCCCTGGGTATCTCCCCCAGCACAGCCCGTCTGGAGGGCCCTGAGCGCGGGTACAGCCGTCCTGAGCTCCTCCAGGCTCTCCCTGGGCAAAGGAAGGTGATGCTGCTGTGGCTCAAATGATGCTGACACCGAGATGAGATCAATGTGCAACCAGAAGCCTCACGAGAAGAAAACTTCCCTTGACCTGTAAAAGGACTTGGAGATTTGGGTGCTTGGCGTGGCCTTCTGCCTTAACCAAGTCAGCAATGTCTGTGTGCAGCATCACAGGAGGGGCCCAAAATTCACAGTGAAAAATACTTCAACTTCAGAACAGCAATTGTGGAAAGATCAAGAGAACAAAGCCCTCAAAAACTGGGCAGAGCAAGGCTCAGATCACAGTGCTTGGTCCTTCCTTCCCTGCCCTAACACCCCCAGGAGCTGGTTCCAGGCACCAAAACAACACAAACTGAGCCCCCCACAAGCAGAAATTGCAGGTGACAGTAGCACTGTGGGTCACCTCACGCTGATTTAGGAGCAGCAACATGACAGAGGGGAAAGTGTGGGAGGCCAGCACCAGCCAGCTGCACCTGAGCCCCTCCAAGTTTTGCCTCAGGCTTGGAAAAAGCCCTGTCAAGACACAAGGTATGTGTTTATTGCTTACTTTGATCTCAGCTGCTCCTCTTTCTTTGATTTCTCAGTGCTGACAACGTTTGCTGCACCCTGACAGAAGTTCTGTGAATATTCAATGCTGCCACAGTAATGAAGATATTAAATATGAAAGATTCTTCATGCCACAGCTCCGGTCTAGGGAGCAATCCCAGTCACAGCAGATGTGGCAGAAGAGCCTCGTGGCCACTAATGCTGCTGGAGATTTTCTCAGGGCGAGGAAAACATTCTTCACGGATTGGGCCATCCTTTCTGAAGTTATTTTGAGCGGTTTCATAGAAAATAAAATGATGACAACGGCACCATCTGCTGCAGCTACCGCCACGCCACCACGGCTGGCATGGCTCTCAGAGCACAGAAAGCCAAGGGGAGAAGCCAAGGCAGGTGAGGCTCCCCAGGATCCCTTTCCTGCTGCAGGATCAAGTCTGCACACACACAAGTGGATTCCAGGGTGCCAGGGCAGGGACACTTCCACGGGGGAGCGGAGGGAAAGCTCAGCCCTGCAGGAGGAACACAAATCTCCCCACGCACTTTACACACCCCGCTGGTTTCAGCACCCACGGCGGGCAGCAGACAGCCCTTGGCCCCTCGCTTCCAGCTCCCTGGAGGTGGCTGGCAGCGCTCAGCCTCACCAGGACAGCCCCTATAAACACAGGGCAGAGGCAGGAGCTCTCCACGCGCTGGTCCCAGCCTAGAGAGCAACAAACATGTCAGATCTCAGCAGCTTTCGGGCCTTCAGCAGGACTTGGCCTCACCCCACCAGTCACCATGAAACCAGGCTCGGGTTTTAGCTTCTGTCTGGCTCTGCTGAATTATTTTTGTTTTTCATGACTCAGAGGCTCTTCAGATGAGGTCAAAAGTCACAGTGTGTTTCCTGAACATCATCTTTCATTCTTTAATGCCAGAAGACAACAAACAATAGGACATTCATCAAGTGTTTCTGCTTTGCTTTTATGTTGTTGCATAACAGCAGAAAAACACTGTTCCCTAAAATGTTCACAACTGTATTTACTAAAACTAAATGCTCCATTTTTTTATTAAATCTGTATCAGATCAGTAAGAAGATAAATGCAGGGCAAAAAAAAAGCCTAATCTGGAAGAGCTCAAGAGAGAAAACAAACAAACATCAGCAGGAGAGCCGAGCACAGGGATGAGAGAATCCTTCATTTCCTGACAGGGAGGGAGGGACGGGGACACGCCAGCCCAGGGGACACAGGAGGGGACCCCAGCAGGTCCCCAGCCCCCTGAAGGGCTCCAGCCCTGCTCCCAGGAGTTGTTGATCCCAATGCCAGGGGCTGGCAGGGCACAGCACGAACAGCAAGGGATCTGTGATGGGCCGTGGCTGTGGCTCCCCATACCCTGCACAAGTTCATGGAATTTGAGAGCCAGAGCTCTTCCTTCTAACACAAAAACCCAACAGTAGCTGCATTTGTACCTTTATTTCTCCTAACAAGGGAGCACAGTTTGTGCTGAGGCACAAGACAAACGAGGATTTTACAGTAAGGATGAACAGCAAATAAAAACCTTTATACCAAAACATCCCTACTGAGCTCTTCGATGTCTCTCCCCAGCTGCTCTTTGCCCAGTTTGGGCCACTTGGGATGACAATCAAGCAGCAATCTGTCTTCTCTTGATTTTAGTTTTATGGGGCAGAGGAGCAGATTTGCAGCACGAGCAGATGCAGGCAGTGTGAGTAAGTGACAATCCACATGGGAACACGGGCCATAAATTCAGCCAAAGAGTTGTAAAACCATTATTTCCCCTCCTAACCCAAAGGCTAAAGGATTTGAAAGTTTAAAAAAATCCACAATCCACCTGCATTTCATCTTCCCCAGGAATTAGCCCAGGTGCTGCCGATCCTCCTTCTCGCAGGGATGAGGGAAATCGTCCCAATTTAAACCTGCCCAAAGTCTCGGAATTCCGGCTCAATGTTCCCCAGTACATTCGTTAAAAATAAACGAGGTGCAACCAGTCTCCTGGGGGATTTTATCCTCTTTGAGCTCTAAATGCAGCTCTGCTGTCACATGTATGACATGTACACAAGGAGCGCCTCCCCCAGAGCCTCACCTCTGCCTTAAAATAACCTCACTGCTGCTCTGGGCTACCAGGGCTCCATTCACGTTCCGGGGGTCACGGGCTCTCTCTCAGTCCTAAAACAAAGGCTGCAAGACACGGCTGTCAGCACCGCTTGTTTCTGCCGTGGATGGATGGAGCCAGCCTGCTCTGACCACACCTAAAGCCAGGGTTTTGTCATCACCTCTGGAGGGAGGCAGGAGCTCCCGGCCTTCCCAGCACCAGAGACACCCCAGGGACCCCAAAAGCTTCCCCCAGCTCACAGAGACACCCCAGGGACCCCAAAAGCTTCCCCCAGCTCACAGAGACACCCCAGGGACCCCAAAAGCTTCCCCCAGCTCACAGAGACACCCCAGGGACCCCAAAAGCTTCCCCCAGCTCACAGAGACACCCCAGGGACCCCAAAAGCTTCCCCCAGCTCACAGAGACACCCCAGGGACCCCAAAAGCTTCCCCCAGCTCACAGAGACACCCCAGGGACCCCAAAAGCTTCCCCCAGCTCACAGAGACACCCCAGGGACCCCAAAAGCTTCCCCCAGCTCACAGAGACACCCCAGGGACCCCAAAAGCTTCCCCCAGCTCACAGACCCGCCCGTCTGAGCTGATGAGAAGCATTCATGGCTTTTTTCTCCGACTGCGGAGCTTCAGTGCCAAGCAATCCTTCCTGGGCCCCAAACCCCTCTTTACCCCACCCCGCTCCCTCCTGAGGCTCTGGGGAGCTGCTGCTCACCTGAACCCAACACCACAACCCCTGAGCAGGATTTCTCCATGGAACAACCCCTGGGTGCCGATGGAGCCAAGGAGCCCCGAACTCCCCCTGAGCAGCAGCAGCTCACGGGACTGGATCCCAGCACGGACCTCAGCCAGCCAGACAATAAACCCTATTATTAGACACAAAAGCACTGACATATTTGAGAGATTAAGCATTAATAAGTGCCTTCACATTAAAGAGTATTCATTCTTCATCAACCTGGGGGAAGGGAGGAGCTGGCAAAGTAACCCAGCTACCTCTGGAACGGGGGAAAGCAGAACTCGGGCAAAGTAAGCTCCAAAACCATGAAATAAGGATGCAGCTCAGCAATGCTGCAGATGAGAGATTCCCGATGCTGGAATTCCACATCCTGCAGGGGGCCGGGTCCCCACCTCGCTCTCAGCAAGCCAGGTCACCGAGCTCTTGGCCGAGCTGGGGCTGCCAGGCAGGGTTTGACATGGAAGGGCGAGAGGGCAGGAGCAGCAGAGATGGGTGAGGGAGGAGAGCAGACAGGACAGCAGGGCCAGATGTGCGCAGGGTGCTCGGATTTGGCAGGTGCCCAGGATGCTGCTGGGGATGAGAACAAAACCAGGGAGCACCATGGACTCCTCCTGCTCACAGCTGCTCCTCTGGGATCACCCACCCACCACCACAACCCTGCAAGGCTCCACAAACCCCAGAGTCACTCCCTTTGCCACAGTGTAAGTCCTCATTTTGGTCCCAATACCCTCATTTTGGTCCCAATACCCTCATTTTGGTCCCAATACCCTCATTTTGGTCCCAATACCCTCATTTTGGTCCCAATACCCTCATTTTGGTCCCAATACCCTCATTTTGGTCCCAATACCCTCATTTTGGTCCCAATACCCTCATTTTGGTCCCAATACCCTCATTTTGGTCCCAATACCCTCATTTTGGTCCCATCCTCTCTAAATCTGTTCTCCCAGGCAGTGACTCCAAGCCATGCTGCAGCTTGAGCAGATTTTACCTGCTTTCTTTTTTCCCCCCCAACAGCAACATTTATTACTTCTGCCTATTCACGCCTGCCAGGCTCTCCATTATTACACCGGGAAATGCAGAGAGAAAACCGTGTAGTTTTCTGTCCAATTTGGAGACATCCATTGTTAAAAGCTCCTTGTACAAATCCCTCCAGGCAGCTCCAGGCAGCGCCCTTTGTCATGCTGATGAGGCAGGACCTAAAACCACATATAAGCAGTAACTTCAGAGGGCAGAATTTGCTCAGGGTAAAGTCTGCCCTTGAATTCAGAGTCAGTGGGAGCTGAAAATCAACCACAAAAGGCAATTCTGACTTTGGATTAAATCCCAGCTTTGGGCTCACTAACACCACAAACTCCAGCAGAGAGCACGAGAAGCTCCAGCTCTGCCGCCTTACGCAGTTTCCTCACAGATCTCACCTTAAAGCACACAGGTAACAGCAGCACCCCTCACCCCAGCACACGCAGGATCTGCAGGGGGTAATGGAACACTGGGCTCTTGCAGGGAGCCACTCAGCACTTTGTACCAGGTGGGTCAGCACCAGGGCAGGAACACGAGCCACATTCCCAAATCTTACGTTTCCTTTCCTTCTGACCATAGCAAAGCACAGCTACAGCTATAAATGTCATTTTTATACAAAGGCTCCTCACATAACCCTGAGCAGACACAAACACAGAGCAACCTCCAGGAAAGAGTCCCTCCAGATTATCCCTTCTCTTGGGACAGTCTCCTCTGGAACCCCTTCTGCCACCGCCGTGGTCTGGAACTGACACAGTGAACACAGCCCGAGCCCTGCAGAGCAGGAACAGCCCCTTCTCCCTCTGCCCCATCCTGGCACCTGGAGATCCACAGCAACCTGCCAGGACAAGCCTTGTTTGCCCATCCCTTGGCTCTCAGCTTGAGCCTCACAGCCCTGATGTGGTTTGACTGAGAGCGTGCACAGCTGGCCAGATGTGCTCCCTGCACTGCTCTCAAGTGCCATTCCAGTTCCCACCAGGAGCAGAGCTGATTCCGAGCACCGCACACACCCCAGGCTGAGCCAAGGCAGCCAGGATTTGAGTAACCTTTAATCAAAGAAAAGATAAAATGTTTCCTAGGACAGGGAACAATTTTACCGCTCTGAACACATCCCTTACTCGTGCAACTTCAAAAGGGATTCCTGTGCCTGGCAAACACTTCTTTGCAGGGCACAGAAAGCAGTTGGTTTATCTCGAAAGTGAATCTCCAGCCCTCCACAAACAGGCTGAGCTGAATGTCCTCAGGAGTCACAGGAGAGGCTTCTTTAGATTTTTTGAGTCATTTACAAACACCTCATGGAATTTCATTCTGCAGCAACTGATTTGAGACGCTGATGAAATCCATCTGAAATTACATCTGGCACTTCCAGGCAGACAGCCCGGGGCAGGAGCTGAGGGGGAGCCACAAAGTGCAACTGATAAGTGACAGAAAGCCCTTCAAAGTCTCACTTGTGCTATTCAAACCCCTCAATACAAGTGGTTTCATCGCCTCTCTTTAAGTGCTGAAGAGCCAACGCAGCCCTTGCTGCCCCTTAGGACTGCACCCCATCCCTCAGTATCCCACATCAGCCTCTGTCCTCCCCACGTGCCTTGGAGCTGAGCCCCAGCTCACTGGGGACCACAGAACCACGGAACACCCCGAGCTGAAAGGGACCCCAGCGACCACCGACAGCCAGCCCTGCACAGGACACCCCCACAATGTCACCTGTGCCTGACAGCACTGTCCAGACACACCTCAGCTCCTGGGGACACCCCCACAATGTCACCTGTGCCTGACAGCACTGTCCAGACACACCTCAGCTCCTGGGGACAAACCCCTCTGCCTCCCCCTGCCCTGCAGGACACCCAGAGAGGCCAGGACAGAACGGTGACACCAGATCTGCTCGAGGAAGAGAGGGAAGGGCAGGTAGAGTGGAAAGGCTGCAAAGATGGAAATTTTTAGCCCAGCTGCAGCAATAATCCTTTCAGCTTAACTGAAGGCATCCCCTGGTGCTCCCTCTCCTTGGATATTTAAAGGAGAGACACTGAAAAGAGGAGCCACGCTATGTGCTATGACCACCTTTACTAACTGCTCTGCTGGGGAAAAATGGCAAAAACCAGCGGATTGATTTCTGAGGAGCAAAAAGCTCATTAGACTTGCAAAGAAAACCCACTCAAGTCTAAAGGCACAGATACTTCTCCTCCAGACTCCAGTGTAAACCACACATGCTTTCCACAGGCACTTTAAAAAAACCAGCCTACAACCAGCAGATTTCAGTGTAAAACAAAGCTCCAGCTCACAGATGGAGGAGGGAGATCCATCCTGCTGCAAGAGAGGCTCGGATTCACTCAGTCCCTCACAGCAGAGCTGTGCCCACCTTGAAAACCTCACAAGGGGTTACCTAAAGGGCCACAATTCTGCTGTATCCAGCACATCCTAAAATGACCTGCAAAGACAGCTTGGGACTGAGGGCTGCTCATGCCAAAATGCCGTGTGGGAACGGCACTGCACAGAGCAGGAGCTGCACATCCCCAGGCAGGGACACAGATCCAGTGGGGGCTGCACATCCCCACACAGGGACACAGATCCAGTGGGGGCTGCACATCCCCACACAGGGACACAGATCCAGTGGGGGCTGCACATCCCCACACAGGGACACAGATCCAGTGGGGGCTGCACCTCTGGCAAGGCTGAGCCAGCCTGGTGCTCGCTGAGGTTTCACCAAACCCACCCTGCCCTGCCCCACACCACTCACCCTAATCCTCTTCCCAGGACTGCTGCCAGGTGAGTGGGAACATCTCTGTGCTGCTCTGCAAGATCAGCAGCCCAAGCAACTTCTGCAATTGCTTCCTTTTCCATCTCTGCAGGCAGGCAGAGCCCGCGGCACCCAGCACTACCCAAGTGAGTGATGAGCACCCCCAGCCCCAGGGATGTGCCTTGGGGTGAGCCCCAGGCACCATCCAGCTGGCTCTGGAGCCTGAACACCACAGCTAAGCATGCAGGAGCCCCTGAGGTGGAAAGAGATTACACTGCATTGGCAGAAAAACCTAGAAAGCCAGCCCAGCTCTGCTGCCGCTGCAGCAGCAGGGAGAGGCCCCCAGAGAGCTGCTGCTCCTCTGAACTGAGGCTGGGAAGAGCCAGGATGCTGAGCTGGGGCTCCCCCCGCACCCAGCTACAGGACAGGTGCACAAGGGGAGCGATCACCTCGGGGTTTAACAGCCTTGGATGCTCTAGTTCAGCCAGAGAGGCTGCTCTGCTTTGAGAAAGGGCTCTCAGTGTTTCGCCATGGACTCGTGGGTTTGCAGACCTCAGAAGGAGCCAGAAAGCACCAGCCATGACCATTTTGCTCGGGGTTGGTTGCTTTACCTGTGTGCAGAACCACAAGCCCCCCGAATTCCTTTTAAACCCCGCTGCCACATTCCAGCAGCCCCAAGACACCAAGCACCCTCCCAGCATCACCAGAGGGGCTGTCACAAGTCCAGGGCACTGCACTCCGAGCTTCCACCCCTCAGCCCAGCCCCACACCTCTGCACAGCCAGCACACAGCCTAGGAGTCAACCAGACAACCTACAAGCCAACAAACCCCACCAGCCAGCAAGCTGGGCAAACTGGGAAATACTGGGAGCCAGGTGGAAACCAGTGCCCCGTTCTTGCTCGACTCATTCATCAAGTGTCAGAGCATTCCTACAGCTAAATTAGCAGCACTGCCCCAGAGGACATCAAGACCACAGCCAAGCCTCATCAGCACACTGGGCTGACAAAATAAGATTATTCTGCTCAAGACAAACTCAAATCCACAGCTTTCTTCCAGCTTTTGAATAATCTTGCTTTGGGAAGAAAGGGACCGGCCACCCTGAGCATTTCCCCTTAGACAGTGCCTCGTGATCCAGTTTTCCACGCTCTGCCAGCCAAGGGGGATTTGTCTGGAAGGCTGGGGTGGGCACACCCAGCACCCAGCGCAGCCGGACGGGCCCTCACGGGCGCTCCGACGGGACCGGCAGCCCCAGCTGTGCTGCAGGATGTGTCAGGACAATTTGTCACTCCTGTGCTGATGAAGGCAGGCTTTCAGGAGCTTCAGCACCAACACCAGCTCAAAAACATTTCCAGTGGGGCTTTTCTAACAGCCCCACAATGCTGTGAAGCCAAATTTCCACGTGGGGACATAAAGGTAAGCAGGGAGCAGTTTGCTCCATCCCTGCTGCTCAGCGAAGCCCAGCAAGGTGGTACCCACACACTTCCAAATCCCACACCTGGCAAAACACTGGGAAAAGCCCGTGGTGCTCCACGGATCAATGAGCACTCCATGAGGAACACGGCTCTCCAAAATGCAGCAGAGGAACACAAAAGGCAGAAGATAAAAACACCCACCTCACAAGATGCTGCGAGCATCCCTGACTGGCTACACCCAGCTCCTCATGGAGAAAGGGCAGCTTCAGGGTCACATTCTCCTCGTTTTTATCCTGTGAGGACTGGCCAGGGGAGCAGAATTTCCCATGGCTTTTGGGAAGGAAATGACAAAGCTACAGCACCCCCTTTTCGTATATAAAATACGTGAAATAAACACGTTTGCTTGGTCCTCCTGAAGCTGCAGTTGTTTGAGCACAGAGGGAATGGGACAGTTCGAATGGAACGCCTTGGGAAGGCAGAGGCTGGAAGCAGAGGGCAGCAAGGGAATACACAGGAATACAGAAGGGTGAGCAAGACCAAACTGAAGCCTCACCTGTAAATACTTAACACAGTGCTTGACAGAGGGAGACACACAAAAAATACCTGCACTTGCCACCTGCAGGGGCTGGACCCATCCCCACCTCATGGAGCTTCCCACAGGGCACACAGAGCTCCCAGCACTTCCATCCTCAGTTAATCCCCGCTGGTGCAGGATAAACAGCCCTGTCTGATCTGTGTGATGGCCATCACATTTCCCCAGGTCTCAAAAAATGAACTCCCCCTGCACCTTACTCAAAGAACGAGAGAATGCAATGCTTTAACCAGGTGTGAACCACCTGCAGTGGATCTGCATCCCTGGAAGTGCTGGAGGCCAGGCTGGAGGGATCTGGTCTAATGGAAGATGTCCCTGCCCACGGCAGAACAAGATGGTCTGGAAGGCTCCTTTCAACCCAAACCATTCCATGATTCTATGTACAAATCCTCTGCGAACTACAGCTAAATCAGCCAACTCCTTGCTTTTCTCCTTAAGCTGCTCATCTTGGGGTGAAAACCAAGAATTTTGTGCATGAAGAGGGAACAAAGCATAACTGGGTTAGACAATTTCTTACTCCTAGAGAGAACGAGGTTTTAATTTTCCTCCCTCAAGGGCAGCCTGCAAACACCCAACTGAGACCTGTTTAGATCGACCACCCTGAGAAAAATAACGCCAAGAAAACTGAACCCCACAAGGAAAGCCTTCAAACAGCCCAGATCCGAGGTCCTGGCAGCAGAGCCAAAACCCCCCCAAGGGATGCAAGCGGGCAGCCATTGCTGGACAAGACAAATGAACGATTCTGAGTAGCAAATTTTGTTCCACTGATTCAGACACGCATCCAACATCTGCCCACATCCACGCCGGGGAAGCTCGGGAATACTCTGCATACAAATGGTGACAGCTTAGCTCATCTCAGCTGCTCCTTCCAGCACGTTTCCAGGCAAGAGCAGCCTCTCGCTGCAAATGGAGCTGCACCTCGCGTGGTGGTACCACAGCAAATGGAAGGAGAAACTCCTTTTAAAGTGATGGCAGCTGCCCTCTGCGAGCAGCAGCAGGATTGCATTTCTAGGTGTTCAAAAGCACCAGGAAAAATCATCTTCCCTAAGCCATTCCTCCCCTGTGCTCATGTGGCACACAGGGATGCTGGCAGAAATCTCCACGCTGTTTCTGCTCCTTGCAGGTTCAGCTGCTCCAAGGCAGGAGGGCAGGTGTGGGCTCCTGGGAACACCTGGCAAGGAAACTCCCCTTTTCCCAGCTAAGTTAGACTTAAAATAAAGAAATACCCAATAACCACAGGTAAAAAAGGCAAAACCCAGAAAGGGGGGCAGCCCCACGCCACACCTGGTGGGATTTTTGGGATGAGAAAAAGGAGACAGCGTGAAAAGAGGCAGATGGAAGGGAAAAGGGGGCAATCCCAGCATGACGAGGGTAATCCCAGCATGGCACTGGGATGCTTGGGATGTGCACAGCACATCCAGGCACCACCAGGGACACCAAGCAGCACCACCACAGCCCCAAACCCACGAGGATGGGCACCTGCATCCTCATCCCGGCTGGAAATCAGCCGGGATTCAACAGGATGGGACCCACCTCGTTCACGTTAAACACCAAACCCTCGACATGGGCACTGGGGGGTGCAACAAAGCCGGGCAACGCCGGGGTGCCATGACCTCAATAACGCTTCCCCCCCGCAGAATTTAGGGCTGGGCGTGGACAGCTCCTTTTTTCTTTTTTCTTTTTTTTTTTTTTATTCGAAACGCTTTTTCGTTACGGTTTCCCATTATTGATTAATTTACCATTTTTAATCACCGCTGCCTCCCCCCTCCAGGCGGCTGCAGAACATGGCCCCGCGCTGCCGCCCCTCCTGCCGCAGCCCCGGCCCCACCTGCCGGGAGGAACGGGGCCGAGAGCGGCGGAAAGGGGGGAGAAAGCCCCAAATCCGCCCTTCTCCATCGCTCCGTCCGTCCCCGCCCGCCGCCCCTGCCCCGGGCGGCCGCGCTGCCGCAGGGGCCGCGCCTGGCGCTGCCGCAGCCCCGGGGCGCCGGCACCGGGACACGCCCCGCGCCCGCTTTTGGGATGAAACGGCCGCTTTTGCTTCTCGGGGCTTGATTTTTTATCTTTTTTTTCCCCCCCTTTCCCCCCCGTTCTCCGCGCGGGACGCGGCGAAGGGAAGAGCGCGCCCGGGGGTTCACGGCGCCCCGGCCCGTCCCAGGCACCCCTCCCCGTACCTGCCGCTGCGGGGGTGTCCGCGCCGGAGCCGGCTGCTGGCGGCGGTGGCGGTGACGGTGACAGCGGCGGTGGCGGCGGCGCGGGCGGGGCGGGGGCGCGCGCGGGCTCCGGAACCTTCGCCGCGCCGGCGGGGCGGGAGCGCGCGTGCGCGTGCGCGGAGCGCCCCCGAGCCCCCCCCCCCCCCCCCCCCCCGCGCCCCCCGCCCCTCCCGGGGCGCGCTCGCCCCTCCCGCGCGCGCGCCCCCGCCGCCGCCCCATTGTCTGCGGGGAGCGGGGGCGCGCGCGCCGCCCCTCCCGCCAGGGGGCGCTGCCCCGATGCCCCCGCCCCTCACGGCCCCGGCGGATCCGCGCGCCCGCATCGATCCCTCCCGGCACCCGCCGCGGGCCCGGGGAACGCGGGACACCGCGGAACACCGCCCCGGGGAACGCGGGACACCGCCTCGGGCCCGGGGAACGCGGGACACCGCCTCGGGCCCGGGGAACGCGGGACACCGCCTCGGGCCCGGGGAACGCGGGACACCGCCCCGGGGAACGCGGGACACCGCCTCGCCCAGCCCTGCCGCCCGCTTTCATCCCGGTTTCTGCCCAGCCGCGCCTCCCGCACAGCTCCCGCCTCCGGGCGCTGCTGGGCTCGGCCCGCACAGCCCGTGGGGATGGCGGTAGCGCGGCTCGTGTGGGAGCGGCATCCCCTCGGCAGCCCCAACAACAGGCACACAGGTTTCATTTCACCCTGCTAAGCTCCAGGCTGACAAAGGGAGAGCAGCCGCCTCCTACACACGGCGGCAGCTCCGCAGCATCACCCTCAGGGGAGAGCAGCAGCCCCAGAGAGCGCGGAGGGACAGGGCCGGTTCCTGGCTCAGCACACACCTGCCAGAAGGAGCAACAGGTGACAGGAGAATGACAGGAGAATGACAGGAGAATGACAGGAGAATGACAGGAGAATGGGCGTCGGGGCTCCCTCACCATCCCAGCACCAGCCTGAAGCACCGGAAAGCAAAGGGAGAGGCTGAAAAAACAGATCCTGATCCCAAAAAATCCCTCTCGACCTTGCCTGCTTCATCTGGAGCAGCAGTGAGCTGCTTTTGCTCGGCCTGGAAGCGTTGTGGACACACTGGAGATCCCTCGATGGAATTACTACCTTGTGTTAACAGGGTTACTATCCCTAATAATTGGATTTAATAGAGAAACTGCAGGAGGGCAGGATCCCGTTTTCAGTTTTTCCTGAGAAACACTGAGCTACCAATCAAGGACAAATATCCAGTCTAAGAACCGGCTTTTTGTAAGAGAAACAGATGAGGAACTCCTCGCCACTCCTGGCCCATACTGCTGCTAGATGTACACTATTCTAACACAAAATTGTTAAGGAATCCTTTAGTGAGGAAACCGTGGGGTCTTTATTTTCCATACCTGTTTCTTCATCCCTAAGATCAGGCTTGTTTTCCTCCCAGGCTGGCCACCTGTTTCATAAGTACTAAAGGTTTTCCCCGGCAGGTGCTACAGAAGGTAGGACACCGCTTCCCAGGTCCCACCTGCAGTGGGAATTGACGTGCAGAGCTGCAGCTGTGTTAGAAATTCTGGGTTGTATTGGGTTATATTCTGGGTCATACTAGTCTGATGTCCCCAGGGCCTTCTCTGGCCACAAGCTACTTCATTTGAGTCTCTTAATTCAGCTTAAGCCTGGCTTTTGCAAAACCATAATGATCCCCGCTGAAATAAATACTCAAATTCTGCACTGGCTTAATTCCATTAAAGTGCTACCCAGATCCTTTTGCAACCTGGCCGTTAAAGTTCACCTAAATAAAGGAAATGGGCTAACTGCTTTCAAAATGCGATTTTGAAAGTGACGAGCCAGGATTGATCTTCCCAGAGCGACTGCAGGTGCGTGGGTTGGATCCCCGACCCTTGCTCAGTGAGGAGCCCTGGGCACACACAGCCCCAGAGCAAGGTTCCCAGGCCGTGGCCCTGGCCCAGGACACCAGCTGGGTTTCGTAAGCTCCGTGGAGCTGGGAGCAGGGAGTTACACAAGCGTTCCCAGCCGTGCCGTGCGGTGTCACGGCAGGACAGACCCGAGCAGGGCTCACGCAAACCGTCCCCACCGCCGGGCGCTGCGGCTCAGGGGGGGAATAGAGCCCAGCTGGCTCCTTCCCCACGAACCAGACACGTATTCCAACTTGGGCACAGTTCTCTCCAACTGAAGTAACTTAACAGTTCATTTTTACAGCAATCAGAGCACAATGAACCCTCACCACCCCGCCAAGGCCAGCAGGACTGCGAGGATGTGAACTGGGGACAGAAACGTTTGGACAGCGCAGGCGGCCAGCGGGCTGTGACTCAGCACAAAGAGCCAGCCAGGTCCTCAGCAGCGCTGAGCTTGGGATAAACAAACTCACCCTTTCACCCTGACCTCTTTAGCAAATGGAGAGACCCAAAAAATCGAGGCCAAGGCACTTAAACCATCTTTCACTGGTGCCTCTTGACCCCACCCCATCTGAGAAGACACTGTTCCTGTCTCTTTTCAGCTGTGTGGGAGCCACACAGAGCCCAACACCTAAACCAGATGATACAAGACCCGATAGCCCTAAGGACAGATATATTTTTAATTAATCATTATTCCATTTCTAAATTACCAGCTGCAAGAGGCTTTTCAGCTCACTTAAAGCCTGTGTCTCTAAGAGGCAGAGATGACTCATCAGGGAGGCACAGGATGTGTTCACTTACAGGACCTTGTGGGAATTATCGGGCTCCTGGGTTCACAGCACTTAAAGCCAAGACTCCCTTGGACCTGGTGTCATGGAAGGGCAGTTCCTGGCATTGGCTTCCCCCTTCACTGACAATTCTCAGAGATGTCAGCAGCCAGGAGGGGCTGAATTCCTGGAGGAGAGCAGCCACCAGAGCTCTGCCAGCTCTGCAAAGGGACAGGGAACATCTCTGTGGGTGAAACAGGCTCCATTCCAAACAGCCCCGGAACCGCAGACTCTGAGCCCCAAACTGCTCCTGTTCAACAGGCAGAGGCTGCTCTGGCGCCTGCACACCCCCTGTGCTCGAGTACTCCTCCTTCCCACAGGACAGCAACGAGGGCCGTGGGCACCTGCGCAGGATTTGTGCTGGAGTTTGTCAGGGCAGGAGTTCAGCCGGCTGTGAGGCAGGGATTGCACCATGCAGCACCACAGCAGGTCCTGCAGCGATGCTGTCACACAAACGGAGTCACCGGCGGGAGTTTCCTGAAGGATGCACCAGCTGCAGCTGTCATCTCCCCGCAGTTCTGCAGCCGCGGTTGTGCCACCCGCGGGGGCTGCCGGGGTCAGCTCGGAGCCCACGGCCGGGGGTCCGTGCGGGTTCCAGAGGGGCTTCGGGAGCCATCTGCTGTCATCAGCCCAGATTACAGCGAGGGGCACCACAAGGGCTCCGCTCCCTCCCACCCACACACGGGTGAGCTTGAACCACCTTCCCACAATCACTGAGCTTGGAAAAGACCTCCTAGATCATCGAGTCCAACCCGTGACCAATCTGCACCTTGTCAACCAGACCGGGCACTGAGTGACGTGTTGAGTCCTGCCTTGGACAACTCCAGGGATGGGACTCCACCACCCCCCCCCTTCCAATGTTTAATCACCCTTTCAGTGAAGAAACTCCTCCCGAGAAATTCTCCAAATTTAACTACAAGCAGAAATCGGAGCCCCTCAGGGAGATCACCACCTCACCCAGAAGGACTCAGGGTTCTCCGTAGGAAAAACAGCATTTCCAACACATGGGAGGACTCAAATTGAGGGTCTGCACTGAGTAGAGATGGGATTCCAGCCCCCACAGCCCCATCAGGTCCTGGCACGAATCCCAACTCTCACAGGCCCAAGTGGAAGTGGCCTCTGCTCAGAAGGCCCGGAGGAGCTGCAGGGGGCACGGCAGAGGATGGGGAGATGCTGGGTGCTCACAGTGCTGGTGTGGGAAATGAGAGGCTTTGTTCTGTGTTCCAGGTGTGTCTGTGTTCCAGGTGTTTCTGTTCCAGGTGTTTCTCTGTTCCAGGTGTTCCAGATGTTTCTCTGTTCCAGATGTTCCAGGTGTGTCTCTGTTCCAGGTGTTTCTCTGTTCCAGGTGTTCCAGGTGTTCCAGGTGTTTCTCTGTTCCAGGTGTTTCTCTGTTCCAGGTGTTCCAGGTGTTTCTCTGTTCCAGATGTTCCAGGTGTTTCTCTGTTCCAGGTGTTTCTCTGTTCCAGGTGTTTCTCTGTTCCAGATGTTCCAGGTGTTTCTCTGTTCCAGATGTTCCAGGTGTTTCTCTGTTCCAGGTGTTCCAGGTGTTCCAGGTGTTTCTCTGTTCCAGGTGTTTCTCTGTTCCAGGTGTTTCTCTGTTCCAGATGTTCCAGGTGTTTCTCTGTTCCAGGTGTTTCTCTGTTCCAGGTGTTCCAGGTGTTCCAGGTGTTTCTCTGTTCCAGGTGTTTCTCTGTTCCAGATGTTCCAGGTGTTTCTCTGTTCCAGGTGTTTCTCTGTTCCAGATGTTCCAGGTGTTTCTCTGTTCCAGGTGTTTCTCTGTTCCAGATGTTCCAGGTGTTTCTCTGTTCCAGGTGTTTCTCTGTTCCAGGTGTTCCAGGTGTTCCAGGTGTTTCTCTGTTCCAGGTGTTTCTCTGTTCCAGATGTTCCAGGTGTTTTTCCCTCCGCGGCTCCCGGGCCGCCAGGGGGCGCCAGGTGTGTGTGTCTGGTGGCGCAGTGCGCGTGCGCGGGGCGGGCGGAAGTGCGGCGGAGGGCGCGGGGGGCCCGTGAGGCTCCTTAAAGGCGCCGCCGCCGCCGCCGCCGCCGCCGGGCCGCCTCCCGGTCCCGCGGGGACGCGCCAAGCCTGGCTGGAATGAGCAGGTGGGGCGGAACCCCCGGCACTTCCCCGACACCCGTCCCCCACGTCATCCCCCTCGTGGTCCGGCACGCGTGACCGCTGCCTCAGTTTCCCCCGGTGTCGGGGGTCGTGCCGCTGCGGAGGGCGTGGAGAGGGAGGGCCCCGAGATTGGCGGGGCTGCAGACCCTGCGAGAGGGAGGTGTAGGGCCAGGGCAGGGGGCGCAGCCCCGGGCAGAGCCCTCGGGGGGCTGCAGGCTCCAGGCACGGGGCGGAAGGCGGGCGGGGGTTCGGGCTCCAGCATCGGGGGTCCCGCAGGACGCGGTCCCGGGGCTGTCTGGGCACTCCCGGGACAGATGATGGAGACCCAGCCCCACATCCCCCGGCCGGGACAGCCCAGGGCCGAGGATGTGCCCGCAGGATTCCGCTCTGCCCCAGGGCTGCGCTCAGCCGGGCCCTTCCACAGCCCTTGAGCTTCCCCGCAGGCCCCAGACCCGGGGAATTGTTTGCATTGACCATCTTAACCCGGCTTTGATTTCCCCCCTCTGTCACCGAGCCGTCCCCAGCCCCGCTGGCACCGGAGCAGGGGCTCTGGCTTTAGGGGCTGATTTTACCCTGCATGGAAAAGGGAGCAGCTCCCGGCTGAGGAGGGAGCTTGGGTACAAACAGCAGCCCTGGAGGTGCCCCCCTCCCCCGGCACCCAGAGGGGCTGTGCTGGGTCCCCTGACGTGCCAGGAGAGTTTATCAGCTGTGGCAGAGCTGGGAGCAAGAGATTTCTCCTGCCTTGCGTCAGGGCTGGTCACAGGGCAGGGTCCGGGGGCAGCGCCCTGCCCGTGGCACGGTGCTGCAGTGGCTGTGGGGCACATGGGGCACATGGGGCACATGGGGACCTGTGCCCAAAGAGCACCCGGGGTCTGGGGGGACTGCAGGGTGTGCGTTCAGGACAGGCCCAGCTGCTGCTGGGGGTGGCATATGTGCAGGGCTGGGATAGATCCAGCTCTCCAGTGGGGCTGGAACATGTGCCAGGACAGACCCAGCTCCTTGTGGGGCTGGCACGAGTGGCTTCAGGACGGACCTGTCCCGACTTGCAGCCTTGGTCACCCAACAATTCCAGAGCCGTAAAGGAGAGATTTATGACTTCTCTGACCTTGCAAATTGCTGAGTCAGATGGCAAAGGCTTTTTGCAGCATTCCCAGGCTTTAAAGAACCCTGTGGGCTCCCAGAGCCTGGAAGCCCTCCTGCTATGGCCCTGTCCCAGCATGATAATCATCCCCAGGCTGCAGTCAAACAGAGCAGCTGGTGCTGAATGTGCTGAGGGTCGCTTCTCCACATCCTTCTCCCTGGGAAGGGTGTGATATCCCCTTCTGCAGCCTTGCCAAGCCCCAGCGGGATCAGGCAGAAGGTTTGAGATGCCCAAACCCTTTTTGGGGTGCTTGTTGCAAACTCACGAGGGGTATCTCGCCCTCCCTGGTGTCCCACTGTGGCTGCACTGGGCTCTGCTGCCATCCCAGCCGGGCTGGGGGGGCTGTCAGGGCATGGCTTCATTTTCCAAGTGTAGTAAGGGGACAGTCGTCCCTCCCCAAGGACACGGGAGGCTGGACTGTCCCCACCTCTCCAGCCAGGCTGGGCCTGCTGCCAGTGTGGGGCCAGGGGGTGTTATCAGGGCTGGGCCGGCCCTGGGAGCCAGTCCCTGTCACCCCCCAGGGCACCCTGATTGTGGGGGGCCCTCGCCTGCCGTGTGCTGCAGCGATAGCACAGCGGGCGTGGGACACCTGTCCTCACACGGGTGGGGATGCCAGGGGGGCTCCTCATCCCTGGGCAGGGACCCCCCAGGCTCCAGCATCCCTGGCCGTGCATTGCAGGGGGACAGTGCCATGGCTGAGAAGGTGTCCCCGAGCCCCGGCGGGGGCATCACGCCGCTGCAGCAGATGCTGGCCTCAGGGACAGGTGCCATCCTCACCTCCCTCTTCGGTGAGTGTGGTGGGGTGGGCACCGGGGTGGGGGCTGGCACGGGACGTGTCATGGCTGAGGGTTGGTGTCTTTTTAGTGACACCGCTGGACGTGGTGAAGATCCGGCTGCAGGCCCAGAGGACCCCCTTCTCCAAAGGTAACCCCTCTCGGAGCAGGGTGGGGGGCTGCAGCCCGCGGGGTGTCTCAGCTGGCAGCGCTGGTGGCAGGGGTGCCTCTGCTCTGGAGCGTGGGGCCATCACGAGGTGGCAGGTTACCACGGGCCCCTCGTCCTCACGGGCTCGGGGGCCCTGCCGGGGGAGCTGGGCTCGTGCTTGGCTCTGTCCTTCCGCCTCCACAGCCCGGTGCCGAGGGGTCAGCGCTGTGCCTGGCAGCCCCCAGCCCCAAAGAGGCTCAGCCTGCTGCAGCTGCTGGCTCTTCCGTGCTGCTCCCCATGGACTCTGCCCCTTCCTGTGGGGTCAGTGGGCAGGGGCTGGCCTCAAGGGACTGGTTTGGTGACAGTAGGAACCGCTGGGGAAGTGGCTGTGGAGGCACGCTGCCCCGTCACCCGCAGAGCTCTCCCTGCCTGGCTGGGAGCTGCAGCCCACGTGTGCCCAGCCCCAGGTGGTGGCACGTCCCCTGTGTGGTTGCTCAGTGTGTCCCTGTTGTGTGTTTCAGCGTTGGCAGCGCAGTCAGTGCCCTGGGGCGCTCAGCCGGCCACATGTGAGTACGCCAGGGGCTCCTGCTGCCAGTGCCTTTGCTTTCCCAAGCCTTCATCCTGGTTTGCTTCTCCACTGGTGGTGGCTTGGGCTCCTCTGGCTGCAGGGACATCCCTGAGGTACGGGGGCTGACATTGTCCCCAGTCCAGGCTGCCCCTGCAGCCGTGCTTTGGGGCTGGCTGTGCCACATCTCTGGGGATCTGTTGTGCAGCAGGCCTGGCTGGCTGTGGTCCTCCTGTCTTGTCACTCTGTCCTGTTGCCACGACAAAGTCCCCTTGGGTTTCCACTGCCCGGTGTCCCTCGTGCCTGGCTTGAGCACGGTGGAGGGGCCGGTGCTGATGTCCCCACTGTGCCAGGGCAGCAGAGCCGAGACCAAGTGAGGCATGAACCCTGTCCCTTGCTGGCAGTGGGTCCTGCTGTACCCCCATCCCCTGGTTCTGGCCGTGATCAGACCCTTGCTGCAGGGTTGTTCCTCTCCTGGCCTCGGTCTCGGACTGGTCCACACTGGGCTCAAGCACTGAGGGTTTGGCTCCTCCCTGGAAGATGGGATGGCTTTGGGATCAGATGCGCTGGGCAGAGGGGAAGGGTCTCCTGTGTAATGGCAGTGCTGTTATTCCTGCCCCAGGGAAGTGTTTCCTCTACTGCAACGGCCTCATGGACCACCTGTACGTCTGCCAGAACGGCAACGGCTGCACCGCCTGGTACAAGGCCCCCGGCCACTTCACCGGCACGCTGGTAGGAGCTCCAGGCATGGGCAGGGGCCTCCCCATCCCAGAGGGGTGTTGGGGTGTTTTCTGGGGGGTTGTGTGCCCTTCTTCCACCTGTAACTCCTGCCCCTGGTGCTCTGCTCTCTCCCCAGGATGCCTTTGTGAAGATCACACGCTATGAGGGCATCAGATCTCTGTGGAGTGGCTTGCCCCCCACCCTGTGAGTTTGGAGATTCTGGCTGTTACCCCTGTCCAGGCACACAGACGTTGGTCCCAAGCCCCCTGCCAGCCCCCAGGGAGGACACGTGCCTCTCACACCCCTTCTCCTCCTCGCAGGGTCATGGCTGTGCCAGCCACCGTCATTTACTTCACCACCTACGACCAGCTCCGGGACTACCTGCACACCCGGATGGGGAGCTGGGGCCACTACATCCCCCTGCTGGCTGGGGCCCTCGCCAGGCGTGAGTACCCCTCCTCTCCGGGGTCCCCCCATGTCCCTGTGTCCTGGCAGCAGGTCTCAGTGCCACGTTCAGTGCCTGGCTCTCCTGGCACGATGCTGATGGCTCCGGGACGGCCGCTGGAGCGGACGGGGCTCATTCCCCGTGTCCCTTCTGTTGCAGTGGGTGCTGTGACAGTCATCAGCCCCCTGGAGCTGATCCGTACCAAGATGCAGTCCCAGCAGCTCAGCTACCGCGAGCTGCGCGTCTGCATCCAGTCTGCAGTGGCCCAGGACGGCTGGCTGTCCCTCTGGAGAGGCTGGGGACCCACCGTGCTGCGGGACGTCCCCTTCTCGGGTACGGCTGGGGGGCACTGGGATGGGGCCCAGGGCCGCCCCGCGCTGCTGGGGGCGTTGGTGTGGCCAGGGTGCCCCGAGGTAGCACCGGTGTCTCCTCTCCCCCAGCTCTGTACTGGTTTAACTACGAGCTGGTGAGGACGTGGCTCTGCAGGCAGCCCTGGCTGGACGGGGCCACGTTCACGGTCAGCTTCGCATCCGGGGCCATCTCTGGCACGGTGAGTGACGCTGGGGCTCCCGCTGGCCCCCGTGGGAGGGAGGAGTGGGACTGGGATGGTGCTGGGAGGTGACAGCAGAGCTGGCACTGGGCAGGAGCCCCACAGCCTGCCTCACCATCCAGTGTCACCACCACAGGTGGCCGCGGTGCTGACGCTGCCCTTCGACGTGGTCAAAACCCAGCGGCAGATCGAGCTGGGAGACAGTGAGGTGCACCCAGGTGAGGGGCCAGGCTCCAGGCAGGTGCCTGGGGGGCAACCAGGACTCCTGTGGGTGTTCCCCACCCCTCACCCACTCCCCTCTCCCCGCAGTCACAGCCTCCAAGCCTTCCTCCACCTGGCTGCTCATGCAGCGGATCCGCGCCGAGTCTGGCACCCGGGGGCTGTTTGCAGGTGAGGATGTGCCCCGGCCCCGTGCTGGGGTTCCAGGTGTCACCCCTGGGCTCACAGGACTGTCCTTGCAGGGTTCCTGCCCCGCGTCATCAAGGTGGCACCTGCCTGCGCCATCATGATCAGCACCTATGAATTTGGCAAGAGCTTCTTCCAGAGGCTGAACCAGGAGCAGCAGCTGCGGGGATTGTGAGCGGGCCTGGGGCAGGGCTGGATGTGGCCGTGCCCAGGGGACGGTGCCATCCCAGCCGGGGATCCCGCCCTGCTCCAGCCAGGTGTCCCAGGAGCGGCGATCCACGCTCGGCTGTGCAGAGCCCAAGTGCCTTCGTTCCTGCTCTGCCTCCCGCTGCCCGCACACGGAGCCAGGCCCAGCCTGGCCACCCCCATCCCAGCCACTCTGGGGGACATCTGTGCCTGCTGCTGTGCCACTGGGGGGGATGTGGAGCCCCCCGCACTCATCCCTTGGCACTGGACAGATGCTGCTGCTGGATTCATGGACACTCTGGCAAGGATGGGGTGTCCCAGGAGACCTGGCCAGGCAGGAGATGGAGCTGGGGCTCTGGCAAGGACCAAACCCCAGACCTCGGGGGCTTCTCTGCCTGCCCGGGCCCCCCAGCCCTGCTCTGCCTGAGGGTCTGCCCCTCCTGACCAACACTCACAGCCTCACCTGGCTCTGCATGGCATGGGGACACATCAGGACCCTCTCCCTGCCTCTGGACCTCTCCTCCCACTCGGGATGTCCCCATCTGTCAGACCCTGGTTGGACAGACCCTGTGTGGGGACAGACCTCACTGCTGCTCTGGGGGGCTGTTGTGGCCCCCCTGTCCCATCCTTTCACTGCAAGGACCTGCCCCAGCTCTGCGGGCACTGCCCCCCCTACCCCAGGACTCATGGAGGGAATTTCTCCTAATTTCTTAAATAAAATAATTGTCTCTTAATGGAAAGATTTCTGTGTGTTGGGGGGCTGTAGAGGCAGCTGTGGGGTGACAGCCATGGCCCTGTTGTGTGGGCACAGTACTGTCACCCACAGGGTCCCTGGTGGGCGTTTACTGGGGGTTGGGGGACCCCAGGACCATCCTCCCCCCGGCAGCACCCACTGCTGATGGGCCAGGGGCTGCCCTTGGGGGTCTGCAGTGGCCCCAAGGTGCTGTCACTGCCCCCGGGGCTTACTGGGCCCCCAGCAGCCTTGCCTGGGCCAGGACCTTGTGGCAGGGGGGCACAAGGGGTCTGTTCCCAGCTGGGGAGGTGGGTGACAAGGCAGCTCTGCTTGCTGCTTTTATTGATTCCTTTTGCTCCAACAAGGCAGATGGGGCTGAAATAAAAACCAAAATCACCCAAAACAACCCAAAACCCAGGGGAGGATGGGAAGGAAGGGGGAAGAAGTCCTCCCCCTGTTGTGGGGATGCTGCTGCAAGGGGGGACAGGCAGCCCCCGCAGTGCAGGGGAGCTGGGGGAGGCCAGGCAGGCGCAGCCCGGGTGGGCACCGAGGGCAGAGCAGGACGGACCGTGGGGCCACGCCGGACCCTCACCCCAGTGGGGGCCTGGCCGCGACCCCCCCTTGCTCCCCAGTGTCCCCCCAACCGTGGCACAGTTCACTCCCCCCATCCCAGCTCGCCTGGCTCCCACTCCTGCATCCCCCATCCCACCAGGTCCGTGTCTCCAGCCGGGGTCCAGGCTGGGGGGCCGAGGCGCAGCCGGGGCGGGGTCTCAAGATGGGGAGGGGGCTGCCGGTCCCCAGCCTCCCCCGTGGGATCGGCGAGTCCCCCGTTGGTCCCGGGGGGGCGAGGGGGCCGAGCTCAGTCCTGTGCGGGGGCCGGGGGTCTCAGCTGGGGCTGCGGGTCGGGCTGGCTTCCGTGCTGTCGCTCACCAGGCACTCGTTGGACTTGAGGCTGGCCAGGGACTTGCAGCTGGGCAGGGAGGCCAGGGAGCCGCAGAGCCCCAGCATGGAGGGCGTGGGGTCCTTCCCTGCGGGCAGAGCGAGTTGTCACAGGGTTGGTGTCCCAGCCCTGACACCCCGGGGGGACAGGGACCGCCTCTCTGGGGGCGACCTGGCTGTCCCTGCGCTGCTGGAGCAGCAGCCCAGCCGTGAGGAGGGGGCTGCTGGGGGGTCTAGACAGCCGGGTGCACGTGGGGAGATGTGCTCGGCCCCGGGGGCACCCTATGGTGGGTGGGGGGGTCTTACCCAAGGGCCCCCAGGGCTCCCCTTCGCGCTTGCCCTCGCCCAGGCGCTGGGAGTCGGAGCTGAGGCTGTTCTCGGCCGAGAGCTGGTCGGTGCTCACAAAGCTGTGCCTGCAGAGGGACAGCTCTGAGCCCCCCGGGGCTGGCACGGCCCTTCTGGCCCCAGCACGGTCCAGGGCAGGGCCGGTCTCTGCCCTCGCTCTGGGGTTACCTTCTGTACAGTTTGCTGTCCGAGCCGCTCTCGTTGCCGTTGAGGGTCCCCAGGGAGGGCCACTGGTTGACCAGGGGTGTCACCATCTCCTTGGAGAGCTGGGCCAGCTGTGGGTTCTCGCAGGGAATCAGCCCCGTCCTGCAGCAAAGGCGGGTGCTCAGCACCTGGCGCAGCCACCAGTGCCGGGGACCTGCCAGGACACGGCCCAGGGGACACGTGGGGCACTGGGGACCACCCAGGGCCTGGGGGCACCCTGGCTGCAGGGACCCCCAGCCCCCCGAGCCCTCTGGCAGCGGCAGCGGGTCCCCACTCACAGCTGCTCCTGCAGCTCCAGGATGACGCCCTCCAGCTCCCTCTTCTCCAGCTGGTTCTGCACCATCACCTCCTCCAGCCGGAGCTTCAGCCGCTTGTTCTCCGCCTCCAGGTCCTTCAGCTGTGACTCCCGCAGCCTCACCAGCTCCTCCAGGTACCCCTGTGTGAGGCCACTGTCAGCGGTGCCCCACTGCCACCACCCCAATGTCCCCAGGGCCATCCAGAGTGACAAGGAGCGGGCTGGGTTGCCATAGCAGCAGGATGAAGGGCTGAGGGTACCAGGCTGGAGCATCCCGGGGAAGTTGATACCCTGACAGCCCCATCCTGGCTCCCGGTACCTTTTGGGCATAAACAATGCGGAATTTCTGCTCCATCTTGCGCCACTTGTTGTACCAGCTGTCCTCGTCGGTGACCAGGGGCAGGTAGGGGTGTTCAGGTGAGCTGTCCTCGCTTGTGCTGCTCTCCACACTGCCCCGCTCCTCCTCCTCACTCAGGTAGTCATAGCTGGGGGGTGGGGGCTCAGCAGGGGCTGCCAGGCCTTCAGGGAGCCCCATCGTGGGGCTGGGGGAGCGCCAGGGGGGTCCCCAGCCCAGGCAGGGCACCCCAGCTCCTACCTCTGCGTGAACTTCAGGTAGGGCGTGTAGTCAATGACCACGGGCGTTTTGCCGTCCATCACCTCTCCCTTCAGGCAGAAGCTGAGCCGAGGCAGTGAGAGGAGGAGGAGAAGGTCAGGGAACCCCGAGGTTGTCGGGGCCCGTGTCCCGCTGTGTCACCTGTCCCTACCTGAAGTCGATGGCGCTGAGCCCGATGAGCATCCCCGTGAGCACCGCGGATTCCTCCCGCAGCATGATGGCCCCGTCGTCGTAAAACCGCCTGTGGGGAAACACACGGCTGGATCTGCCCCCCAGCACCCCAAAAACCACCCTGGCACCCCAAAAACCCACCCTGGCACCCAAAAACCACCCTGGCACCCAAAAACCCACCCTGGCACCCCAAAAACCCACCCTGGCACCCCAAAAACCACCCTGGCACCCCAAAACCCACCCTGGCACCCCAAAAACCCACCCTGGCACCCCAAAAACCACCCTGGCACCCAAAAACCCACCCTGGCAACCCAAAACCCACCCTGGCACCCCAAAAACCACCCTGGCACCCCAAAACCCATCCTGGCACCCCAAAAACCACCCTGGCACCCCAAAACCCACCCTGGCACCCCAAACCCTGCCCTGGCACCCCAAAACCCATCCTGGCACCCCAAAAACCCACCCTGGCACCCCAAAAACCACCCTGGCACCCAAAAACCCACCCTGGCACCCCAAAACCCACCCTGGCACCCCAAAAACCCACCCTGGCACCCCAAAACCCACCCTGGCACCCCACACAGCCCCGGTGCAGGTGTGGCCAGGGCCGGCAGGGCCAGGGGCTGCTCACCTGGTGGTCCGAGTGTCCCGCAGGGCCGTGGAGATGTACTCGGACATTCGCTTCTCCATCAGCGCCACACGGATCCAGGCCCGGCCCTGCGAGGCCTCAGTCCTGAGCATGGGGCTGCCTCGGGGTGCCCCCACATCTGCCCCCCACCCTCCCACCCACCCCCAGCGCTCTGGACACCAGCAGCTGGAGGTCCCCAGGAGCGGCTTCCAGCCCATTTCTCCACAGGGACCCACAGCTGGTGTCCCATGGGGCCCTGTGATGTGGGATGGAGCTGCAGGGGGGCAGGGGAAGGGAGCAAGGTGGGGGCACAGAGGGGTGGGGATGGGATGGGATGGGATGGGATGGGATGGGATGGGATGGGATGGGATGGGATGGGATGGGATCCATGGGATGGGATCCATGGGATGGGATGGGATGGGATCCATGGGATGGGATCCATGGGATGGGATGGGATCCATGGGATGGGATCTATGGGATCCATGGGATGGGATCCATGGGATGGGATGGGATGGGATGGGATGGGAATTGGGATGGGATGGGATGGGATGGGATGGGATGGGATGGGATGGGATGGGATGGGATGGGATGGGATGGGATCCATGGGATGGGATGGGATATGATGGGATGGGATGGGATGGGATCCGGGATGGGATGGGATGGGATGGGATGGGATGGGATGGGATGGGATGGGATGGGATGGGATGGGATGGGATGGGATGGGATCCATGGGATGGGATGGGATGGGATGGGATGGGATCCATGGGATGGGATGGGATGGGATGGGAATTGGGATGGGATCCATGGGATGGGATGGGAATTGGGATGGGATGGGATGGGATGGGATCCATGGGATGGGATCTATGGGATCCATGGGATGGGATCCATGGGATGGGATGGGATGGGATGGGATGGGATGGGATGGGATGGGATGGGATGGGATGGGATCCATGGGATGGGATGGGATGGGATGGGATGGGATGGGATGGGATGGGATGGGATGGGATGGGATCCATGGGATGGGATGGGATGGGATGGGATGGGATGGGATGGGATGGGATGGGATGGGATGGGATCCATGGGATGGGATGGGATGGGATGGGATGGGATGGGATGGGATGGGATGGGATGGGATGGGATGGGATGGGATGGGATGGGATCCATGGGATGGGATGGGATGGGATGGGATCCATGGGATGGGATCCATGGGATGGGATATGATGGGAATGTAGATGAGTCCACGTACCACGGTCAGGGTGGAGTGAATGGAAATGGGCAGACATAGAAATGGGGATGGGGACAAGGACAGGGACAGACAGGACTGGTGCCTTCCTGACCTTGGCCCTGGAGGTGCTGATGTTCTCCATGTTCTCGATGCTGCTGACACAGTTGTTGGGGACCTTGCTGCAGGCCAGGCGGATGTAATCCCAAAAGCCGCGCTGCCCATCAGAGCTGAACCAGCTGACGGGGCCTGCGGGCACCCACGGGCTGCGCTCAGGGGCTGCTGGGCCAGCAAAGCCCCCCCAGCAGAGCAGGACACCATCCTGGCCCATCCTGGCCCATCCTGGCCCATCCTGGCCCATCCTGGTCCCATCCACCACGGGACTCGGGGACAGGGACGGTCCTGGGGGCCAGCATTACCTTTGAAGCGGTGGCTGAGGATCTGCTCGAGGATGGCAGCGAAGTTAACGAACTCCTCGGAGGAGTCATCGATGGGGTCGGCCGTGTACTTCTCCAGAAGGGTTTTCACTGAGAACCTGGCGAGGGGATGGGGGTGGCAGCTGGGAGGGGCCGCGCACCCCGCACCCGCCCAGCCCCTGGCACACAGGCAGGCTCAGCACCAGAGCAAAGCGCTTTTCCAGCACACAGGAGGGCTCAGCACCAGAGCAAAGCGCTTTTCCAGCACACAGGAGGGCTCAGCACCAGAGCAAAGCGCTTTTCCAGCACACAGGAGGGCTCAGCACCAGAGCAAAGCGCTTTTCCAGCACACAGGAGGGCTCAGCACCAGAGCAAAGCGCTTTTCCAGCTGTCGGCTCCTGCTCCCGGCAGTGGGAAGAGGGCGTCGTGCTGGGCTGTGGCTCGGTGACCCCCTGTCCCCAGGGACCCTGAGGGGCGGCCGCTGCTCCCCGCTGTGCGAGTGGCCAGGAAGGGCGAACAAAGGCCCCCTTCCTCCCCGGCCGTGCGCGGGCGGTGATGGTTTCCCCTTCCGCCCTGCGCTCGTGCTCGGGGCACAGCGACGCCGAGGACTCGGAGCCGAGCCCGGCAGGACCGGGCGGGATGGGGCAGGTGTTTGCCTGGGGGGGATCACCCAGTCTGGGGGGTCTGGGGGTCTCAGCTGCCTGAGCGGGTCCCCGTGACAGCAGGTGGAGGGTGTCTCATGGTGGCAGTGAGGTCTGGAGGTGCCTCAGGGCACAGCAGTGAGGGCTGGAGGCATCCTGGTGCAGATCCAGAGGGTCTCCATGTCGTGACAACGGGATCTTTTAATGCCCCACGCCACGGCAAGGAGATCCATTGGGCCCCCATATCGTGACAGTGGGGTCTGGAGGTGCTCCGTGCCACGGTGAGGAGCCCTGAGGTCCCCAGACCCCAACACGAGGCCCTGGGGGTCCCTGCAAGGTTGCCCAGGCCCTGGTACCTCCCACATCCCCCCAGGCCCGGCCAGCCTCCAGCACTCCCAGCACCAGCAGCCCCTCAGCGGGGTCCCGGGGGTGTCACCCCACCCCCGCACCCCGGCAGGAGCCACCAGCGCCCCCCCACCCCGTCCCTCCACCCCATTCCTGCCCCCCCATCCCGGTCCAGCCGGGATCTCCATGACAACGCTCATCCTCCATCCTTCATCCCCCATCCCCGCCGCTCCGGGGCCCTGACGTCACTTCCTGGGCCCCCGCCCGCATGGGGGTCCCCAACCCCAGCCCCCCCCGCACCCCTCTGCCCCCATCACCCCCCTCAGCCTCCCCTGTCCTCGCCATCCCCCCCATCCCCAGTGGCCCCCGACACCCGCGCACTGGCCGCCTCCATGTTGTCACCGTGTTCCCAGCCCCCCGTCGCCCGCTTCGCTTCCCCGACAGCCCCTGGAGATCCACGAAGCCCCCCCGGAGCTCCCTGGAACCCCCCGGAACGCCCTGGAACCGCCTCGGCCCCGCAGCCCCGGCCCCACCGCCCGCACCCCGCGGCCCCGCAGCTCCGCAGCCCCGCGCCCCCCCCGTTCCCGCATCCCCATCCTCCTCCCCCCTCCAAATCCCAATTTCCCCCCACTCAAAAAGCGACCGCAGCAACAACAAATCCCCCCGAAGGGTGAAGCGGCGGCGGGGGGGAGGGAAGAACCCCCCAACCCTCCTCCCCACCGCCTCCCCTCCCCGCCCCCCATCTCCTCCATCCCCACCAGCGGTGGTCGCTTCTCCCTCTCCCCGCTCCCTCCCCCCCCCCCCAATTTTGGGATGCCCCCCCGGCCGGCCCCGCACCTGCAGACGGTGATGAGGTTTTTCCTCTCCACGGCGATATTCCTGGAGGAAGCTTTCTTGGAGGAGAGCCCCAGAGCCATGGCAGCCGGCACCCAGCTCGCTTCCATCCAGCGGCCCAGCCGCCGCGGCCGCGGGCGATGCCCCTTCCCCCGCGGGGACCCCGCACCCCTCGGCCGCGGCCCCCCGCGCCGCGCAGGCTTTGCTCCGCCGGTGCCCACGCCACGGGCCGTGCGCCGCCCCCCCCCAAGGGATGCTCTCCCCGCCCCCGGCCCCCCAAATCTCTCTCCGGGGGATGGGGGGGGGAGAATAAAGCGCGGAGGGCCGGAGTCCCCCGGAGGGGTCCCCACCTGTCCCTCCCGACACGAGGTGCCGCTGGTGGGGGACCCCGTGGGTTGAGCCAAGGGGAGGGGGCTGTTCCCGGGGTTTCTGGGGGGGTCTTTTGCCCACCCCAGGGTCAGATCGCCACCCCCTGCCTTGCCCTGCCTCAATCCCCGTTTTGGGGGGGCTGAGCATCACCCCCACGCGGGGTCTGGGGGGGCGAGGGACCCCCTTCACCAGGGTGGGCGGGGGCTGACCGCGCTGGGGGCAGCCCCCCCCGACCCCGTTTGTCACCGTGCCTCAGTTTCCCGTTGTTGTGACAGAGAAATGGGGAAGGGGCTGGCTGGTGAATCCCACAGCAGCCACGTAAACCCCCAGAGCCCCCAAATAAATCAGAGTCACCCTCAGCACACGGACATCCCCCAGGGGACATGTCCCACCTCCTGTGCCCACCAGGGTGCCACACACCCCCCCGCCCCTGCCAAGGGGCCTCAGCCAAGAGAACCCGGCTGGGGGACAGTGGGGAGGGACCCCCAAAACCCCCAAGGCTGTGCAGGGAGGGGAGCCCCCGGCAGCGCCCAGATAAGGCCGGGGGGCGTTATCGGGACACCCAGAGCCAGCACCGCCCCTCCCTCCACTGCCGGTGCCACCGAGTCCCCAGCCTGGAGCCGGTCTGGCCCAGCGGGGACAGCTCCGGTGTCACCTCACGGCTGGGGGACAGTGCGGGACCTGCTGTGGGACCGCGTGTGTGCGCAGGGCTGTGCAAGGCTCGCCCTCCTCACCCTGGCCCTGGGATCTGGGATCGGGATTTGAGGCTGAGGTGATTTTAGAGAGGCTGTAAGCGTGGACACACGCACGTGTGTGTGCACACCCGCCCGCGGGTGTGAGCGCTGCCCGCAGATGTGCACACACACACGGGGATGTGCACACACACACACAGTGTACACACACACACACGGGGATGTGCACACACACACACAGTGTACACACACACACAGTGTACACACACACACAGTGTACACACACACAGTGTGCACACACACGGGGATGTGCACACACACACAGTGTACACACACACACGGGGATGTGCACACACACACAGTGTGCACACACACAGTGCACACACACGGGGATGTGCACACACACACACAGTGTACACACACACACAGTGTACACACACACACAGTGCACACACACACAGTGTGCACACACACAGTGTGCACACACACACAGTGTACACACACACACACAGTGTACACACACACACACACAGTGTACACACACACACAGTGTACACACACACACACACAGTGCACACACACACACAGTGTACACACACACACACACAGTGTACACACACACAGTGTACACACACACACACACAGTGTACACACACACAGTGTACACACACACACACACAGTGTACACACACACACAGTGTACACACACACACACAGTGTACACACACACACACAGTGCACACACACACACACAGTGTACACACACACACACACAGTGTACACACACACACACAGTGCACACACACACACACAGTGTACACACACACACACACAGTGTACACACACACACACACAGTGTACACACACACACACACACACACACAGTGCACACACACACACACACACACACACACACACACAGTGCACACACACACACACAGTGTACACACACACACAGTGCACACACACACACACACACACACACACACACACAGTGTACACACACACACACAGTGTACACACACACACAGTGTACACACACACACAGTGTACACACACACACAGGGATGGATGTGCACCCCTCACTCACACACACACACAGTGTACACACACACACACAGTGTACACACACACACAGGGATGGATGTGCACCCCTCACTCACACACACACACAGTGTACACACACACACACAGTGTACACACACACACAGTGTACACACACACACAGTGTACACACACACAGTGTACACACACACACACAGTGTACACACACACACAGTGTACACACACACACAGGGATGGATGTGCACCCCTCACACACACACACACACAGGTGCACGCACCCCTCGCCCCCCTCCGAAGCATCCCACCCCTCTCCCGGGCACCCCAGTGACACCAATCCCTGCACACACGGACACCCCGTCCCGCGTCCCCCCCGCGCCTCCTCCCCGGGGAACCTCCAGGAACCCCTTTTCTTCAATTTTTTTTTAAAAAAAGAGAACACCCCAACCCCGCAGAAAGGGGGGGGGGACAACCGAGGGGATCCCGGGGATTCCCCGCAGGGAAACCCGGAGGTAAACAAGACCGGGGGGACGAGGGGGGGCAGCGGGAGCAGGTCCCGGGGTGCCGGGCTGGCTGAGCGGGGTGCAGGAGGGGTTCAGCCAGGGCGCAGCTTTACGCCACACGGCAGATGTTGCACCCCGATAACCTTGTTTTTACGGGGGGCCCCGGGGGGGCCGGGTGAGCCCGAGGGGGGCAAGATTAGGGAGGTGAGCGTGACTCAGGCATCGGCGTCTCACACCCCGGGCAGCCGCGGGCAGAGCGCGGGCAGGGGCGGCGGAGGCACCCCAGGGGTAGGTGCGGGGTCACCTCGGGGTGTCCCTGGGGCTCGGAGGGGGAGGACGGGGTGGGCGGGGGGATGGCGGGGCTGGGAGGGCACCCTGGGGTGCCCCCTGCCTTGTCGTGGTGTGTTGGGGTGGGAGATGCTGTGGGACGGGGGCGCAGGCTCCATAGGGAGCCAGGAGGGCACGTGTGGTGGGAGGGGTCCCAGCCGTGCCCTGTGCATGGTGTGGGATGTATGGGATCCATGCTGACCCGTGTTGGGCACCTGATGGATGAAAGATCCCAGCCATGCCGCATGGATGGCATGGGATGTACGGGCTCCATAGGGAGCCGCGGGTCTGTACCCACTGCGGGAAGGAGCGGTCCCACGTTGCGGGGATGGTTTGGGATGTGCTGAGTCCACACGGGGCCGTGGGAGGGGGCGGGAGGGCTCCCAGCCGTGCCCCGTGGATGGTGCGGGACACGCGGGCTCTACAGAGCCCTGGAGGCTGCGGGACGGAACCCGGCCACCGTGCGGGGATGGCGTGGGGTGTGCGGGCTCCGCGCTGAGCCGGCCGGGGCTTTCGGTGCAGAGGGTGCGAGCCCAGTCCTGAGCCAGGGCAGGGGATGTATGGGCTCCATAGGGAGCAGGCGGGGGTGCTGTGGGGTGTATGGGCTCCACAGGGAGCTCCACACGCGGGGTTCGGGGTGTGCCGGGTCCCACGCACACGCTGCGGGACGGGGCCCCTGCACCGCGCTCCATCCTGCCGTGCTCTGCTGGAGCGTGGGCTCCGTGCGGGGCTCTGCGGGCAAGGGGATGCGTTGGGCGGCCCCGGTGCCCTCGCTGCCAGGCTCCGCAGCACCCCGCGGGTTTCCGGCCCCGCAGCCCGGCCGGGGGCGCGGGGGGGCAGGGGGGGGGGCAGCGGGCGGAGCGGGGCGGGGGCCGACGCCCGGTGTCGGGCGTTATCAGTGGGGCACAGCCCGGAGCACCGGGCTGATGCAAGAGCCGCCGGCGGGGCTGGGGGGGCCGGGGGGGCCCGGGCCGGGCCGGGCTGGGGGGGCGGGGGGCGCCGGCCCCGGGGCCAGGCGGGGCAGGAAGGAGACGGCCGAGTCAGAGGCTGCCGTCCATCCCGTGGCCCCGCCGCGGCTCCCGCGCCCCGCCGGGGATCCCGTGTGACCCCGCCGGGGATTCTGTGGCCCCCGCGGGGTGTCCGGGACCCCACCCCGGCTCCCGCCACTCCCAGCCGGGAGCGAGCTCCTTCATCACCCTGGTGAGATCTGGGGGGGCTGGCTCCCCCCAAAGCCGCCCATGCCCTGCCGCTGCCCCCGGGCCCCCATGTGGGGTCCCTGGGCCGGGTTGGCCGGGGACAGCCGGACCGCCTCGCTCCCCCAGGCTGTGGGGGTCCCCAAGGGGGGGCTGGAACAGCGAGTTTGGGGGTCCCGGGTCATGACGCCCCTCCTCAGACACCGTGGGTGGGGCAGGCGGGGGTCGCGGTGAGGAGGTTTCGGGGGGGGGGGGCCCGGACCCCCGGGTCCCTCCGGGGCTGCCCCGGGGGGGGGCGGAGTGCGGGGAGGGCGCCCCCTGGCGGCTGTCCCGAGGGGCAGCTGCGGGGGGGCCGGGGGGGACAGGGGACACTCGGGGGGCTCACAGAGGACACGCGGGGGGTCGCAGGGGGTGCAGGCACTGGCTGCTGCAGAGGATCTGGGGGCTGATGGAAGGGCAGCAGCAGCACGGCTGCTCACCCCCCCCGGCTTTGGGGTGTCCCTCACTGAAGCTGTGCCTCAGTTTCCCCCCTTCTCCCCCCTCCCCCGCTCTGCCGGGGGCCGGGGCCCTGTGCTGGGGGATCAGGGCACTGTGTGCGAGACCCCAGCCCGCGTGTGTGGGACTGTGCGGGACCCTCATACATGTGCAAGGGGCTGAGTAGGACCCCAGACGTGCGTGGGTCTGTACAGGACCCCCGCCCACACCCGAGAGGGTCGTGTGGGATCCCAGTCCCTGCGCGTGGGTCCATATGGGACCCGACCCCCGGGTGCGGGTCGGTGCAGGGCCTGACCCTGAGCACAGGGCACGGTGTGCGTGGGCATGGCTGGGTCAGGGCAGGATGCCACGTCCCTGGTGGGAAGCTGCCGGGGTTCTGCCGCGTCCTGACGTCGGTTCCCATCCCGGATGGCGACAGGGCAGGGCACGACTTCCCCGGGGATCCCCAACCCCAGGACCTCCCAGCCCGTGGGGAGCTGGTTAGGCAGGCGGGGGCTGCGGGAACGGCCGCGGCGTCCAGCCCCAGCCCCATCCCTGGGGACAAGCCCCGGTCCCGGGGGCACCGAGCGATGCCCTGCTCTCTGCTAACTTGTTCTCTCTCGTCTCCCCGCGCCCGCCCCGCAGAGCGCCGGGTTATGGTGGCACCGGGCTGAGCGCCGGGACGCGCAGAGGCTGCAGCGGGGGCCGAGCCCGGAGCCATGGAGGGGCCCGGCCAGGTAGGGACCCCCGGCCCCCCGGCACGGCCCCGGCCTTGGGGGTGCCGGACCCTGCTGACCTCCTTCTCTCTGCCCCACAGGAGGCCTACGAGGAGGGGATGAGGAGGACCCTGGACCCCGAAGGCTACGAAGACCCCGGCCTAAAGAGCTCTCACCTGTCACTGGGCGAGATGAGCAGTGAGTGGCTCCGGGGGTGCTGGGGGGCACCGTGGGCACCAGAACTGCACAGGGGCGGCATTGCATGGGCACCAGTGCCATGGGGGCACCAGAACTGCACAGGGGCGGCATTGCATGGGCACCAGTGCCATGGGGGCACCAGAACTGCACAGGGGCGGCATTGCATGGGCACCAGTGCCATGGGGGCACCAGCGCTGCACGGGTGTGGCAGAGCGTGGGTACCGGTGTGTCATCTGGTGTGTCACCCCGCGCCACAGAGGTGACAGTGTTGTATGTGTGACAACGGCGTTACACGGGTGACAGCTTTGCAGCGGTGATGGCACCACAGGGACACTGGCATCGGCTGGGTGGCAGCACTGCAGGGACACCAGCACGGCTCAGGGGCATTGCACGGGCACCAGCAGTGCACGGTCACAGGGGTTCGGTGGCTGCCAGCTTCTCGTGGGCACGCACGGCGTATCGGCCCCGCGTCTCACGGGTGCCAGCATGGCAGTGGCACGTTGCATGGGATGCACAGATGTGTTGCATGAGCACAGCGTTGCACAGGCGTCTTGCACGGATGCGTTTCCTGGGTGCAGGCGTGGCACGGGCAGCGGGGCTCGCTCGGAGCGCGGGCTCAGGCAGGGACACCCACCCTCAGGGCGGCATCACCCAAAGGCAGCGGCTCCCTCTGCCGAGGCCCTGGAGCCGTGAGGTGCCACCTCCAGCCGCGGGTACCTGAAGTGGGGCTGAGTTTGGGGACACGCGAGGTCCTCGAGGCCACCGGGAGGGGAGGAGGGGGAATCTGGAGCTCTGCGTGCGGCGCAGCATCCTCTTGCCCCAGGCACGGCTGTTCCGGAGCTGCCACCCTGAGGTGTTTGGGCTCGGGTCCCCCGCTGGGGTGACACAGGTCGGGGTAACGCTGCCGCCTGTTCTGCGCAGGGGCCGGCGCTGGCATCGGGTCCCCCCTGCGGGCGTGGAGGGCCAGGGCCGAGGAGATGAAGCCCCTGCGGTGAGTCCCCAAATCGGGGAGGGGGCTCTGCCTGCCCGGCTGGCATCCCCGGGGGAGGCCGGTGGCACCCGCGGTGCCCGGCGCTGAACCCCCGTGCCCGCGGTGTGTGTTTTGCAGCCAGTATCTGCCCGGCCGCCGGGGATTTTATGACCTGGATGGGAAGAGGCGCTCGGTCGGGGCCCCCCCGGGACACCCCAGCCGTGGCGAAGGGCAGCGTGAGTGACCTCGGGGGCCCCGGGGGCCAAAGCCCACCCCGGCGTCCCCCCCACCCCGAGCCCGGCCCGGTTCCGCCGGCCCCGTGTCCCACCCTCCGCGGGGTGACGGTCACCCGGGCGTCAGGGCACGCCGCGGGGTGACCGCTGCCACTTGCCCGTAATCGCCCACTGATTGAGGATAAATAAAGTCTTTGTTTGGGGTGAGGACAAGAACCACTCGGGGCTGAACGCTGGCTGGCGCCGGGCGGCTCGGTGGCGGTGGCGGCGGGCAGGGACGAGGACACGCTCGTGCCCACGTGCCACGGGCAGCACTGTCGGGGACACGGGGACAGCGGACGCGCCCCATCCCTGCTCCCATGGGCGCAGCATCCTTCCCCCGGCAGGGCGGGATCTCGCAGCATCCCCCCGCCGGGTGACCTGGCTGGGGACCCCGAGGGGACCGCGGTGGTCCCCGTGGAGGGCGGAGGGGGACGGGGTGAGCCTGTCCCCACGGTGGGGTGACAGCGGGCGGGCGGGAGCCGCGCTGGTGTTTACTGTCAGCAAAGGAAGTGCTGCGGGATTTACGGTGCACGCAGGGCGGCCGCGGGGATCCGGCCCCACTTTATAGGGACGGAGCCGCGGGGACATGGGGAGCGCAGGGGGGGCCGCAGGTAGGCAGGGGACGGGGACAGGGACAGCTCGGGGCTCAGGCTGGCCGGGGATGTGCTGCCCCCGGGTCCCCATTCCAGTGGCCGTGCTCGGTCCTGGGGCTGTGCCGGTGGCGGGGCAGTGGCCACGAGCCCCGTGCTCCGGGGATGTCCCCAGACAGTCACGCTGCCCCAGGAGCCGGGCTGTGGGGATGTGACGAGGTGGGCACCGGCTGGGCAAGAGGTGGCAGAGGGGGGCGTCCAGCAAACTCCAGCTGGGTCTGGGGTGGGGCAACACGGGGGGCACAGACAGCGAGCGCCCAGCAGGGCTGGGGTGGGGATGATGGAGAAGGGGACACGTCCAGGTGACCCCAAAGGGGGCTGGGATGGGTGTGATGACAGAAGGCACCTCAAGCACACCCGGGGGGTTCCGGGCTGGGGCAAGGACCAACTAACGCAGTGGTGGCTCCACTTGCAGCTGTGTCAGTGACCGATGTGGACCTGGAGGCAGGGGGAAGCAGGAGGCTCCTGCCCCAGCAGGACACCCATGAGGTGGGTGCTGCCCCAGGGACCCCCATTCCCTCCCCATTCTGGGGTGGGTGGGCTGTGGCGACCCTGGGACCAACCTCACAACTCAGCCCTGGGGGTACCAGGCCATAGTGGGGGGATGCTGAGCTTCCCGGGGGTCCCCAGTGTGTCCAGGGACACCCTGACCCCTGCACCTCTGGCTGCAGGGATATGTGGAGCTGCACGAGCTGGTCCTGGACAATGCAAAGGACTTGTGCTGGATGGAGGCCGGCCACTGGCTCCAGCTGGAGGAGGACTTCCAGGAATCAGGGGACTGGAGCCAGCCCCATCTCTCCTTCCTGACCTACCACAGCCTCCTGGAGATCCGCCGGGCTTTGAGCAAAGGTGGGGACAGCTCTGGAGCGCAGCGGGAGGGTGGCGAGGGCCCCGCGCTGGCTGGATGGTGACACTGCTGTCCCCACAGGTGCCATTCTCTTCGATGTGGAGGCCAACTCGCTGCCGGCCATCGTCCACATCCTCCTGGACCAGCTGATCTACGAGGGGCAGCTGAAGCCGCAGGATAGGGACGATGTCATGAGGACGCTGCTCCTGCGCCACAGGTACAGCCAGGGCCGGTGGTCCCGGGGGGATCCCAAGCTCTGGGACCCTCCCCAGTGTGCCCAGCTGGAGCCCGGCTCAGGCTGGGAAAGCTTTGCCCCTCAGCCCCTCCGGGGGCAGCCACGGCGCTGCCTGGGGGAGGAATTGGTGCTGCTGGGGTGTCTGACACCGCCCCCGATGTTTGCAGCCACCCCACCGAGGATGAGTCCGTGTGGACGATGCCGCCGGCGCTGGTGCAGCGCTCGGGCACTGCCCGGGGGGACGTGGAGCGGCCGCTGCTGAGGGAGCAGCGGCCCGTGGAGATGAGCAGGATGGCAGGGAAGGAGCAGGTGAGCGGGGACAGGGGGCACGGGGGGCACTGGGGACACTGGGGTGTGGGGCTGGGAGCGGGAGATGCACACAGGGTACCCACACACCTCGGCACACACCAGGCGTGCGCACACACACACACACACGGGCAGAGGGGGACACACAGGGACCAGTGGGGGACACTTCGGGGACAGGGGGGGACTCAGAAATAGTGGGGGACACGCTGAGGATGGAGGGGGAGATGCAGGGGAACATGCAGGGGGTGCTGGGTGACACATGGGGCAGAGTGGGGGGACATGCAGGGGACCATGGGGGACAGTCACCAAGGCCTGATTCCTACCGTCCATCTGCCTGCAACAGAGCGGGGTCCCCAAACCCCAACTCCTGGAGACAATCCCAGAGGGTGCCGAGGCCACCCTGGTCCTTGTGGGTGAGTGGTCAGCGGGATGGTGGGTGCTGGGCTGGGGGTGCAGGCTCGGGGGGCAGGTGCAGGCTCAGGGGTGCAGGGGGAGCTTTGCCACGTGCCCCTCGCTGCGCTCGCTCACGCGTCGCTTTTCTTGTGCCTTTTTTGCCTCTCCCTGTCCTCAGCTCTCGCCGCTGCCAGCTGCTGCTCAGCGCTGCTCTCTGGGCCCCTGTCCCCATGTCCCTGGTCCCTGTGTCCTCATGCCTCTGTGTCCCCTGTGTCCCCGTGTCCCAATGTCCCCGTACACCCATGCTCCATCCACGCGTGTCCGTGTGTCCCTGTGCCCATGCCCCATGTCCCTACCCCTGTGCCTCAGTGTCCTTGTCTTCGTGCCCCTCTCCCATTCTTTGTCCCCATGCCTCCGTGTCACCTCATCTCCATTCCTGATGTCCCCGTGTTTTGCTGTCTCTGTGCTCCCACGTCCCCGTCCCCTGTGTCCCTGTGCATGGTCCCCCATGATCCCTGTCCCGTCCCATCCTCCCCCCAGGCTGTGCAGCCTTCCTGGAGCAGCCAATGCTGGCCTTTGTGCGCCTGAAGGACGCAGTGACACTGGACGGTGTCCTCGACGTGTCCATCCCCGTCCGCTTCCTCGTCGTGGTCCTGGGGCCCGACACCCCCCAAATCAGCTACCACGAGATCGGCCGCGCCATCGGCACCATGATGTCCGAGAGGGTACGGGTCACCCGCCACTGCCACCACCCCCCAGCACCCTGGGGCTGCAGCTTGTCCCCCTGTGCCGCGTCCCTCCCTGACCCCCATGTCCCCATGCCTCCGTGGTGCCATCCCCGCGTCCCCAAGACCGCGTCCTCACCTCCCTATGTCCCCTTATCCCCGCGTCCCCATGTCCCCCTCGCCCCGTGGCCCCGCTCCGGGTGTCCAGCAGCTCCCGGGTGCCGGCTCCCCTGAGTCCCTGGCGCCCCTCAGGTGTTTCGCAGGGACGCGTACCTGGCCGAGGCCCGGCAGGAGCTGCTGCAGGGCGTGGAGGATTTCCTGGGTGCCAGCATTGTCCTGCCGCCCGCCGAGGCCCCCAACGAGCAGCTGCTCCGCGCCCTGGTGCCGCTGCAGCGGGAGCTGCTCCGACGGCGCTACCAGCCCCTCGAGAGGCTGCACATCGGGGACTTCCTAAAGGATCTGGGTACGGCGGGGACCCCCCCGGACCCCCCGCAATCCCCGGGCCCCGTGGCCGGCGGGACATCGCCTCGGACACGGGGTCCCCTCACGGCCACCCGATGTGTCCCCAGGCCCGGACGAGACCGCGGCTGAGGAGGACGACGACCCCCTGCGCAGGACGGGGCGGCCTTTTGGGGGGCTGGTGCGGGACATCCGCCGCCGGTACCCCAAATACCTCAGCGACATCAAGGACGCCCTCAACCCCCAGTGCCTGGCCGCCGTCATCTTCATCTACTTCGCGGCGCTGTCACCCGCTATCACCTTCGGGGGCTTGCTGGGTAAGGGGAGGGACAGGCTGGGGACGCTCCTGGGGACGGGGATGTCCTCGCAGCTGGGCGCGGGGAGGGGGCGCAGCGCTGTCCCCCCACCCGGCACCCACCGGCCCCGCTCCCCGGCAGGTGAGAAGACCAAGGGGATGATGGGGGTGTCGGAGCTGCTCATCTCCACCTGTGTGCAGTGCGTGCTCTTCAGCCTCCTCAGCGCCCAGCCCCTGCTCGTCGTCGGCTTCTCGGGACCCCTCCTCGTCTTTGAGGAAGCCTTTTACTCGGTGGGTGCCCCCTGCGCCCCTGGGTGCTCCTCAGCTGCCACCAGCTGTCCCCACAGCAAGGCTGGGGTGTCTCCACGAGCCTCGGGACAGGGACAGGGACAGGGACAGGGACACAGGGACAGGGACAGGGACAGGGACAGGGACAGGGACAGGGACAGGGACAGGGACACAGGGACAGGGACACAGGGACACAGGGACACAGGGACAGGGACAGGGACAGGGACAGGGACAGGGACACAGGGACAGGGACAGGGACAGGGACAGGGACAGGGACAGGGACAGGGACAGGGACAGGGACAGGGACAGGGACACAGGGACAGGGACAGGGTGCAGCTGTGAGGGGGGTGGCACAGGGAGGATGGCACAGGGGGGTGTGTGTGGGTGATGCCACCCATGTGATGACCCAGAGGTGACACCACACAGGTAGAGCCACCCAGGTGGTGGCCATGGGGTGATGTGAGGGGCATGACAGCACGTGGGTGATGCCAGGCAGCTGACCCTCCGTGGGTGACACCCCACGGGCGATGCCAGGCGGGTGCTGCCGGGCAGGTGATCCCACGGGGGTCCAGGAAGGGTAGCCAGGGACCAGCACCCCCATCCCAGGAAGGAGGAGCCGCCGTGGGTCCGGCACAGCTGGGTGCCCATGCCAGGGGCTCCAGGGGCCTGACAGGGCTGTGCCCTCTGGCTCCCCAGTTCTGCAGCAGCAATGGCATGGAATACATCGTGGGACGGGTCTGGATCGGCTTCTGGCTGATCCTGCTGGTGCTGGTGGTGGTGGCCTGCGAGGGCAGCTTCCTGGTGCGCTACCTGTCCCGCTACACCCAGGAGATCTTCTCCTTCCTCATCTCCCTCATCTTCATCTTTGAGACCTTCTCCAAGCTGGTCACGGTGAGGGACACGGGGGTCCCACGGTGGAGGTGGGGGGCTGCAGATTGTTTCCCACATGGAAACCCAGGTTTCCATAGAAATAGTGGGATGCAGGTGAGGGGTGGAGTCTCCTGGTGCTTTCTTCCCTTTTCCAGGTGTTTCCCAGCTCGATGCTGTCTATCCTGTGATATTGTAATCCATGCTTCTCTCTGCAGAGGCATTTTGGGGCACGCAGAACAGCCTCTGCTCTGTTCCCGCTTCCAAAACCACACAAAAAATCAATTCTAAAAACACCCTCGGCTCAACCTGTGCTGAGCTCTCGGCCTCACCCCTGGTTCACGTCCTGAACCCACTGGGAAGGTGCCACAGGGCTCCCACCATGGCAGGGGGGCGCAGGGGATCCCCATCCCCACTCTCACTCTCCCCTCTTCCCTCCCCAGATTTTCAAGACTCACCCTCTGAAGGAGACGTACGGCTCGCAGTCTGGCCACCAGCCCAACACGGCGCTGCTGTCCCTCGTCCTCATGGCCGGCACCTTCTTCCTGGCCTTCTTCCTGCGCAAGTTCAAGAACAGCTCCTTCCTGCCCGGCAAGGTGAGGATCCCCTGCACGCAGGGGCCAAACGGGGTTCAGAGCCCGGGCTGTGCAAAGTCATCGCCTGTTCCTGCAGGGGAGGGGGCGGCAGGACCCCCGGCCTGGGGGGCCCCGCAGGTTTCTCACGGTGTCCCCACAGGTCCGGCGCTTGATCGGGGACTTCGGGGTGCCCATTTCCATCTTCATCATGGCGCTGGCCGACTTCTTCATCAAAGAAACGTACACCCAGGTCTGGGAGGGCAGGGCTGGGGGGGACGGGTGTCCCTGCACAGGGAGCTGGGAGCTCGTCCCCGTGTCCCGCCTCTCACTCCCCCATCTCTGCTCCCGTCCAGAAACTGAGCGTCCCCAAAGGGCTGCAGGTCACCAACGCGACTGCCCGGGGCTGGTTTATCCCCCCCATGGGGATCACAACCAAGTTCCCCATCTGGATGATGTTTGCCTCCGTGATTCCTGCCCTTCTGGTCTTCATCCTCATCTTCCTCGAGACGCAGATCACCACGTGAGGATGGAGATGTGGGCAGGGGAGGGCTGTGGGGTGCCTGCTGGCTTGGGGGCAGGGGGGACCTCCCCGAGGCGCTGCATCACCGACTGGTCCCTGTGTCCCCACAGCCTCATCGTCAGCAAGCCTGAGAGGAAACTGGTGAAGGGCACTGGCTTCCACCTGGACCTGCTGCTGATCGTGGTCATGGGGGGGCTGGCAGCCCTTTTCGGGATGCCCTGGCTCAGTGCCACCACCGTCCGCACCATCACCCACGCCAACGCCCTCACCGTCATGAGCAAAACCTCTGCTCCGGGCGAGAAATCCCAGATCCTGGAGGTCAAGGAGCAGCGCATCAGTGGCCTGTTGGTGGCTGTGCTCATTGGTGAGCTGGGGAGGGGTCCCCAGCTGGGCAGGGAGGGTTGGGGGTCCCCAGGGACTCTCCCCAACCTCTCTTTCTCCCCCGCAGGCGTCTCCATCCTGATGGAGCCCATCCTGAAGTACATCCCTCTGGCCGTGCTCTTCGGCATCTTCCTCTACATGGGGGTCACCTCCCTGTTCGGGATCCAGCTCTTCGACCGCATCCTGCTCCTGCTGAAGCCCCCCAAGTACCACCCCGATGAGCCCTACGTCACCCGGGTGAGTGAGCCCTGCGTGACCCCCATGGGTGGCTGTGGGTTTGGGGGTGTCCTGGGCTCTGACACCCCTGCAGCTGCTCGGGGCTCCCCAGAGAGCCTCCTCCTCCAGCGCTGAGCTTCGCTGGGTTCCCTGGGACACTGTGCTGCTCCCCGCAGCAGCCAGCACCCCAGGAAGGGTGTGGGATGCTGTCCCTGTCCTCAACCCCCAGCTTTTCCTCCCACAGGTCAAGACTTGGAGGATGCACCTCTTCACCTTCACCCAGATCATCTTTCTGGTGGTGCTGTGGGTGGTGAAGTCCACCCCAGCCTCGCTGGCACTGCCCTTCGTCCTCATCCTCACCGTGCCCCTGCGGCGCTTCCTGCTCCCCAAGATCTTCCGGGACATCGAGCTCAAATGTGTACGTGGCCCTGGCACCCCCATCCCTGTCCCCAGCCCCACGTCTCTCCCTGCTCCTGCTCTAGTCCTCATCTCCACTTCTGTCCCTGTCCCTGTTCTCCTCCTCATCCCCATCTCTGGCACCATCTGCATCCCTCATTCCCACCCGTGTCCCCATCCTCACCCCATCCCTGCCCCATTCCTGTCCCCATCCCGGCCTCCACCTCCTCCTCCTCCATCCCCGTCAGTGTCCCTCAATCCTGTCCCCTCCCCTGTGCCCCCCCTGACGGCCTCTCCTCTGTCCAGCTGGACGCAGATGACGCCGTGGTGACATTTGACGAGGCCGAGGGGACAGACGTGTACGACGAGGTGCAGATGCCCAGTTAAGGGCCGGCCCCCCGCCACCCCCCCAGCCCCGCTTCCACCTCCAGTGCTGCCATCCCGGGGCCACCGGGCAACCAGGAAGGGCTGGGGACACAGTCCCCACCTGCCCACCCTGGGAACGGAGCCTTTTCTGTTCTTTCCGCATTTTTGTCTATTTTTAAAAATATTTTGGATGATGTGATCTCACCCCCGCTTTGCTGCCCGCTGGGGAAGGGGCTGCCTGGGCTGGCCCCACGAGCCACCCTCCACCCGTGGCAAGCTGGGATGTGTCACTGTCCCGTCCCCAGGGCCACCACCAGGCACCCAGCGAGGGGAGGAGCTGGAGGAAGACCCTGGAGGGAGGAGGAAGGCAGGGACAGAGATACAGCAGATGGGGCCCTCCCCACTGCCCTCCCCTCCCGGGGAGCCCCCCCAGCCCAGCCCCTCTCCCCAGCTGAACTTTGAACAAGCTGGGACAGAGCCCTCATCCTGTGGAGCCCTTTTCCCATTTTTTCCCATTTTTCCCATCACTTGCTCCGTGGGATCCCTGCAGCTGCTCCGCTGCGATCCCAGCACGTCCCGGAGTCAGGATGTAAATAGCCCAGCAAGGGGGCTCATACATTTACAACAAAAACAATCACGCTAAAAACACACCAAAAAAAAAAAAAGGCTTCCAATTGTGCTGATGCTTCTGCAGGTAGAATTCACTTAGAGCCAAGCAAAAATGGAAAAAAAAAAAAAAAAAAAAGTTTGAAAAAGCACCTTAAAAATAGGAAAAAAAAAAAATTAGCTGCAAGGAGTGATCTGTATATTTGATGCTACTGGGGGGTTTGTAATTTATTTTTTGGGCTGGTTGTGCCCCGCTGCAGTGGGGCCATGTGCGTGTGTGTATATACTAGAGAATTAGAGCAAAATCTAGAATTTTTTAGAAAAGATGATTTTAAGAGATCCTGGTCAGGGCCTAAACTCTATGGACCAGTCTGGCAGCACCATTTTACTGATAAGTTAGTGGTAATTAGTTAATTAGTCCTCTTTATTTTTATAGCATTTCAGGTAACTCTGTGTAGTTTTTCCCTGATTTTTCCCTGGCTTGCTCCCCATGTCTTGCCCCATTTTCCTTGGGATCCTTCCCAGTCCAGCCGAGCATCCCCCGATCCTGCCAGGGCTGATTCTGCAAGGGTTGGATGTGACCAGGGTGCAGAGCACCAGATCAGGTTCCAAATTTGCTCCTTTTTGCATAAATCAGAGCAGGGGATCCCAAAATGAGCATGGGGGGTGGGAAGGGGCAGCCACAGCCAGGGCTGTGCTGCCTCGTGTGTGGGTTGGTTTAGTTTTATTAATTACGTGTCTGAAATAAAAATGTTTTGATCTTTGGGGGTTTCTCCTTCCCTTCCCCACACCTCTGTATCAGGCTTTAATAAACAAATTAATAAAATCAGAAAGGAAATGGGGGTTTTCTTTCCAGACGGGAATTTTCTGGGACGGTGCCCTGATTTCCCCCCAAATGAGAGGAGCAGCATCTTCTGAGGGTGTCCATCCCCCAGGATCACACATCGCAGAATCCCCAAATCCTCGCTGCATCCCAGCACTCGGGATCGCTCCCCAGGATCATCCCCGGGTGCTCCACAGCCATCCCAGGAAGCTCATCCCCCTCCACCTCCCTGCACCCCGGGGCTGTGCCCGTTCCAGGGATTGGGAATTTCCAATCCCGTGCTGCTGGCACAGGACACAGAGCAGCCCCCGCCCTGCCCCAGCCCCTGGCATTGGGCTGACCCCGATTATCCATAATCCCATTAAGGAATGGGTGACACCGGCTCCATCAGCGGGGCCGTGGGAAGGGCAATGCCCGTTCGCCCCCAGCCTTTCCACGGGACAGGAATTGGGAGCAGCATCCACAATCGCTCCCGACCGGAGCCCCAAAGCCTCTCAGGGGCCGGGATAAATCCCAGAGCGGCCACCAGGTTGTCCCAAGCCCAGCACAGCTGCTAGCCCCGTTTTCCCTAGAGAAGCACACGGATGGTAATTCCCAGCCCGTGGATCCGGCAGCTCCCCGTCCTTGTGCCGGCTCAGGTGGGCAAACCACACCGGGAGGGCTCCAGTGTGCCATCCCTGCCTCCAAATCCCGGCCATGGAGGCCTGCAGCCATCCCTCACCTTTCCCAGCCTGGGAAGAGTTTGTTGTTCCCTGGGACACGGCAGCGAGGTCGCTGCCGCGGGATCCAGCCCCGACAGGATCGGGAATTTGGGTCAAGCTCTTCTTTGAACTTGCCTGAGCCCTGGGAAATGGGGGGAGTGTCTTGGACGGGAGCCTCCCTTCAAATGGAAATATTTCCCCCCTCTGAATGATTGTAATTGTGAAATCAAGGGGCTCTCAGGCAAAGATATGGGAATAGGAAAAACAGTTCTTTACTAGGAAAATTAAAATAAAAATGCAATAGTACAGAAACAACCACCGACAGTCAGGGTACAGCCCGACAGCCTGTAGGGCAGGGTGTTGGTGGCAGTCCCAGCCAGTCTCAGACTGTATCCAGGTAGGAATGCTCGGCTCCTCCTCCTGGGTGGAGCATCTCACACTGGGACGGTGGAATTTTGTCAGTCGTGCAGTGAGATTCGATGGCCCATTAACCAAAAATTCCCCCTGGAGGGAGGATGGGTCGCGGAGGAGATAAAGAACCCTGCCCCACCCGGGTTTAACAGCTGGCAATGGAATATTCACTCCTGGTTACATCTGGCACTGCAACCCGGCACGGGGGGAAATTGGGGAAGGTCAGGAGTGACGACGGGGAAATAAATGCTAATTACTTGGTTGCTAATGAGGGGGGGGAGCATGGGGCTCCAGAGGGGGATCCCGTTGGAGCATCACCCCCGGAAAGGGAGAAGCCCGGTGCCCGCAGCATCACCGGGCGCTCCGTGCCATCCGCGGGCAGGGGACACGGATCTGCTGCTGGTGGCACTGCTTGTGCACTGGACGAGTACAAAAGCAAACAAAACCCTCCAAACCTGGCAGCTTTATCCCCCAGAAATATTCATTGACACAAGTAACAGCAAATAAAAAATTCCCGTGGTCAGAAGCGAGGCCCGGGAAGGCCGGGAAGTGAGGGGGGCTGTTGGGGTGAGCATTCGGGAGGGTCCCCGTTCCCAGCCCACCTGCTGCAGGCTCTGTGGCCGAGCCCCAGCTCTCGGGTGAACCTTGCTGGTAACAAAAGCCACAAAAACACGTTGGGAGACTTGGGACTGGAGCACATCGACAACTCTACTGATTAAAAAAAAATCTAAAAAATTAAAAATGTCAGTTTTCACGTGTTGGGCCTGATTGGCTCTAAATAATTTATGTTGGTTTGGTTTGTTTTTGGTTTTTTTTTAATTTTTTTAATTTTTTCTCCCTTGAAAAATAGCGAAAATTCCTGAAATTCAGGGATCCAGCCCAACCCTTTTTCCACAGAGAATAAATACATATATTTTTAATTTTAAGCTCTCACAGGAGGGATTAACCACCCGGCGCCAGAGCGGCCTGGCCGGGCTTGGCACAGCCGAGGGCAGGACGTGGCGGAGGAGCCGGCTGTCCCTCCGTCTGCCTGATCCTTCCCTTCGGGATAAATCCCAAATAAGCCACTTGCAGAGCCAGGCACCACCCCCGCACCCCAAACCAGCCGTGGGGGGGGATACCCAGATCTAGGGGTTATTATGTTTCTTATTTCCTTTCCTATATAAACAGGCGTGAAATCCCCCGGCTCCCGGCCGTTCCCACGCGGTCAGCCCGGGAGATGTCCACAGCCCACCGGGCGGGCTGACCCCGCATTCCCGGACCGCGTCCTGCATGCCCGGCCCCGGGGCTGCGAGCCGGTGGCCCCGGGGTGTGCGCCGGTGGCCCCGGGGTGTGTGCCGCTGGTCCCGGGGTGTGTGCCGGTAGCCCCGGGGGTGTGCGCCGGTGGCCCCGGGGTGTGTGCCGGTGGCCCCGGGGGTGTGTGCCGGTGGCCCCGGGGTGTGCGCCGCTGGTCCCGGGGGTGTCGCTGCGGCCCAGCCGGGAGCAGCGCCATGGCCGGAGCTGCCCGGAGCACGCGGCGGCCGGGAGCGGCGGGACGGCGGCTGCGGCCGGATGGCCGGGACTGGCCGGGGCTGGCCGGGGCCGGCCGGGGCTGGCCGGAGCCGGTCGGGGCGCGCTGGCGGACGGGAGCAGCCGGGCAGGCCGTGGCCGTAGCACAGCCAGCCGCGCTGCTCGGTGCCACGGGAGCTGCCGGTACGGCGGGAGCAGCCGGCACCGGAGGGGTGGCCGGTACCGTGCAGGCAGCCGCGGTCGGTGCCATGGAAGCGGCCGGTACCGTCGGGGCGTTCGGTACCGCGGCGGCAGCCGGGCTGGCCGGTGGCACGGAAGCAGCCCGGGATGGCCCGTACTGTGCCGGCAGCCGGGCTGGCCGGGAATGTGCAGGCGCTGCCCGGCCGGGATTGGCTGCGGGGAATGACGCCCAGCACAACAAAGGTGGAGTTGGAGAAATTCCATTAAAAAAAATTAAGAGAGAGAGAGAGGGAGAGGAGAGAAAGGGAGCGGAGGGAGGGAGGAGGGGAGGAAGCTGCCCCTCGCCCGCCCCGCCGGGCAGAGCCCCCCCCGCCGCCGTGTCCCGGGGCCGCGGGGCGGGCAGGAGCGCGGCCCCGCCGTGCCGTGGGGGCCCGGCTCGGCTCCCCCCCCCTCCCCCTGCTTCCCTTCCCTTTATTTTTTGTTCCTCATCTCTCTTTTTCTTATTTTTTTTTTCCCCTATTTTTTTATTTTTTTCTTTATGCAAACGCCGGCCGAGGATTGTTGCACATGTAAGGAGATTTTTTTTTTTTTCTTCCTCCCTTCCCCCCCCCACCCCACCCCCCCTCCTTTCCCTCCTCTTCTCCTTCCTCCTCCTCCTCCTCCTCTTTTTCTTCTCACCACAGTGTTGCAAAAGCAAAGAGCAATAAAAAACCCGGCGGAAAGCGGCGGCGGGGCGGCGGGGCTGGCGGGGAGATCCCGGCGGATCCCGGCGCGCTCAGCCCGGCTGATTGGAAGAGCGAACGCAGCGCCATGGAGGCGGGGGAAAGCGCGATCGTCTCTGCGGGGACTGGAGCGCGCCCACGCCCGGGGCCAGCGCTGCAGAGCTGGCCGCCGTTCAACCGCCGCTCCCCCGCCCCGGCCCCGCCGAGCGAGCCCCGAGCCCCCGCCGCCCCCCAAAGCGGCGGCCCCGCCGGTACGTGCCCGCGCCGGGGGAGCCGCCGCCGCCGTGCCCCGCCGCGCCGCGCCGTGCCCCCCGCCCGGGCTCGCCATTCGCCGCCGCGCCGCTCCGCCGGCGGGGCTGGAGGAGGCGCTTTGGTCCTCCCCGGGCTCCCGCTGCCGCCGCCGCCACCGCCGCGCTCCGGGCTCGGTAAGGCGCTCCGCCGCCGCTCCGACGGGAACGGGGAGGGGGTCGCGCCCACCGGAGCGATTTTTTTTTGTTTAGATAGATAGGTAGATAGATAAATATAAAAGAGAGAATATATATTTTTTTTTAGAAAGGCTGGTTTCGCGCAGGCCCCGCGGGCAGGAAGCCGCCGCCGCCACCGCCGGGGCTCGCCCGCCTCGCCCGCCCGCGGGGGGCACCGCGCTGGGGCTCGGGGCGGGGGGCAGCGCCCGGCTCGGCGGCCCCGGTGTGCCCCCCCCTTCTCTCCCTCCTTTTTCCCTTCCCTTCCCTCTCCTCCTCCTCGCTCCCTCCCTCCTTCCCGCTCGCCTTCCCTCCCTCCTCCCCGGTGCCGCAGCTGGATTTCGGGGGCAGGCTTCCAGCGCTGCCCGCTTGTTTTTCCCGAGCCCGGGTGAGTCCCGCGCCGCGGCGGGAGCTGGGCGCCGCGCTCCGCCGGTGCGTGCCGGGGCACGGCCGACCCCCCCCGCGCTTCGTTTCCCCTTATCCTCGCTTTATCCCCTCTTTATCCCTTTTTTCTCCTTATTTTCTTTTTATCTATTTTTTTTTCTCCCCTTTTTTTTTTTTTTTTTTTTTTCCGCCTTTTCCCCCCTTCCCTTCCTTTCTTCCCTCCGGACCGGGAGCGGGGCTCCAGTCCCCCGCTGGGTGGGTGGGTGTTTGCGGGCTCGAGGAGGGGTCGCGGAGAGAAAAGAGGGGGGTAAGAAAGGGAGGAAAGGAAAGGAAAAACGAGGAAAGGAAAAGCGAGGAGGGGGCGGCGGTGGGGAAAAAGAGGGGGGGGGAGGATCGGGTAGGAGCCGCTCCCCGGGGGTCGGTGCGGGGAGGTCGCGCTGCCCTCGCCCGGCTCGCTGCAGCTGCCCGGCCGCCCCCAGCCGGGCATCCCCGCCCCCCCTTCCCCCTCCTCCTCCTCCTCCTCCTTCTTCTCCTTCTCCTTCTTCTTCCCCCAGCGGCTCCGGCGGCGGGGTTGGGGCTGCGGCGGCTCGGTTAGAGCTCCCCCCCACACCCCCCCCCTCCAACCTCCTCCCTCCTTCTTCCACCACCACCACCTCCTCCTCCTCCTCCTCCTCCCCCTTAGCAGCCCGGAGAGGTGGGTTTGTCTCGGCTTTATAACCGCGGGTGGAGGGGAAGGAGCGGCGGGCGGAGGCGGGCGCAGCCCGGCCATTGTGTGCCGCGGCGGAGAGCGGCCGGTAACGATGGGGGGATGCGGGGGGGATGCGGTCGGGGGGGGATGAAGCAGCGCATCGCATCGCTCCGGGGGGCCGGGGGTGCGGAGAGGGGCGGGGGGAGCGCTCGGCGTTCCCCCAGCCCCTCTCCGCACCCCCGGCCCCCCGAACTCGCCTTCCATTGTCTGCCCGGGTGTTGTTGGAGGGAAAGAAAAAAAGGGGGGGGGGGGGCTCAGCTCGCTGGCGCCCGGGTGGGAACCGGGGGCGGGGGAGGCGCCGCCGGGGCCGCCCGCGCTCGGTCCCACCCGGTTCCTGCTGCCTGCTGGAGGAGGAGACTGGAGCTGGCCGGCGGCGCAGGGCATGTGCGGGCTCCCCGCCTCCGCCCGCCGGCCCGGCCCCTTCCTCCCCCGCCTCCTCCTCCTCCTCCTCCTCCTTCCCCCCTCCGGGCGCGGGATCCGGTCCCCCCCGACTCCCCCGCGGGGGATCCCGCGCCCCCTCCCCGCGCGCCCCCCGGGGATCCCGGTGCGCGCGCACCGCCCCGCCCCGCCATGATCCCACGGATCCCTCCCCCTGTCGCGATCCCGCCTCTCACGACACCCCCGCACGTTCCCCCCGCTTGTGATTCCCCCCCCGGGCGATCCCCGCTCTCACACCGCCCGGGGGCTGGGCTTGATCCCACCCCGCGGCGATCCCTCAGCCAGCCCCGGGGGTGGTCCCAGATCCGCCCCCCTTGGGGGTTGATCCGAGCCTGGAGCGGTTCCCCCCATGCCTTCAGGGTTCGTCCCGCCCCGGGTGATCCTCGGTCCCACGCCGGTGGGGTCTGCACGCCCCTCGTCCTCCCGCAGGTGATCCCCAGCACTCATCTCCCTCCAGTGGCCCCAGATTCGTCCCCGGCGGGGCTGACCCGGCCCCCGGGCCCGGCGGGGCCTGCACCCCCGGAGGGTCCGGACTGCCCTTTCCCCACAGCTGATCTCCCCCGGGGCCCATCCCGCCTCCTGCCTGGGGCTTCTGCACCCCGGGGCCGTCCCCCCTGCCCTCTGCGGGTGATCCTCCCTCACACCCAGGGCCTGGTTCTGCCAGAAGCCCCTGGAGCCCCCTCCCCAGGGGACCCCCCAGCCCGGATTCCCCCTGGGATCCCACAGGCCCAGCCCTCCCCAGGCCTGGGGCCTGCTCCCCCCCAGGCCTGCGGCCTGTCCCTCCCGGGGCTCCCCCTGAGGCCTCCAGCCCTGATCTGCCCTCCCGGGACTGCCCCAATGGAATCCCCAGTGGGGATCCCCCCAGACCACCATCCTGCCACCCTCTCCACCAAGTTTTGGGGGTCTCCCTCCCTAGTTTTTCCTTCCCCATGGAGCCATAAGATCCTTCCTAATGGGGTCTGAGGGGATCCTTCCCCTGGAGCCCCTCTGTTGAAATACCTTCCTCCAGCTTGTTCTCCTCCCTTGGGAGACCCCTGAATCCCCCAAGGTCCCCAAATGCCCCCCAGCTCTCTTCGGTCTGGGACAACCTTCTCTTCTCCAAGCATGTCCCCACTTCTGGGGAGGATTTTGCTGGATCTATGGTGGGCCTTCCTTTGAAACCCCCCCGTTTTGCAGTGGGGGGAGTGAACCCCCTTAGAGGAGATCCCTTGGAGCTCTCTTGACTCAGATTCTCTTGATCCCAGGTTTTTGGATCCCATCTATCCCAGGGAGCCACCGTGAATCTGTTTCCTCTGGGATTTATTTATCCCTCTCAGACCCTATCCCCACCTTGGGGACAAACCCCTGGACCCTTCTCCCCTGCCCACACACCCCTTTTCTCCTCCCCTGAGCAGTGTGGGGGTCACATCACCATGAATGATCCCCCCTCCTGGAGCTCTCCCAGACCCCACAGGGATGGTTGGGTGGGGGTATTCCAGCTCCTCATTCACCAGGGAGTGGAGAGGATGGACGGATGCCTGGATCAAGTTCCCCCCACATCCTTTTAGGAGTTCCCCCGTCACGGTGGGGATGCCTAGCAGGGTTCTCCCTTCCCTTGCAGAGCCGTCCGGGAGTGATTTCGGGAAGAGGGTGAGGAGGGAGCCGGCGGGACCGTCCTGGGCACAGGCAGGTGGAGGATGAACGGCGAAGCTGAGTGCCCTGCAGACCTGGAAATGACAGCTCCCAAAAACCAAGGTGAGCCCCCGGCAGCCCTCCACAACACGCCGGTGCTCCCAGAGGAATTCTGCCGCCATGCTTGAGAATAATAATAAATAAACCTCAGAGCGCCCCTTTTCTCAGAGGGATGGCAGAGGAGAAGGGATGGAGGAGGAGGAGGAGGGGTGCAGGATCCGTGGTCCTGGCTGCCAGCGGATTGAGGCGGGGGAAATCTGCCTCTCCGAGGTCTGATCCACGGCGGGGAACACGCCCACACGTGCTCGAGCACACGGATTCATGCTCTGGTGCACCAGCAGCCCCTTGGCGCTGGGATGCTCTTTTGGGGGACTGGAGTTTCAGGGGGACTGGGAAGTGGGGGCTGGTACAGAGGTGCTGCCCTCCCTGCTCACATCTGGGCTGCATTAAAAGCCGAGCCATTACCTTGGGCCTCCAGCTTCCAGACCCCGGCATGACATCAGAGCTTCAACTTTTATTGGAAAAGGGGCAGGAAAACAAGGGAAAAAAGAAAGCTGTTCATTTAGGGCAGCTTGCAGGGCTCTGCCACTCCACCGCTCAAAAACCCCATGGGTCCCCCAAACCTCTGGATCACCATCCAGCTCCTCACACCTGCCAGGTCCCCCCAGTTTTCCTCCTTCCTTGCTGCAGTCGGGGTTGTTGCCTCGAGCGAACCCGGCCGGAGCACGTGTCCTTCTCCAGGACTTTAGTGGATTTAATTACACCGGGGCAGCTTTCCTAATATAGACCCGGCCCGGCCGGTGCCAGGAGAGCTGGGATAAATCTGTCCCAGGGCACAGACAGCCCCATTCATCCTGCTGGGTGAACGCTGCAATTCCAGCATTTTTCAGCATGCCCCATGTTGGGAGGGGGGAGCAGAGGAATGGAGAGCTGAGTGTGGGGGTCCCTGTTGTCCCCACCCTGCTGCCAATGAGGATTTTGGGATGTTTCCACTGTTTTTTCATGTGTTCCTTTGGGATGTGGTTGTTCTGGCTGTCTGCTGGTGGGGGGGTTCACGTGGGGCCAAAAGTCTCTGGGTGTTTCTGCATTCAAGGGGGGAAACTGAGGCACTGGGCTTGATGGGGGCAGGTTTGGGGGGTGTCTCATTCCCTTCTCTGTCCCCTCTGGATTTCTGTGGCCGTGCTGCTTTTGGTAATTCCTCCTGATTTCTGCAAGTAAAGTTGGCACCAGCTTCCCAACCCTGTTCTGCCTCATTGGTCCTTGCCTGGGAGGCCTGGAAAGTGGCTGGGAAAACACAGGAAGACAGAATTTGGGGCTGTGCTCTCCCTCCTCCAGCTCTCTAGGGAATGCGGGCTTCCCATCTTTTTTGCCTCTTCATGGTGTTTTGGGATGAAGCCAGGAACATGGAGACACACCCCAAGCCACCTCACTTTCCAGGGGGGCTGTTTCTGTCTTCTCCCTCTGTTTTAATCCCTGATGAGGTCACTACAGGGACCAGCTGGATCCAGAACTGTCCCTGCCTTGACCCCCAACCAGGCAGGTCAAGGAGGGGAAACGGGATGGGGGAGTCACATCCTGGCTGTGCTCCCTTCACCAGGTCCCACATGTTCTTTAACATCCCTTGCTTGGATTCAGGATTCCGGGGGAATTGTCCTTCCACAGACCCCTGCAATGGCAGGAGCTGGAGGTGATTTTCCTCATGTTGAGTCTTGAGTGGAGGGAGAGCTGCAGCTGGAGAAATCCGTGCAGCTGGATATTTCTGGGAGCTTGGTTTCATTCCTGGAGATGGAGGGAGTGACGCTCCACTCAGATCCATGATGGGCCACACTGTCCCCATCTCTTCAGCATCCTCTGTGCCCCACTGTCCCCATCTTTGAGGTGCTCTATGTGCTGTGAGCAGCTCCAAACACCTCAGCCTTCACCTGGCAGAGACGTGAGGCAGGGAATGCCACGGTGGGCCAGTCCTGGGCTGCGGAATCCTGGGTGCCCATCCCGGGGTGAGGCAGCCGTGGCTGTGTGGGCGGGTGGCTCTGGGCTCTGCTCCTCCTCCAGCCCATCCCCAGGGAATTTTCCTTCCGCTCCCAGGCCCTGCTGCATTCCCCAGGGCCACCCATGTTTGCAGAGCACCCCGGGCTGTGCTCCCCAGCTGGCGTGGAAGCTCGGAGCAGCGAGGAATTCCCCTGGCAAGGAAGCAGCCCCAAGGCTGGGCTGGATTCAGGGCTGGATTCAGGGCTGGGATATCCTGCCTGCTGCCTGTCCCAGCACGGTGCTGCTGCCTGTCCCGGCCTCACGGTTGCTCCGGGCTCTCCGGCTTTGCCACGTGCCCATCCCACCACTGCAGTGGCATGTTCCTATGGGAGCTGGGGATGCTCCTCCCAGCAGCTTGGGGGATGTTGGGGTGACGTGATCATCATCCCTGCACTGTCAGGGACCTCTCTGTGAGATGGGGGGGCTGTGCTGGGCTCTGGCCCCCCTCACTTTGTGTTCTGGGAGCTTTGACCTTGGCAGAGGTCACCATGGAGCTGGGCCCAGGTGATCGCAGAGCTCTCCAAGGTGCAGGAAAAGCAACGCTGAGGTTTTCCAGTTGCTCTGGACGCATCTTTTCCACTTTAAAAGTGCATTTCCCTGCTTCCTGCTTGGCTGGAGAGCTCACTGTTCCCATGTCACTCCGCAGGGGTAGGAAATAGCCCTGTGCTCCCATGAAGCAGAGCCATCCCTTATCTGATGGTTTCCTGGGATGAGCGAGTCTCTCTGGTTTGCACCGAGTGGAATTTCTAGCTTTGCCCAGATTGTTTTGGCCCATAGAAAGTTGCTCGGGGGTGATGGAAACAGCCACGTCCCTTTGATCTTTAATCTCGAGAGGCAGCATGTGCAGATTACGTGTCCTGGCGTGCGGTCCGGAGCGGCACGCCGGGAGCTGTAGTCCCGGAATCCTGCCGGGAAGGGAAGGGAAGGGAAGGGAAGGGAAGGGAAGGGAAGGGAAGGGAAAAGGCTTCCTGCCCCTGGCTGATCCCGTTTCTCGCTGCTCAGACCGCTGGTCGCAGGAGGACATGCTGACCCTCCTGGAGTGCATGAAGAATAACCTGCCCTCCAACGACGGGAGCAAGTTTAAAACCACCGAGTCCCACCTGGATTGGGAAAAAGTGGCTTTCAAGGACTTCTCAGGGGAGATGTGCAAGATGAAGTGGATGGAGATCTCAAATGAGGTAATTGACACCACATGGGGCTTTGTGGGGGCTTTGTGACAGGGTCTGAGTGTCCTACTGACATTCCCAGGGCTGTTGGAATTGTCCAAGTCGAGCGCCCAGAGCCCTCGGCCGTTGGTGCCGGCGCCATCCCGCTGCTGTCAGCATTGTGACCCCCTCAGAGGGGCTGGGATCGGTCATTTTGGGGTGGCATTACAAAACCCAGTGGGTTTCTGCTATGCTGGGGATCTGCCCTATCCCCTGTTCAAGTCTTTGTCTCTTCATTTCCTGCACAGGTGAGGAAATTCCGGACCCTCACAGAGCTCATTATGGATGCTGAAGAGCACGTGAAGAATCCTTACAAAGGCAAAAAGCTCAAGGTATTGGGCGGGAATTAGGCTGAGTCCCTAAAGGGACTCACACACTTGCTCAGGGTGGGGGCCTGTCGCCCCTGTGGCACCTCAGATCCGCGTGGCTGGGCCGTGGGAGCCCCTGCAGGCACCTCACTGCCCGGAATCCCGGTGTCCGGCTGCCCAAGGCTCCGGAGGCCGCGGCGCTGGGCCCGGGCCAACTCCCGGCTACATTTAATATGGCCGGCTGTACTGCTGGCAGCCTGCAGCCCAGTTTAGCTCCAGAGGGGCCGGGAGCTGCTGTCCTGTTCCTGGCCTGCCGGGCGCTTTCAGCTGGGTGGCCCTGGGGCAGCCGATGGTCCATCCCTGGGAGCTGGGTCCCATCCCCTCCTCCTGCCCCGGTGTCCCCTTTGCTCTGTGCTGGCAGCTCTGGATGGCTGGTGGCCGCTCCCGAGGTTCCCAGCCACGGGCTGCTGTAGCTCCTCGGGGAGCCCTCGTTCCCAGCAGTTTCCCCCTCCTTGCCTTGATCACCAGCAGGGCTGATGGAGGCAGGTGCCCCCAGGACTGGGGAGCCGTGGGCTTGGCTGTGCTGCCAGCTCCATGCTCAGTGTGCTCCACTCTGCTGTCTCCCCAGAAACACCCCGACTTCCCCAAGAAGCCCCTGACTCCCTATTTCCGCTTCTTCATGGAGAAGCGAGCCAAATACGCCAAGCTTCACCCCGAAATGAGCAACCTGGATCTCACCAAGATCCTGTCCAAGAAATACAAGGAGCTTCCCGAGAAGAAAAAGGTATGGGGAGGTCAGGAAGCCCCTTCCACCACGTGCCTCCGTGTGCTGGGCTCTGCTCAGCTCTTCCAGTAAAACCAGCGGAGCTCAAGCTCTGCCTGGCGAGGGCTTAATCCAGCTCTCAACAGGAGAAGCCAGGTGTTTGCTTAGTCCTGTCAGACCTGTAAGACTTCCTTGGTTTTTCCTGTCCTGGTTCCCAGGATCTGTGGGGTGGAGGCTGGTTGGGTCTGTCCGTTTGTCCGTCTCTCCCTGACGGACCTGGATGGTGGCTTTGGGTGGATCCGTGTTTAATGCCGGGCTTAGGGCACACGCCCCGCTGTGCCACCCTGTCCGGGTGAGGGACACGGGGACAGGCTCTGGGAGATGCTGGGAGCAGACATCTGCCCACCAGAGCTTGGGCAGGGCTTTGGGGCAGCCCAACTTTCCCTCTGGGCTGTCCAGGAAAAGTCCAGGGCACGAAGTCCTGCTGTGCCCTTTCCCAGGGCTGCTGGGATACACAGGGAGGGGAGATACCCGGCTGCTGAATCTCAGGCAGGCTGGAAACCCTCTGCAGGACCATTCCGTGGGCTGGGGAGCTCCTGAGTCCCTCTTGGGATGGTGGGATGCCCAGCCAAGTCGATAGGGATGTGTCTTCCTGCCCAGTCCCTGGTGCTGATGTCCCTCTCCACCTCCGCGGTGGCTTTGTGTCCCCAGATGAAATACATCCAGGACTTCCAGCGAGAGAAGCAGGAGTTTGAGAGGAACTTGGCGAGGTTCAGGTGAGCAGGCAGCCCCCCCACATTTCCCCAGGCCCCTCCAGGCAGATCCAGGTTCCCCTCCTGTGCATAGCTCACAGAGGAAGCCCTGATGGGCTTTTGGCTTGAAGAGGTAATTCAGCGAAAAGATAGCAAGGAAAAGGTGTCTGAGAGCATCCCTCCAGCTGGGAGACTGGGTGGGGGACAGCAGAGGACCAGCCATGCTCTGGGGGTCAGAGTCTGCGAGCTGGGGACAGGAGCCCCGCTGCCAGCACTGATAAAAGCTGAAGTGTCCCCCCAGTCACTCCAGACCTTCCCTTGGATGTGATTGCTGTGATCCAGGTGGATCCTGGCATTTCCAATGACCTGCTGTTGCTCCAGGGCTGCAGCCAAGCCCAGGGATCCTTGTAGCCAATGCTCCCCGAGGAGGGACAAACTGAAATCTGTCCTAAAACCCTCCTGCTCTTTTTGGGCCCCCGCAGTACCTGAGCCATGGAGGCTCAGCCCTGCAGTGACAGTCACTCCTTAGCAGGCAGGTTTAGGGCTGCTCTCCTTGCCACTGCCGCCTCCCTGACGCTCTCCCTTCCCCACCTCCCTGCCTGCTGAAGGGAAGACCACCCGGATCTCATCCAGAACGCCAAGAAATCCGACGTCCCCGAAAAGCCCAAGACCCCCCAGCAGCTGTGGTACAACCACGAGAAGAAGATCTACTTGAAAGTGCGTCCAGATGTGAGTACGGTGGGTGGGAGTGAGTGCGAGTGTGAGTGCTGGGGGGTCCTGGACCCCGCTGCTGGGGGCAGGAGGGGAAGGGAGAGAAGCATTTTAGGGGGTCGGGATGGAGGACACCGCTAGCAGCTCCCGGAGCCTGGACTGAGGTAAGGAGGGGCTCTGCACACCTGGAAGAGGCTCAGGGATCCAGCCCCCACTTTTTGGCAGGAAGGGGTGACCACAGCCTGAGTTAGGGCAGGAGAGGATTCCAGCACAGACATTCACCTCTGGCCATGCCCCCCACTGCCACACACCCCCACGGCTCCCAGCCGCCCCGTGCCGGGTGCCGCCAGGCCCCACCAGGCCACGCCATTTTTTTGCCATTTTTTTATATTTTTTCATTCCTCTTTTTTTTTTTGGATTTTACCCCTCTGCCCTCACCTCTGGCTTTGGGTTTTCAGGCCACCACGAAGGAGGTGAAAGAGTCGCTGGGCAAGCAGTGGTCTCAACTCTCGGATAAAAAGAGGCTGAAATGGATTCATAAGGCCCTGGAACAGCGGAAGGAGTACGAGGTAGGGAGCAGCCTCACCCGGTCCCCTCCACACTCGGCCCAACATTCACTCCGAGCCTCTGCGTCCCAGCCCTGCGTGGCCTCTCCCGATAGGCAGCGTGGGGGTTCAGGCAGGTCCTGGCAGGTCCCTAGAGAGTGTGAGCCCTGCCTCTCCAGCCGTGTGCAGGGCAGGCAGCAGCATCCCCAGGCGCAGGATTAGGGCAATGGTTGGCTTCTCTCTCTTCCTCCTCCAGCCCCGGCAGGCGGGGGTGGCAGCCCCTCTGATGGCTCTCCATTCTCCACAGGAGATCATGCGGGATTACATCCAGAAGCACCCCGAGCTGAACATCAGCGAGGAGGGAATCACCCGCTCCACCCTCACCAAGGCCGAGCGGCAGCTCAAGGACAAGTTCGACGGACGACCCACGAAGCCGCCCCCGTGAGTCCTGTCCCTCCTGGAGCCACAGCCTGGCTGGTGCTGGCTCTTGCCAGCAGGGAAACTGGACTCTGCTGGGCTTGGGAAGCCCAGATAACTTCTGGGATCACGGACACGGAGGGGTTAGATGGCAGTTATAGGATAAATTTCTTCAAGCCAGGGCTGCGCAGGGCAGTGGTGGAGTCACCATCCCTGGAAGTGTTCAAAAAGTGCAGATGTGGCACCTGAGGACATGGTTTAGTGGTGGGCTTGGCAGTGATAGTTAATGGTCGGACTAATTATCTTAGAGGGCTTCTCCAGCCTTAATGATTACATGATTCTGTGATGATCCCTCTAAACCAGTCTCTAAATACACATCAAATACATATTTTGGGGAGAATCTGAGCGAGGTTTACAGTGATACCCTGGCTTTTAGGGGTGATCCAGCAGCCAGCTGCCCTAAAACACAGGCACTTCACTTCCTTGCCTGGTGCAACCCAAGTGAGGGGTTTTGGGGAGGCTTTTAGCACCGAGCCAGCTCCACAGGGACAGGTTTTCCCTAACACTGGGTTCCTCTGTGGGTTTTTCAGGAACAGCTACTCCCTGTACTGTGCAGAGCTGATGGCCAACATGAAAGACGTGCCCAGCACGGAGCGGATGGTGCTGTGCAGCCAGCAGTGGAAGCTGCTCTCCCAGAAGGAAAAGGATGCCTACCACAAAAAGTGTGACCAGGTGAGCGGCTGAGGATGAACAGGTGGGGGGAGAGGGGCAGGTGGGCACCAGTGCTGTGGGAAAGGAACAGTGGGATGGGAGAGTCTGGGCTACAAATATCCCTGGAAACGAAGCCTTCACCTTTCCTCAGTCCGTGTGCTACTCTGCATCACTGATGCTCCCTGAGGTCCTCGCTCACCTCCCCTGCTCCTGTCTCCTGTGTGGACAAACAGATGGTCCAGGTGGAGGGTGCTGTTGCCAAGGGGTGGAGGCTGGGTCAGGGGCAGGGATGGAGTGAGGGATCTCTGTGTAACCACACATCCCCGTCTCCCTCCAGAAAAAGAAAGATTACGAGATTGAGCTGCTCCGCTTCCTGGAGGTGAGTGATGAGGGGGTGCTCAGCCCTCGTGTGCTGGAGATCCCAAATCTGGGAATGGGGAACTCTGCCCAGGGACTGGGATGGCTTAAATGGGGGGCTGCCCTCTCTGCTCCCCCAAACCGTTTTGGGGCCCAGCTATGGGTGCTGTGCAGATGGTTGCACATAGCCTTGACGTTCCGGCTGTCCTGGTGCCTGAGCCAGTGTCTTCCAGCTGGGCACTGGGAGGTGAGGGTGGGCCCCCAGCTGGAGGGGAGCTGGGGTGAGCAGAGAGCTGGAGCTGGAGGGGAGAATGTTCAGTGGCTGTGGCTGTGCAGCCTCTCACTTCCTTCCCTTGCTGGGTGTGGGCGGGGGAGCTGCAGAGAGGCCACCCCAGCATCATCCCCGGGCGGATGTGACACGGTCCTGCTGCAGCTGCAGGGGCACGGGGTGGAAAACCCAGGGGTGTGCCCGGATCCAGGCACCTGCTCACCTGCTTTCACTGAGAAACGGCTGAGCCGGGGAGGGGACAGACGAGGGACACTGCCCAGATAGGGGGTGACAGCGTGGGGACCCCCAGGAACATGTGCAGTTCTGAATGCTGGTCCTGACTGGGACAGGATTTGCTTCAGGACACCCAAGTGCATTAATTCCCCTTCCCCAGAGTCCCTATTCCCCAGTTGCCTCAAGGCCTCATTAGCACTGGGCTAACGATGTCTCTCCTCCTGTGCCACCCAGAGCCTGCCCGAGGAGGAGCAGCAGCGGGTGCTGGGCGAGGAGAAGATGCTGGGCAGCAACCGGAAAGGGGCGACAAGTCCTGCGTCCAAAAAATCCTCCCCAGAGACTGGCAAGGTGGGAGCGGCCCCGGGAGGGATGGGGCAGCACCTGCCAGAGCCTTGGGATGGGGTTGTGCATCTCAAGGGGCTTTGAGGGCTTTGGTCCCTGCATGGGCTCACCCCCCCTCACAGCCCTGTGCCCCCTCAGGCCAGCTCAGAGAAGCCCAAGAGGCCCATCTCAGCCATGTTCATCTTCTCGGAGGAGAAGCGGAAGCAGCTGCAGGAGGAGCGGCCGGAGCTGTCGGAGAGTGAGCTCACCCGGCTCCTGGCCCGCATGTGGAACGACCTCTCCGAGAAGAAGAAGGTTGGTACCATCCTCATACTCCTCCTCCATCTCCCTCTCCGCTGCTCCTGGGGGCACCTCGGGCAGTCCAGGGGATGCTCCTGCGCTTGTCCCACACCGAGGGGCACAGACGTCCCCTGGAGCATCACAGTGACAGTGACACAGGTGCCAGTGTCGGCACCGAGGGGCACCGCTGGCTGTGCCACCTCCTCTCATCACCTGGGGGGTCAAAACCCACCAGAAGAAGAAACCTCAGAGGGCCCTTGAGCCGCAGAGTTTAAGGCTTTGGTTGTTTCCCTGCTGGGGGGAACCCCAAGACAGGGTTGGGGTCGGTGGGGGGGCTGTCAGTTCTTCTGTGGGGACAGTACTGGGGGAGCTTCAGTGTCCCCATGGCGTTTGGGGGCTGTGTCCCTGCCGTGCCCCCTCACCCCGTGCCCCCCTCACCCCGTGCCCCCCTCACCCCGTGCCCCTCACCCCATGCCCCCCTCACCCTGTGCCCCCCTCACCCTGTGCCCCCTCACCCCATGCCCCTCACCCCGTGCCCCTCACCCTGTGCCCCCCTCACCCTGTGCCCCCTCACCCCGTGCCCCCCTCACCCCATGCCCCTCACCCTGTGCCCCCCTCACCCTGTGCCCCCCTCACCCCGTGCCCCCCCAGGCCAAGTACAAGGCACGGGAGGCGGCGATGAAGGCGCAGTCGGAGAAGAAGCACGGCTCGGATAAAGAGGAGCGTGGGAAGCTGCCCGAGTCTCCCAAAACTGCCGAGGAGATCTGGCAACAGAGCGTCATCGGGGACTACCTGGCTCGTTTCAAGGTGAGGAGTGGGCTGGGAAAGAGGCTGGAGGTGGGGCCCAGAAGTAGCACCCCAATGTCCCAGGGTTTTTGGGTGCATCTGATGCATCGTGGTGGTTCTGTCCCACAGAATGACCGGGGCAAAGCACTGAAGGCCATGGAGGCCACTTGGAACAACATGGAGAAGAAAGAGAAGCTGATGTGGATCAAGAAGGCGGCGGAGGATCAGAAGCGATACGAGGTGGGTCTCTGCCCCGTCCTGTCCCTCGCTGTGCCCCTTGGCCAGCGCTGCCCCTCTCCCTGACCCTGTCTCTCCTGTGGCTCAGAGGGAGCTGAGCGAGATGCGAGCCCCTCCGTGCTCCACCAACTCCACCAAGAAAATGAAATTCCAGGGAGAGCCGAAGAAACCCCCCATGTGAGTACCTGGGGTGTGAAAAACTGGGTCTGGCTGCGCTGCTGGGAAGAGCCTGGAACAAGAGGAGGGAGGGTGGGCTGGACCCTGGTGGGGCTGGACGGGGTTATGGACACCTGGGTTGTCTGTAGCCACTGTCCCAGCCCGGTCCCTGCGCTCTCCCCGTGCAGGAACGGTTACCAGAAGTTCTCCCAGGAGCTCCTGTCCAACGGGGAGCTGAACCACCTCCCGCTGAAGGAGCGGATGGTGGAGATCGGCAGCCGCTGGCAGCGCATCTCCCAGGGCCAGAAGGACCACTACAAAAAACTGGCAGAGGAGCAGCAGAAACAGTACAAGGTGCACCTCGACATCTGGCTCAAGGTGGGTGCTGGATCCCGATGCCTGGTGCGAGTCTCTGGGATCCCCTGCCTTTGGGGAGGGTGCTCAGCATGGGCTCTGTTCCCAGCCCTCTTCCGGAAACCATTTTTTGACATTTTGTAACTGAAAAGGATAAAAGTTACACACATGAGGAGGCTGTGCCCTGTGCTAGAGCCCTTTCCCTCTCCATCCCCCACTGCTCCGTGCCCGCCCATCCCTGACCGTGTCCCTGTTCCCACAGAGCCTCTCGCCCCAGGAGCGGGCTGCGTACAAGGAACACATTTCCAACGTGAGTATCCGTGTGGCACTGCCACGGTGGGATCCCGGCAGTTTGGGGGTGGGGTAGCATTGCCAGGGCTCGGGGCTGGGCAGGAGAACCTGGGGGCTCGGGGCTGGGCAGGCTCAGTCCTGAGTGAGCTTTGGATGCGCCACACTCCAGAGAGCCCCTCCAGCGGGGATTTGTCCCCATGGCAGCTCAGCAGTGGGGTTTTCTCTGGGCTGGACGCTGGGAAGGAGCTGAAGTTGAGCCCTAAAGGGTTTTGTTTTGTTCCCACAGAAGCGCAAGAGCATAGGGAAGATCCGGGGTCCCAACCCCAAGATGAAGCCAACCATGCAGTCCAAGTCGGTGAGTCACAACAGCCCCGTGGGGCCACCCGGGCCCCCCTCCCTGCGGAGCGTGTTGGGGGACCCACACCCCTTGTTTGGGGCGTCCCTTGTGTTTCCGGCTGCCTGCTCTGTCCTCGAGACTGTAAACTTTCCCCAAGTCCCTGCTCAGAACCCAGCCAGGTTGGATTTGGACCCCTGGTACCTGCTCGAGGAGCCTTTTTGGTGCAATTCTCAGCATTAATGGGGAGAGGCTCCCAGGAAGGTGTGGGATAGGGAATCAGCTGGTCTGCTCAATGGCTGGAGGAACCCAAAGGGAAATGGTCCAGGATGGGGTGGGAGCTGCACCCATGGAGGTCCAGGGACTCAGCAAGCCCCTCCTGTCCTTCAGGAGTCAGAGGACGATGACGACGAGGAAGAGGAGGAGGAAGATGACGATGAAGATGAGGATGATGATGATGACAACGGTGACTCATCAGAGGAAGGCGGTGACTCCTCAGAGTCCAGCAGTGAGGAGGAGAGCGAGGATGGGGACGAGGTGAGGCCGTGGCACGGGGAGGGCACGGGGCCCCCCTCCCCCTGGGCTCAGATAGATCCGTGGCAGAGGAGCCCCCGGGAAGCAGAGGGACACGGGAGGAGAAGGGGAGCAGGATCCCCCCGGTGTGCCCGGGGCGGGCACGAGGAGCAGCCGCGGGGCATAGTCAGGAGCAGCCTCGGGACTGTAGAGGTGCGGGGGGGTGTGCAGAGCCCCCAGTGAGCAGAGAAAAATCTCCTGTCTTTTTCCTGGTGGAGATACTGAGTCTGGTCTCGGCTCCGTTTGCGCCAGTGTGAATGCCGAGTAAGTCACCAGAGTCAAAGCTTTACACCGGTGCAACTGAAATCAGAGTATGCTGGATGGCGCTGGGGCCAGAAACCGTGTCCGTGCCTTGTGCTCGCCACCGGACAGGTGAGGTGTTTCCACCCCCTCGCTGGTCTCAGCTCACGCCTCTTCCTTCCCTGGCTTTAGAGGGGGGAAACTGAGGCACGAGGCGGGTCGGGTAGCCTCCCTCGGATCGTGTAGCGAGGCAGTGGCAGAGGTGAGGGCAGGACCCCGCGCGCTGCTCCGGCACGTCCCCCCCAGCACCCCGAGCTGAGCCCTTGCAAACTCTCCTGGCTCCTGCCCCGCGTCCCTCCTCCACCCCCAGATCCGGGGGGCAGCCGTGGGAGGGTGGGGGTCGCACCCCGGCGGGGAGGGGAGCAGGGGACACGGGGGTGACGATGGACTAACCCTGCCCTGACCTCCCCCTCCTCTCTGCCACCCGCCTCCCAGAACGACGAGGATGACGAGGACGAGGATGATGAGGACGAGGATGACAACGACTCGGAGGGCAGCAGCAGTTCCTCCTCCTCCTCGGGGGACTCTTCCGACTCCGACTCCAACTGATCGGCCAAGCTCTTCGTAACGTCGTTTGGTTTCTTGGTTTCGGTCCCAGATCTCCCCTGCAGCCCCTCAAAATCCTTCCTCCTCTTCCTCCTGCCCCCCCGTGGGACCCCCAGCGCGGGGAGCGGGGGCTGGGGGACCCCTCCACCGAGCTCACACTACGGAGGGGAATCAGGGGCTGCTTCCCCCAGGCTGGGGGGCGAGGAGAGAGCCCCCCACCCCTGCCCCCGCTTCACTCCCGAGGGGGAGCGATTTTTTTTTTTGGAATTTCATCCTTTCCAGGGAGGTGTCTCTCCATCCCTACTCCCATAACCCCCTCGCTACCAGCTCTGGACTTTCTAGAAAGAGAAGAAAAACACACAGGAAAAAAAAAACAAACGAAAAAACCAACAACACCCCCCCCACTTTTTTTTTTAATTAAAAAACCCAGAAATGGGAGGGAAATCCCGTCCCCGCGCAGCCCCTGGGGCAGCGGGCGCGGAGCGCGAGCCGAGGGGCTCAGGACTCAGCCGATGGGACAATGCCTCCCTGCAACCCCCCCAGCCCTCTGCGCACCCCCCAGCATCTTGGGGGTCCTCCCCACCCCTGAAAAAACCTTGTACAGTCTGGAAACTGCCCCGGGAGCTGCCCGGGCTCTCCACATCCACGGCACTTGGGAGCGGCCGGTGACGCGCGGTGTCCCCGCGGGGCTGGGGGTGTGTGAGTGTGAGTGTGTGCGGGGGGCTCCGGGGCCGCCCCCGCCGGGGCCGCGGCTCAGCGTGACCAAGGGGGGGCTCGGGGTCCCCCCGCTCTGTTGTCGGTGGGTGTTGTGCCGTTGTATTTTATTTTATTTTTTTTTGTTGTTGTTGTTGTTTTTTTTTTTTTTTCCTTTTTATAAAACGAGAAAGATCCCATCTTTTATTTTTCATTTTCTCCCTCCCCGTTTTCCCCGCTACCCCTTTTCCCTCCCCTCCTCCCCCAGCCCCCCATTTTCCTCTCTGTCTCTGCTGAAGCTGCTCCTCTCCCTTTGTTCCTGGGGGGGGACCAGAGCTCCCCTCGCCCCAGTTAACCCCAGTAACCTCCAGTTCACGCCCCCCCAGGGGGGTCTCACCCCTTCCCGGGCCATGCTGTAAATATTGGTGCGGTTTGGGTTTATTTTGGGGGGTCAATGCCCTCTTCCCGGGAGGGGGACGGGGCCGCAGGGGCTGGGGTGGGTGCATGGGGGGCCTGTCAGGGGTCCCCCCCATTTTTTTAAGCAGACACGAGCACCAGCAATCCCACGGCACCGCCCTGCAGGGTTCTGTCCCCCCACCCCGTGCCACCCCCCAGAAACCCACTCAGTGTTATTGGGGACCCCCCCAGACCCCCACTCTAATTGGGGGGGGTCTCAAGATTTGTTTTTTCTGCCCCCCCATCCTGTCCCTGGAGAGGAGCTGGGCTGGGGGACAGGAGGATTTGGGGGTTCCCAGAGAAGGGGATGGGGGATTTGAGGGGTTTTTTTCTCTCTAGGGCTGTAATTTATCCATTTTTCTCTTCCCCCAAATCTCTGCAGGGCTGGGGGGCAGAAGGGGGGTCCATGCTGCAGATTTAGGGTTTGGAGGGGAGTCCCTACACCCCCAGCTCTGTCACACCCCCAGGTTTGCTGCTCTCAGCACCCCAAATCCAGCCCCCCACAAAGACATTGGGGACCCCCTCAGCACTGAGGGGAAGGTGGGGACAGTACCTACCCCTTGTCCTGGCCTCAGTTTGGGCTGAAAAAACACCATTTTGGGCAAACTGACCCCAAAGCTGTGGGGAAGGGGGTGAACCCGGGTGCTCCCGCACGGACAATCCCCCCGTGTCCCCCCGGGACCGGGGCCCTGAAGAGAACCCAGATGGTGTCCCCCCCCTCAGTGTCCGTCTGTCTGTCCCTCTGTTTCCCCCTCCCCATTACCCCAATCCATTTGGGATTTTCCTTTCATTTTCTTCCCAATTTTTAATCGCCGCCCCTCCCAAAATCCCCTAAGGGGAACCCCCCCCATCCCTTTTTTTCTGCTGAATGTACCCAGCACTGTCGTGTTTTAGTGGATGTGTTTTTAGTACAAAAAAAAAGACAAAAAAAATTAAACCCCACCTTTTTTTTCCCCACCTTTTTTTCTGTTAAAAAAAAAAAAAAAAAGGTAAAAAAAAAAAAAATTAAATAATAAAAAAGAAAAATTCTTACAGCGCCGACAATTTGGGAGGGGGGGGAAAGACGTTTGCGCTGCAAGAGAATTCCTGAGTGCATTTTGGCACTGCCACAAAATCCCGGGATCCTTTAGATGGAAGTTCTTGTGAATTACGTTAAAAAAAAAAAGGCAAAAAAACACCAAAAAAAAAAAAAAGATAAAAAAAAAAAATCATCTTTTTTTTCTAATATTTAAAGAGTGTTTTTGTAGGTTTAAAAAAAAGACAAAAAAAAAAGGAAAAAAAAAAAAAAAAAGAAAAATAATAATAATCCCGACTCGGAATTTGTACGGCTGCGCGGGACGCGGGGGTCGCGTCCCCGGTTTCCCGGTTTGCTTGGGGTTTCGGTTCTTTTTGTTTTGTTTTGTTTCGTTTTGTTTATTTTTGAGTTTTTTGGGGTTTTTTGTTTTTCCTTTTTTTCTTTTTTTTTTTTTTTTTTGTATAATAAAGTGAAAAATAATGTTTCTGTTCTCATGTCATTACTATAAAAAATAAAACTTTAGGAAAAAAAAAGAACAAGTGTGAGAAGTGTTTTTCCTCCCTCTTGGGGGGGATCCAGTGCGGGAGGGAATCCCTGGGGGTCATTTCTGGGGGCTGATGGCACTGCGGGATCCACGGGGATCTGCTGGTGGGGAGCGGGTGGGATCTGGAATGTCAGAGGGGTCTGTAGGGATGGGGATCGGGGGTCTGGGGGTCTGTAAGGGTAGAAGGAATCTGTAGGGGTGGGGGATCCTTGGGATGGGGCTCCAGAGGAATGGGGGGATCCTTGGGATGGGGGAACCCCTGGGGGCGGTGGGTCCCTGGGGTGGGGGATCCTTGGGACTGCTGGGGTCCCTGGAGGTCTGGGGGTCCGGGGTTCGGGGTTTGGGGGTCCGGGGTTCGGGGGTCCGGGGTTTGGGGGTCCGGGGGTCCGGGGTTCGGGGGTCCGGGGGTCCGGGGGTCCGGGGTTCGGGGGTCCGGGGGTCCGGGGTTTGGGGGTCCGGGGGTTTGGGGGTCCGGGGTTTGGGGGTCCGGGGGTCCGGGGTTCGGGGGTCCGGGGGTCCGGGGTTCGGGGGTCCGGGGGTCCGGGGTTTGGGGGTCCGGGGGTTTGGGGGTCCGGGGTTTGGGGGTCCGGGGGTCCGGGGTTCGGGGGTCCGGGGGTCCGGGGTTCGGGGGTCCGGGGGTCCGGGGTCCCTGCCGAGGATCCCTCCGCGGTGGGGTGGGGGGGGGCTTCGGGCCCCGCCCCCTTTAGGGCCCGCCCCCTTAGGCCCCACCCTCTCTGGGCCCGCCCCCGCGCCTCTGGCGTGGCCCCGCGGGGGGGCGGCGGCTGCCGGCCCCTCCCATTGGTCGCGGCCTCTGACGGCGTCTCCCCATTGGCCGCCGCCGCGGGGGCGGGGCCGGGCCGTGCGCGCGCCGGGCGCGCCGCCCCGCCCCTCCCTCCCCCCCCTCACCCCCCCCGGCCGCCGCCGCCGCCGGGCGGAGGCACCGCCAGGCCCGGCCCGGCCGCTCCGTCCGCTCGGCACGGCCCCGGGCCGGCCCCGGGCCGGCCCCGACCATGGCGAGCCCCCGCCGGGCCCCGCGCCGGAGCGGCGGGGGGCGCTGACCCGGCCGCGCCCCGGCCCCGGCGAACCCTCGGCGCCGGTGAGTGACCGCCCGACCCGCCCCTCCCGGCCCGGAGCCCCCGCCCTCCGCGGCCCTGCCCGGCCGTGGGGCCCCGCCGCACCGGAGAGGGGCCCGCTGACCCCGCCCCGGGGCGCCCCGGGACCTCCCCCTCGGCTCTCGGGACCCCGCGATCCGCCCGGGGTCGGCCCCGGGATCCTCCCTGGGACCGCCCCGCCTGTGCCCTCCCACCCCCCGTCCCGAGAGGCCCCGGGACCTTCCCCGGGATCCCCGGGTTCTGAGCCTCCCCTTCCCCCTCCCTCGCTCTGTACCTGAGAGCCCCCAGGGTCAGGGCCGCCCCAGACCTGTTGGGGACTCCTGAGATCCCGTTCCACCTCCTTTCCTGCCCCCCCGGTTCCTGAGAGCCCGCACAACCCTCACTGGGCCCCCCAGCCCTATGTGAGACTGCCCCGGCCCAGAGATCTCCCTTCCCCTCCCATTTTCCTGTTCTTCCATCCACTCCCGAGAGCCCCGGGGCTCTCTCTTGTCTCCCCCAGAGCTGCGAGGGACCCCCCTGAGCCGCCCTTATCCCCCTTTCCTGGCAGTGCCCCTCACCCTCCTCTCCTCAGAGCTCCCGAGACCACCCCTGGACCCCCAGGCCCTGCGAACCCCCGTTCCCTCCCCCCTGCCCTGATCCTGAGAGCCCCTGGGACCCTCCCTGGGCCCCCCAGCCCTATGGGAGACCCCCTGAGCCCCCCCCGAGCCTCTCCCTTTTCTGCCTCAGCCTGGGGGGGTCCGGGGGGCTGAGCCAATTCCAACCCCTGTTTCCTCTTTCCCTTGTGGAAGGAAGAAATGGATCAGTGGGATTGGGGTGTGTACAGGGGATGTGGAGACCCCTCTTGTGTCCCCCCATCCCGGTGGCCGCTCAGAGTCCCCCCTGCTCCATGACCATCAGAGATTCCACTGGTCAGCACCGCTGGGTGCTCTGGGTGTCTGGCCGAGGGTTTGGGGTCTTCAGACTCCCACTGTTGTTGTTGGGGGAGGCCAGGCCCCATTCTGGGGGGGTACACGGTGCTCCCCTCCCTGCCCTGTCCACCCTGCACGTGCTGCAGGGGAGGGTGATGCAGCAAAACCCACCTGCTCTGGGAGGGGGCAGTTTAGGGACACTGAAGGTGCTCACCTTCAGCCCAGAGACAATGGGGGGCTGAGGGGGGGCTCCTGGGGGGGTTTGACCCCTCTGTGAAGGCCGGGCATGTCCCAGGCTGGCCTGAGGAGTGTGGGGACAACAGGATGGACACAGTGGGGCACCGGGGGCATCCTGCCCTTGGCAGCCAGTGTCCCCCACTAACCTGGGGGGGATCCGTGCCAGGCTGGGGAGGGTCCTGCCCAGCTGGGAGACCCCCCGAGCCTCCCCCAACTTCACTCCTGGAGTGTTTAACCCCGGGACTCTCCCTCGGGGATTCCCCAGAGTGCATCTTGAGCACATCCCAGGGTGTGCAGTGGGATTGTGGTCGGGAAGGGGGCTGGGAGGGGTGTGCAGGTGAAGGCTGAGGTGCCAGTGAGACCCCCCCGTGCCCCCAGCCCCCGTGTCCCGTGCTATGAACGTTCGGCGTGACTTCTCCGCAAGAAGCTGCAAATGAAAATGGAGGATATGTCTTTGTCTGGCCTGGATAACAGCAAACTGGAGGTGAGCTGCCCCCCGTGGGGTCTGTCTGTCCCCTGGGGTGTCCGTGTGGGCCCCTTCCCTCCTTAACAGCCCCCCCTGGGCCCCCCAGGCCATCGCACACGAGATCTACACGGAGCTGGTGGAGGATGCCTGCCTGGGGCTCTGCTTCGAGGTGCACCGGGCTGTCAAGTGCGGGTACTTCTTCCTGGATGACACGGACCCCGACAGCATGAAGGACTTTGGTGAGCCCCTCAGGTCCCCCAGAGTCGGGGTGACGCTGATGACAGGGACACAACCAGGCCCCTGCTCCCAGAGAGGCCATGGGCGATCGGTGGTCCCCACGCACAGGGATTTGGGTTTGAGGGCTGCTGCTGAACACCCAAATGTCCCCCAGCAGTGACCAGACTGTCCCAGAGGGGTAAATGAGGGGGTCCCTGAACTCCTAAACACGGTGCTGGGGCCCTGGGGGGCACAGCTGGGGTGTGGGTGGGAGGTGGCAGAGACCCCCTGGCAGCACTGCCGCTGGTTTCAGCTCCCCCGAGTCCCGTTGAGGCTGTGGGGAGCGTCTGGCAGCCCCAGGGACCCCCCAGAGCAGCTCGGGGGTCCCAGGGCAGGGGCTGAGCGTGTCCCCCCGCAGAGATCGTGGACCAGCCGGGCGTGGACATCTTCGGGCAGGTGTACAACCAGTGGAAGAACAAGGAGTGCGTGTGCCCCAACTGCAGCCGCAGCATCGCCGCCTCCCGCTTCGCCCCGCACCTGGAGAAGTGCCTGGGCATGGGCCGCAACAGCAGCCGCATCGCCAACCGCAGGTGCGAGGGGCTGGGGGAGCCCCCCGTGGGGAAACCGAGGCACGGGGGGCCTGAGGCTGCCGGGCTCCCCTCCCTGTGGGGTGCTGTGCGTTTGGGCACCGATGAGCCCAGGATGCCAGTTCAGCATCTGGGTCTCCCCAGTCCTCGATGTCCATTGTGGGGGTGTCCAGCTTGGTTCCCCCCTGGAGCTCCTCTTGCTCCTCCCCAGCAGTTTATCCCTCCCGGGAGGGTGAGCTGGGAGCCCTGGGTCCTCTGTCCCCAACCTGGGTGGCTCCTGGGGATCCTGTCTGGATCCCTGGGTGCAGCGGAGGGCGGGAGGGCACTGTGGGGCACACGGGACGGATCCTGGGGCTCCGTGGAGGACGTGGGGCAGACCCTGGCCATGATCTCCCTCCCCTCCCCGCTCAGGATCGCGAGCAGCAACAACCTGAACAAGTCGGAGAGTGACCAGGAGGACAACGATGACATCAATGACAACGACTGGTCCTACGGCTCCGAGAAGAAAGGTGGGGAGGGGTCCCTGGTGTCCTGAGGGGTGGGGGACACGTCCTGCCTGCCCCGTGGCCGCCGAGCCCCGGTCCTGGGTGGGTGTGTAGGGGCAGAGCAGCCGTGTGTGGTGGTCCCAGCCCTGGGGAGGCAGCAGCTCTGGGCTTGGGGCTGCATCCACTGGAAAAGGTCAAATCTTTCCTTTCTGTGTCTCTCCCCATAGCGAAGAAGAGGAAATCGGATAAGGTGAGGGGGTGAGGGGTGCGGGGGAGGGTGGGTGGGGGGCGTGGGGAGGACACAGGACACCCCCAACACCCCCCTCTCGTTGCAGAACCCCAACTCGCCCCGCAGGTCCAAGTCCCTGAAACACAAAAATGGTGAGGGACCCCTGGGCTGGGGCTGAAAACTGGGGAGGGGGCTCACACCATCGGGGCGGGGCATCGGCCTGGGGGCGGAGCCTGGCTGGGTGGGGCACGTGCAGGGGTGGGGTATTTGCGGTGGGTGGGGCACCCGCAGTGGGAGGGGCTTGTGGGGAGCCGGGGCTGTCCCTGGCCGGGGCCGGTGGCGGTGGGAGGGGGCCCTGGGGGTCCCGGGCTGTGGGCAGGACCCCCCTCACCTTTCCTCCCGCCCAGGCGAGATCGGCGGGAACCCCGATCCCTTCAAGGTGAGCCTGGGATGGGGGGAGATGGCTGCCAGTCCCTCCTCTGCCTCCCCAGGGGGCCGTATTGCCCCCCAGCTGCCCCCCAGCTGCCCCCAGCCCTGACCCTGCTCTGTGCCCCCCAGTACAGCAACTCGGCCGGCATCAACTACGAGACGCTGGGCCCCGAGGAGCTGCGGACGCTGCTCACCACGGTGAGGGGACGGGGCAGGAGGGACAGGGGGGCACCACCGGGGATGGGGCTGGCAGTGGTGACATGCAGCATGTCCTGATCGTGGGGCACCGGCTGCTTTGTCTGGGACACCAGGCTGGGGGGCCCCAGGGCTGTGATGGTGCAGCACAGCCCGGCGGTCACTCACCTGTCCCCCCCAGACTCACCTGTCCCTTCCCTCCCCAGCAATGCGGGGTCATCTCCGAACACACCAAGAAGATGTGCACCAGGTGAGGGTGGCCCAGCCTGGCCCTGCTCGCTCTGGGGGGCTCCCCGACATGCCCCCATCCCCGTGGGAGGGGGGAGGCCATCTCAGTGCCGTGTCTCGTCCCCAGGTCCCTGCGGTGTCCCCAGCACACGGATGAGCAGCGCAGGGCAGTCCGGGTTTACCTCCTCGGGCCTTCGGCGTAAGTGGCTGCAGACTCGGGGTCCCTGAGGTGCCGGGGTCACCGTCCTGTGGAGCAGGGACTGCACAGGGTGCTCGGGGGGGCTGGGGACAGGGACAGCCTTGGGGGGCCTGGAGGGGACGGGAGCCCGGGGCTGGGGTTGGGATTTGTGGCCCTGTGGGGCGGTGGGGGCTGGGCTGAGCTCCTGAGCATCCCCCTGGCATTTTGGGGTCTCTGTCCCCACCATCCCTCTGTGACACCTGTGCCCAGGTCCCTGCCCGAGGCCGAGGGCAGCGTGGAGAACGACAGCTTCGAGGTGGCCGAGAGCCAGGCCCTCATGAGCCGCCTGCAGTGGGACGGCTCCTCCGACATCTCCCCCTCCGACTCAGCCTCCTCCAAAGCCAGTGAGTGTTTGGGGCCCTGGGGGACAAATCCTGGGGCACAGAAAAATCCTGGGGCACAGATCCCTTTGTGTGGGCTGTTCTGGCATCTCCCCAGCACAAGAGGGGTTGAACAGACCATGGCTCCAAAGCCTGGAGCACCTTGTCCCCCACCTGAGAGGGGGAGGAACATTTTGGGGTACATTTTCTTGGGTGTTGACCAGAGTTGGGCATCATCCACTCTGTTTTGGGGCTCATCTCCTCCCTGACACCCCCATTTTTTCCTAGGTACAAACAACTCCGAGTCCCGCAAGACCAAGAAGAAGAAGCCCCACCTGGGGCTGGTGAGCGGTGCCCCAGGGCTCGGCTCCAGCAAGAAGAAGAAGCCCAAGCCCCCCGCCCCCCACACCCCCAGCATCTATGATGACATCAACTGAGCCCCGCAGAGCTGGGGAGGGGCAGGACGGACAGAGGGACAGACAGGGGCCAGGACAGCCCCCGGGCACCCCCAGGCCAGACACAAGGCGGGTACCGGAGCACAGAGGACTCGGCTGTCGCTGGAGTGGGGCTGGATTTGGGGAGCCCCATTAGTGCCCCCCTTCCTCCCCCTGCCCCCGTGCCTCTATTTATTCTGTGACAGTTTTTGTTCATGAGGTTCCCGTTGGGGCATCTCCCTCGGACATGGGGGTACAGCCCCCCATCCCTCCCAGCACCCCCAAAGCCAGCTGTGCCCCCCACACCCGCTCCTCACTTACCCACTGGGGTGGGGGGCACCTGGACACCCTGGGCAGGTCTGGGCCTGGCTCAGGGGGTTGTGAATCCCCCCTGCCCTGGGGTTTTGGGGTGAGCCCCCCACTCTGGAGCAGCCTCCCCTCCCTGCCCAGGGCTGGCACTCGCTGGTCGGGCTGGCTCAGGAGGGGGGGTCACACTGGAGGGGGTGTTTCACACTCAGAGGACAGGTGGGCACCCTCTCACCCCCAAATCTGCTCAGCTGTGCCTGCATTCAGCTCTTGGGGGTCTCGGGGGCCTGGCAGTGCCCACACAGGGGGGTCACAGGGGGCTGCATGCTGCATCCTTCATGTTTGGGGGTGGGTCTGGGGGTGGGGGGAGCTGCTGTGACCATCCCTGTGCCAAACTGTTTGGGGGAGGGGGACCCCAACCTGCCAGGGACCTCTGGGGGAGCTGGGAATGGATCAGAACGGGGGGGAAGCACAGCCCGGCTTCAGCGCAGGGCCCCCCACTCCTCATGTCCCCAGGACAGCTCTGCGCCTGCCTGGGGACCTGCTGCTGCAGTCGGGGGTCACTGGGGACCCCCACAGCTCTGGCATGTGTTTGCACCCCCCAGGCTCTGCTTTTGTTTGGGGGGGCCGGGACCAGCGCCCCGCTGTGCGGGCCGGGGGGGGACAGGTCCCTCTGGCTGGATCCAGGTCACCCCCTGCCCTGTGATCCCCTCCCCTCCCCACAGCTGTTCTCCACCGCAGGGGCTGTGCTGGGACAGGGCTGTCGCCCCCCATGGCTGTCTGACCCCCCCATTTGGCCATACGGCCCCAGGGGGGGCCGTGTCTGTCCCCCCAGCCCGGTGCCGTGGCTCATCCTCTCGCTGGGACTCACAAATTTATGGTGCTCTCGACTCTGGATTCACTATTGTTTTCAAACTGCTGCTAAAGGCTGGGCTGGGGGGGGTCCTGCAGAGCCTTGGGCACCTCAGAACGCTGCGGGGCCCCCCCCACTGCATGGGGACCCCCGTGTGGTCCCTCCTGCTGTGGCTTTGGGGCTGGGGGCTCTGGCCACCGGAGCATGCCAAGCTGGCCTTCGCGTGCCCCGGGGCCGAGGACGGGGCTGTGGGCACCCAAAACACGGGGGGACCACCCCAACCTGCCTGGGGGGGGCACGGCGAGCTGGGGGGAGGCAGCCTGGGCCCCGTCAGCTGCGGGAGAGCCGCTGCAATTTGGGGTCCAAGGGCTGCAGTGGGGCTTGGGGGGGCTCAGACCATGCCCTGTGACCCCCCCCCAGCTCGGTGTCCTCGCCACCCCCCCGGTGTTTCTGAGTGTCCCCCCCGCGGGGGAGCTGAGCCCTTGTGAGGTCTGTGTGTCCCGTGCGTGGGTTGTGGCTGCCCCTGTAAATAAAACTGCATCTTGACTTGGTATCCCTGGCATTAATTATGGCTCATTATTAATTAATTAATTAATTATTAAGCAGGGCCTTTACCCCTCCCATCCATCTCCCCCCACTCCATTCACCACGGGTGGGGCTGGATTTGTTTCTATAACCCCCCTAAAAGCGTGGGTGGGTGGGAAAGAGCAGCCCCCAGGGCAGGAAGGAATCTCTGGGGTGACTTGACACCCTTTATTTGCTTGGAAAAGTCCTTAGGAAGAAGCCATAGCCCGTTCCAGTGCTGTCCCACTCCCCCGAGCTGGGATTGGGGCTGGGGGAGAGGGAATGGAGTTTGGGGGGGGGGCACAGCCCCTTTTTGGGGGGTAAAGTCCGGCAGCAAGGCTGGGCCACAGGGACAGCGCGGTGCCTCCGCAGCCCTGCGCGCCTCACCCCGCCTGTCCGTACACCCCGAAGGCCAGGAAGGTGACCAGGACGGTGACACCGATCAGGGACACGGTGGCCGGGGCCGTGAAGAGCTGCCGGTAGTTGATGCGGAAATACCAACCGAGCGCCAGCACCACCATGACCGTGGGGACCATGAGGGTGCCCCCGGCCAGGGGCAGCCCCGGGGCCGCGGGACCGGCGGGGCCGGGCTCGGGCAGGGCCGGGGCGGCCGCGGAGGCTCCCCGGGAGCGGTGGCAGTGGATGACACAGTTATCGGTGATGCGCAGCGAGCGCAGCGTCCGCGCCTGGTCCTGCAGCAGCTGCCCGCGGTAGATGAGCTTCATCTGGCTCTCCTGGCCCGGGAAGTATTTGCTGCGGGAGGAGGGAAGAGGTTGGAGGTGGCAGAGACGGCGCTCACGGACCCACCCGGGGTGGAAACGGGGAGGTGACAGCGATGGCACTGCCACCACGCCACCGCCGTCTCTCTTAAACTCGTTGTTTCAAAACCCACACCCCTCGGTATTTTTGGCTCAGCAAGAGGGATAAAAGCCCTCCCCCGTTCTGTGGGAGGGGGCTGTTTGCAGCGGGGGCCGCCGACCCGGCGGCGCTCCCGGTGTCCCCCGTTCCTCGGGACTCACCTCTTGAGAATCCCCACGGTGTCCTCGGGCCGGGCCACTGCCACCTCCTCGGTGTCGTTGAGGAACTTGAGGCGGATCTTGATGAGGCCGGGGCACGCGTCCTCCCCGCCGGGGGCTCCGGGCTCAGCCGGGCCTTGCGACAAGCTCGGGACGTCCAGGAGCGGCTCCAGGCCGGCACCGGGGGCGCTCCCGCTGTCCCCCGGTGCCGCCCCCCCCCCTTCCTCCTCTGTTTTCTCCTCCGCGTTTTCGGGGGCTCTGGGGGGCTCCGGAGCCTCGGCCGCCCCCGCGGGCGCCGCGTAGGGCGGGAGGGGCCCGAGGCGGATCACGGCCGCGTCCCCGGTGCCCAGGAGCTGGCTGCTGCCATCGGCCACGTACGTGGACAGCCAGGCCAGCACCAGCGCCAGCACCAGCACGGCCACCCCGGCCACCAGCGTCACCTCGTCCCCCACCCCCAGGATGAGGGGGGCGGCCGGGGGCTCCATCTCCGCCACGGGACCTTTATCCCCGCCCGGACCTCCCGGTGCCCGGTGACCGAGCTGGGCGGCGGGGACGCTCGGGGCTGTCCCGGTGCCCGGCGGGAGCTCCTGCCTGCGGATTTTCCTCCTCGCTCCCGAGGCACCGAACCGGCAGAGCTGCGCTCACCTTACCGGGCCGGGCGGAGGGTCCGGGGGGTACCGGAGGGTCCCGGAGGGTCCCGCAGCCCCTCGGTGCCCAGCGGAGCAGGGTCAGGCCATCCCCGACCTGGACAGAGCAGAGCGATGCCGTCAGCGAGGCCCGGGCACCGCGGGGCGGGAGGAACCGGGAGAGTCCCGGTGTGTCCCGACCGGTGCCCGTATGTCCCGGGGGTCCCGACCAGCCCCGGGGGTGCCGGTGTGTCCCTGCCAGCCCCGGCCATCCCGGGGGGTGCCGGTGTGTCCCTGTCAGCCCCCGCGGTCCCGGAGTGTCTCTGCCGGCCCCGGGGGTCCCGGTGTGTCCCCGCCATCCCCGGGGGTCCCGGTGCCCCCCCCACTCACCGCCTCCCGCCGCCGCCGCCCGCGCGCCGGAAGCGCCACGTCACACGGCGCCGCCGCCAGGGGGCGGGAGGGGGCGGTGGGCGCGCGAGCGCTGCGTCACGGCCGCGCCCAATGGGCGTGTCCAAGGGGCGGAGCCATAGGCCACGCCCTGAGTGGGCGGTCCCGCGAGAGGGCGGGGTCGAGCCGTGGGCGTGGCCAATGGGGGCGTGGTCACGGGCGCGGCGGGACGTGGCCGCAGGAACATCGTGGGGACCCCGGGCTGACCCCCCCAGCGGGGCCTGCTCAGCACCGGAGCGGCCACCCCGCGGCCGCGGCCGTCACCCCCTCCACGGCCCCCACTTCCTCCAGGGTCCATCTGTCCCCTTCCTGCCACCTGTGACCCCCTGGCTTTGTCCCCCCTCATCCCCTGTCCCCCCTCATCCCCTGTCCCCACCGTCCCCTGTCCCCACAGCAGTTGCCATTGCCCACCCTGCGCCCATAGGGACAAAGACGCCTCAAGAGCCACCTCTGCCATGTCCTTTATTGTCACCAGGGCACGGGGGGGGGGACACAGCAAGTGGACACTAGTGGGGGACATGGAGGGGACACATGGAGTGCCCTCAGGAGATGAGACCCTCGATGGGCAGCTGGAGGTAGCGGCGCAGGGAGGGGGGCAGTGCCAGTTTGGGGACAGCGGTGTGACAGCGGGTGCCCAGGTGACGCCGGATGGCCACACGCGCCAGGTGCTGCAGCCGCCGTGGCCGCCCCGCCATGTGCACGGCGGAGGCATAGAACTCCCGGTGCTCCTGCGTGGGGGGACACGGGGGTCAGTGAGCTGGAGCTCGGACACGGGCACGGCCCAGGACACCCAGGACACCCCAGGACACCCCGTTACCTCCCACAGCTCGGGGGGCACGGCCTCCACCCAGCCGTCGGCGGGAGGAACGCGGTCGTAGGCGTTGAGCATCACCTCCAGCGCCGGCGGGTGCTGGCAGCACAGCCTGAGCATCTGCCAGCAGAGCCGTGTCACCGGGGCGGGACACCGGCACCGCCGGCACCCCGTGCCCCCCGCCACCCCCGTCCCCCACCTTGGGGTGCGCGGGGAGGGCGCCGTGGTCGAGCAGGAGCGCGATGGTCTCCTCGGGCTGCTGCTCCCGGTACTCGCGCACGGCGTGGAGGGCGCAGTCCATGGGGGTGTCCCCGGCGCCGTTGGGGACGGTGGCGTCGGCGCCGTGGCGGAGCAGCAGCCGGGCCAGCGCGGGGTGCCCGTTGGCACAGGCGTTGTGCAGCGGCGTGTGCCCCTTGCGCCCCCCGGCCCCGGGGTCGGCGCCGGCCGCCAGCAGCCGCTCGGCCCCGCGCAGGAAGCGCTCGGCGGCCTCGGGGCGCTCGGCCGCGGCGGCCGCCGCGTTCAGGGGGGTCTCGCCCTGGTGGGTGCGCTGGGAGGGGTCGGCGCCGTGGTGCAGGTACAGCTCCACGTGGGCCACCAGGCCCTGGCGCGCCGCCACGTGCAGGGCTGTCACCTGGCGGTCACGCGTGCCCAGGTTCACCTGCGCCCCGTGCGCCAGCAGCAGCTCCGCACACCTGGAGCGGGCCGGAAGGGTGAGGGGACACTTCGGAGGGACACGGCACCCAGGGGACACGACCGGGACATGCCAGGGAGATGTGGTTCCCGCGGGACACCCCTAGGGACACGCTCCAGGTCATACTGGAGCCCTGGCTCCCATGGGACGCCCGCAGGGACTCCCCGGGGCCCCTCCCAGGACACCCCACGGGCCCTCGGCTGTGGGGCAGGAATGACGATTTCACGGGCGGGGCCCCTCTTGCAGCTGAGCCGCCCCCCACGCAGGAGCCCCCCTTACCTGAGGCTGTGGGGCGCGGTGCAGAGGTGCAGCGGGGCCGAGCCGTCGGCGCTCAGCACGTTGGGGTCGGCCCCGAAGGCCAGGAGCAGGCGGGCGCAGTTGGGGTGGGGGGCGGCCGCGCTGTCGTGCAGGGGGGCCCGGCCCCCCACCACGGCGTCCACGGCCGCCCCCCGCAGCAACAGGTGCCGGGCGCAGTCCTCGTAGCCGCGGGCGGCGGCGATGCGCAGGGCGGAGGTGTGCTGCCGGCGGGGGCTCAGCACCCACAGCCCTGCGGGGTCAGCGGGCACCGGGGGCTGCCGGACAGCACAGCCTCCGCTGGACCCCCCCCAGCCACCCACAGCCCTGCCGGAGCGGAGGGAGCAGTGGGGCGCCCGTGGGGGCTGCCCTGAGCACCCACCCTGCCCCAGAGTCCCGACACACCGCAGCAGCCAGCCCGGCTCCTCCAGCCCGGCTCCTCCGGCCCGGCTCCTCCAGCCCGGCTCCCCTTTTCCTGGTTCCCCTTTTCCCGGCTCCCCTTTTCCTGGCTCCCCACTTGCTTGGCAGGGGAACGGGAGGGAAGGGAGGGGAACGGAAGGACCCCCAGTCCCCCCCAGCCCCGTACCCTGCTCCGGTGACCACACCAGCTCCTCGCTGACCATCTCCAGCACCAAATTCGCGGCGGCCTCGTCCCTGAAGATGCTCTGGACGCGGGGCAGGTCCCCGGCGTAGAGGGCGTTGTGCACGGCGGGGTCCCGGCAGAACTGGCGGCGCCGGGGGGGGCTCGGGGGGGCGCGGGGGGTCCCGGGCAGGGAGCGGCGTGAGGCCGATTGCCGGGCCAGGGCTCGCCGCCGATCCTCCCGCTCCAGCAGCTCCCGCTGCAGCCGCAGCGAGCGCAGCGCCGAGGAGCTGAAGGCGAAGGTTTCGTGGGCCATGGGAGCCCCGGGAGGGTGGGGGGGATCCGGGGGACAGCGAGCGGCGCCCTCCCGGGGGGTTATAAATAGGGCTGTGCCCCACACACGGATGTGGAATCAAATCCCAGAGCCAGGGGCCCTATAAATAACTCCTGGCTGGTAAACAGAGTCACGGGGTGCCGCGGAGTTTAACCTGTTGTGGGTGCGAGGTGCGGATGTCCCATGGGGGGAATCTGGGCCCCCCAGCCCTGTGAGACCCTGGGGGGAACGGCCCCTCCTGCGCAGGGGGAGCAGGGACCCCCGGAGGGGACAGAGGGGTGACACACGAGGACACAGGTGATGCAGAAACAAAAGAGCCCTTTAATGCAGGTTTGGGAGCGAGAGGGGCCGGTGTGCCCGGAGCAGCGGGGACAGCGCTGAGCCCGCGTCCCCCCCGGGTCTCCCCAGCTCTCAGCTCCACAACAAACAGCGCAGACACGCAGAGACAGGAGCAGGAGGGTGGCAGGTGTGTCACCTGCTCCCCAGCACCGTCACCCTCACAGCAGCTGCTGGGCTCAGCCGCAGTCAACCTGAGCCGGGGCTGAGAAGAAATCCTCGGGCAGCTCTCCCAGGAGCCCGTCCAGGTCATCTGCACGGCACAGTGGGATGGGATCCGTGAGTTTTGTGTGGGAATCGTGGAATCGTTCAGGCTGGCAACCAGGCCCTGTTTTCCACAGGACAGGGAGCTTTTCCTCTCCTCTCAGAGTGGGTCTGACTCACCCGTGTCACATCCATCAGCTCCCACCGGCTCTTCCCAGCTGGGACCAGAGCTCGGTGGGCACAGGGAGGAGCCCCCAGGATGCTGCTCTGCGCTGTGTCCACTTGTCCTCGACTGTCCCCAGTCCTCAGGAACAGGGACACCCTGAGGGGGCTGCGCAGGGGGGTCCGGAATCAGCTCAGCCTGGGCAGGGACCTGCAAAACCCAGTGGGGGATGAATTACTGGGGGATTTAACCACCCCTCCCCCTTTCTCTCGGGGGTCCCCATAGCCCAGACCCCCTTGGGGGGCCCAGCAGCCCCCAGGGCCACCAGCAGCCCCCCCTCACCTGCCGAGGGGAGCAGCCCTCGGGCTCAGGCGGGAAGATGCGGAGGAGGTTGTTGGGGGTCACGTTGAGGTAGTGGTTGCGGTGGGAGGGGGAGAAGACCCCAACCTGCAGAGGGGGCAGAGCCAGCTCCAGCTCCCGCCTGCAGAGCAGCTCCCCAAAGCTACAGCTCCCCATTTATGGAAATTTTAGGATGAAGGGTGAAATGTTAGGAATAGTTGAGAAAAATCCGAGGTGCAAAACTGTGGGAGATCCTTTTCTTGTATTTATATTTGCAGTCCCAGGGTGCTATGGAATGGGAACGGGGATGCACCACACGAACGCACGAGTTCCTCTTACCCCCTTATCCCAATATTTACATTCAGTTCCGGGGGTTGGGAACAGGTGATGTGCTGGATCACCCCCCAGCAGTCCCCCCAGCTCTCCTCACCTGCCTCAGGAGCAGCACGGAGCCGGCTCGGAGCTCGCTCTGCCTCTGCTCCAGCAGCAGCTGGTGCACCGTGCCCTGCATCTCCCCTGGCAACGAGGATGGGACCTGTGAGCCCCGGGAGTGACAGGGGGAGCCCCTCTGGGGCACAGGGACTGCCCCACTCACCCGTGGGGTCCCGGAACACGGCACCAGCGCCGGCGCTGCTCCTGGTCAGGGTCTTGATCATCACAGCCATGCTGGGGACCTTGTTTTTTGGGAGCTGCTTCAGGGCTGCCTGCACAGCACGACAGGGATTTTGGGATAACCTTGGGCAGGGCTGGGCGTTGAACCCTGTGATTCCTGTGGATCCCTTCCCGTGTGGGATATTCCAAAATCCTACAACCCTCGTCACCCACGGGGATGTGGGTGTCTGTGCCCAGCTCAGCTCAGCCCCCTTCCCAGCCCTAAAAGCAGCTCCGAGGGGTGAGGGAAGAGCAGAAGCCGAATCCTGGGCCGCCCTCACCTTGCGGAGCACCATAACCACGCTGTAGGTGTGGAGGAAGCAGCTGGGATCTCTCTCATCCAGCCCCAGCTCCATCTTCATGGCCAGCCAGGGCCCCTTCCCGAAATCCTCCTCCGTGGGCAGCGGGGAGCTGGGCAGTGCCTGGGGTCGGGGACATCCACGGTCACCCAGCCCAGGGGCTCCCTCCCCGCTCAGCATCCCGCTCTGGGAGCCCCAGCAGCACCGGTGGGATTCCCACCGGGATCTGCCGGAGCAGGGGGGGACAGGGGGGTTACCTGAGCCCGCGGCTTCGCCACAGCCCCGTGAGCCGGAGCTTGGGGAGCAGACACCAGGATCTCCTCCAGCAGCTTCCCAGAGTGCTTGTGGGACAGGCAGACATGTCCAGGGATCTGCTTTGCTTCATCGGCTGCTGCCATCCCATCCTATCCCAGCCCACATCCCATTCCCGTTCCCATCCTGTGCCCACCCACTGCATTCCTGACCGCATCCCCATCCCTATCACATCTTTATCCCCATCCCCATCCAATCCCACCCTCATCTCTATCCATCCCCATCCCCATTCCCATTCCCATTCCCCACCTGCTGGGGCAGGATCCCGGCTGGCCCTGGGAAGCGCCGGCTCTCCCTGCGTGGGGGGGCTCGCGGGGGTCCCCCGGGGGCTTTGCTGGCCGCTGTCACCAGCTGCACCAGGTGGTTGGTGACCACCGGGGGCTTTGGGGGGCCGGGAGCGTTGGGAGCCACGGGGGGATTTGGGAAGCTGGGGGGCTGCTGGAGCGGAGGCCTCGGAGGCTCCACGGAGCTGGGGGGGCCTGAGGGGGGTCTGGGGGGCAGCTGGGGCTGGGGGCTGCTCTGTGCTGGGGGGGTCCAGGGCACCGGGGAGCTGCTCCCTGCTCGGGGTGCTTGGACAGGCCTCATGTACGGAGCCCTCGGAGCAGGGATGGAGCCTCCGGCGCTTCCCGGCTCTCCCGCCGAAGGGGAGGGTCTGGGGGCGCAGGCACCGGCCGCGCTGGGCCGCAGCACCAGTTTGGGACTGGGGAGGGGGCCCTGCCTGTCCTGCAGCCCCCTGGAGCTGGGGACCAGCTCCTCTCCCACCCGGAGCTTTTTGGGGATCCCACATTCCTGAGCGTTCTCCTTCCCTGGGCACTTCCACGGCGGCTCCTCGCAGCGCCGGGGGGGCACCGGGGCAGCGCCGGCCGCCACCGGCACCTCGGGAGCCTCCAGCTCCCTGCAGGCGGCCAGGAAAAGGGCATTGTCCAGCTCATCCTGGGGCGCTGCTCCCCAGCATGGGGGTCCCTGGAACCCCACGGGACGCTCACCCTGCCCAGAGAGGGGCCGGAGGGCGGGGGGGTTACTGGGATGGGGTTCACTGGGATAGGGTTTACTGGGATGGGGTTCACTGGGATGGGGTTCACTGGGATGGGGTTCACTGGGAGGAACCGGGATGATGCTGGCTGAGGAATGCCCGGGGATCACAAACTGGTTCTCTGCATCTTCCACAGCGGAGAGGAAATCCTGTGGGAAAATAAACGCCGGGAATGCAAAGGGCTCCGTGTGTTCCCGGAGCTCAGCCAGGGGGGACCAGCACGGCCCGGCCGCGCCTCGGGGGGGCCCCAGGTCACTGGGGGGTCCCTCACCTCATCCTCCAGCTCCCCGCCGCTCCCAAAAAGCTTCTGCAAGTGGCAGGACTGCGGGAAAAAGGGGAAGATGGGACTGGGAGGGACACAACAAGCTGGGGAGCCCTCGGTGGTCCCGGAGGTCCCCGCCCTGGGGCGTTCGGTGTCACCGAGGGCCCCCGGAAGGGCCCCGCACCTGCCCCCCCTCACCGCGCGGGGCCTTCAGCGATCCCTTTGTGGGGGCCCTCCGCGGCCCCGCCGTGGAGACCCCAGATCTCTCCCAGGGGACCCCGAAACCGTCTCCGTCCCCCCGTCCCCGTTACCATGGCAGCGGCGCGACCCCGGCCCGGCCCCGGAGGCGGAAGCGGCGGGGCCGGGACTCGAACCCGCGGTCCCCGGGGCAGGGGCGGAAGTTCCCCTGCGGCGCCGCGCGCCCCCTGGCGGCGGGCAGGAAGCGCAGCCACGCCCCTTAAAGGGCCACGCACCCCCTTTCCCCGCGCGTGTCACATGTGCACACGCGTGTGCCCCCGCGTCACCCGGCCGAGCCCCGCGGCGCCGCCGGTGACTCAGCGCGGCCCCGGCCCGGTGTGATTCATCCCCGCACGCCCCCGCGGCACAGGCTGAGTGACCCTCCCACCCCCTGGGCCTGCTACACCACACGCATGGGCACGCGCGTGTGTCCGTGTGTGTCCCGCGTGTGTGACACGCCGATGTGCGGCTGCTCACGGGCACACAGCACGCGTGTGCCCCGCGGAGCGTCTCCCACCTGGCCTGCTGCACACGCGTGTTCACACCTGTGCTTTCGTGCACTCGTGTGCAGGAGCGGCTGCACAGCGAGCGCCTGGGCGTGCACACGCGTGTGCGAGGCAGCACAACAGCCTGTGGCACGCGTGAGCGCGCACCACGGCCCAACACCCCGCCATGCACACGTGTGTGCCCTCGTGCATTCATATTTGTGCGCCGCTGCACACTCACGCACACTCACTCACACTGACTCACACTCACTCATTCACACTCACTCATTCACACTCACTCACACACACTCACTCATTCACACTCCCGTGCCCTTGCACACTCACGCACCATCACACACCCACACCGTTCCACACTCGCCCTCCCCGCGAGCCTCTTTAAAGCCCAATTAGGCCCCGCCCCCTGTTTGGCCCCGCCCCCTGTTTGGCCCCGCCCCTTTAGGGGAGGGGGTCGTGCACGGGTCTATTTTTAGCACCGGGCGCCGTCACGTGACCGCGAGTGACGTCACCGAATGTTGTTGTCGGGGCGGGCGGGGCCGCGCGGCGAAGATGGAGGAGGAGGCGGGGGGGCGGCGGGGCGCGCGCCGGGCGGCACCGGGGGGACCCCAGGTACGGGGGCACCCGGGCGGGCACCGGGACCGCGAGATCGGGGCGGGGGCCCGCGGCGGGGGGAGATCTGCGGTGCCGGGGTGCCCCGCGCGGCTCCGGGGGGGCCTCCGTGCAGTAGCGGGGGGCCGGCGATCCCGGAGGTCCGGTGCGGTTCGGGGCGGGGGAGGTCTGTGCGGTGGGGATGGGATCGAGTGCGGGCTCGCTGTGCGCTCGGGGGGCGCGGGGGTGAGGGGCTTTGCGCCGTGCGGTGCGGGGGGGGCCCGCAGTGGGGGACCCGTGTGCGGATTTTGGGGGCCTGCAGCGGGGGGGCCCCGCGCGGGTCAGGGGCTGGAGCGGGGCCCGGTGCATCCCCCGGGGGGGGGTGCGATAGGGATCCCTGTGCGGTTTGGGAGGGGCTCCGGTTGGGGGCCCCGCTGCGGGTCGGGGGGGCTGCAGTGGGGGTCCCGGTGCGCTCCGCTGCGGGAGCTGCGAGAGGGGTACCCGGTGCGGCTGGGGGGGTCCTGTGCGTTCCGGGGTCCCGGTGCGGCTCGGGGCGGGAGAGCCCGTGCAGGCGGAGGGGGGGCCCTGCAGTCCGGAGGGGCCCTGTGCAGTTCGGGGGAGCCCTGCAGTTTCGGGGATCCCGCCGCGATTGGGGATCCCTCTGCGGTTCGGGGGGGCCCTGCAGCGAGCGCTCCCGGCGCGGCTCGGGGGTCCCGGTGCGATGAGCTTTGCACCGTGCAGTGGGGGGCTCCGCGTGCGCCCGGGGGGCCCTGCGGGTTCGGGGTTCCCGCAGTGTCGGGGGGCCCGTGCGCCAGAACGGCGGCGGCTCCGCAGCGCGGCCGGTCCGCGGGCGGGGGGGGCGGGGGGGGCCCGCCGCACCGCGCCGGGCTCGGCGCCGCCGGCAGCGCGAGTGCCCCGTGCCCCCCCGTGGGGTCCGTCCCGCCGCGTGGCCCTCAGGGGGGACACCCCCAGACCCCCGGATCGCGGCGATGCCTCGGTTTGGGGGGGTTACAGCACCGGGGACATCGCGGGGGGGGCAGCGTGTGTCCCCCCTGCACCCGTGTCCTTATGGGGGTCCCATCCGTGTCCCTGTGGGGTGGCACGGCCGGGGGGTCCTTCCCAGCTATCGCCCTGGGCTCCCCCTCTGCGGAGCCCCCCCCTTTTCCTGTGTGGCGCTGCCGACCCCCCGGGTCCCTTCTGGGGGTGTCCACAGGCCCCCCCACCCCGGGGGACAGCGGAGGGGAGCGGGGCCACATCCTGCCCTGGGTGGGTGCTCAGGGGGGCTCGGTGCGGGCCCCGCCGGATGCTGGGGGCGGTTTTGGGGGTCCCGGGGTGCTGACAGGCGCTTGGTCCCGCAGGGCTCCCGGGCGGCGCGGGCACAGCCCCGGTGCCCCGGCCGGCGCTGACGGACACGCGCCTCTGCGAGCCCCCCCGGCAGCCGCCGGCCACCATGGACCCCCAGAGCGACACAGGTGAGAGCCCGGCCCGGGGGGCTGCACCCCCTGGGCACCGCAGCGAGTGCCGCTCCGCACGCCGCGGTCACCGCCGTGTCCCTCCTGCGGCCCAGGAGCCCCTCGGGGTGCCTGCCACCAGATATCGGGGTGCCGGGGGGCCGCAGCAGCGTTCCACCCGGCCGGGCACGGCCCTGGGGGTGCCCGGGCTCCGGGGGGCACCGGGGCCGTGCCGGCCACCCCCTCCCCCGGTTATCCCAGCCCGTGCCACCGCCCCCTTCCCGGTGTTCCCAGAGCCCGGCATCCTCCTGCTGTGAGGGGAAACTGAGGCACGGCTCCTGTCACCGGCGTGGCCCGGCTCACACGTGGCTCTTTATGCCACCGGGGGCGCGTCCCCGCGGCCCCCTGGGGACAGCCGTGGTGACCACGAGGGCCGTGCCCCAGGTCCCGCTGGTTCCCCGGCAGAGCCGCCCTGTAATTATCCCGCTGGGAACTCCGGCGACATCTGGACGCGCTCATGTCCCCTCCCCGAGGGGACACGCGGCAGCGCCGACACCCGCGGCCTCTGGAGGGGAAACTGAGGCCCGGGGCGGTGGCAGCGCCCCGTGTCCCGCTGGAAGGAGTCGCCGCCGGTTGGGGACGGGGGTGTGTGTCCCCTCCGTCCCCGGCCCCCCCGAGCCGCCCGCCGGTATTTTTGGAGCGGCCGCAGGGCTGGAGCGTCGCCCGGCCGGTGCCTGGCACGGGGCTGGCACGCGGCGCGGTGGCACGGGGACACGGTGGCACGGGGACACGGCCTGGCCGCCTCTGCCGTCCCCGGGCCACTTTCCTTGGGGTCCCGTCCCGGCTTTGGGTCTGTCCGGGGGGCTTTGGGGACCCCTCGGGGGTGCTGTGATCTTGCGGCCGCAGTGAGGAGCCGGACAGGTCTCAGCCGGGCCATCGGGGATGTGGCACCCCAGCGGTCCCCAGTCAACCCCCGGGGGCTCCGTCACCCCCAGGGCTCCTTTTTCCAGCCTCATCCCAGAACCGGGGGGTCCCGCGGCTCTCGCTCCCCTCCTTCCCTCCCGGAGCTCCTGGAGGTCACCACTGCTCCCCCCCATATCCCTGAGGGTCCCCCAGATGTGCCACCACCTCTGGAGGGGCCCGCACGGGCCAGGTCCCCCCTCCGCCCTGCCATGGGAGCCGGGAGAGGAGCCTGGGACTGGGAACGGGGCTCCGAGCAGCGGGAAGGGAGTCCTGGAGCCGGGCCGGGGGTCCGGGAGCCGGGCCGGGGGTCCGGGAGCCAGGAGGGGCCATTCCCGCGGCCTCCTGCCCGCTGGCAGCACCAGAAATAGCCGGGCTGACGTCAAGCCCCAAAGCACCCCGGGGGGGGCAGCGGGGGGGGCGGGGGGTGTCCCAGAAATATCCCGGCTATTAAAAGTCTTGGCTTGGGATTAACGCGTGGTAAATAAACGTGGCGGTGCCGGGGGGGTTACGCACGGCCGGGGCAGCGGGGCCGGGGCGCTGGGGGGGGGTCCCCGTAACCGGGGGGAGGCCCCCGTCCCCAAAAGGGGGGGTTCCGCACCTCAGCAGTTTGTCACCCCCTCCACCCCCCCGGCTCGGCCCTGCGGAGCCGCTTGGGGTCACTGATCCGGTGGGAAACGCTGGGCTGGCATCTGTGCCCCCAGCCCCTCTTGGGGTGCTCCCGTTGGGGGAGTTCGGGGGTCTTGAGTGGCCTGGGGGGCCCGACCGCCTTCATTTTCCCAAAGCGGGGGCTAATCCCCCCTCGGCACATCCCAGGTTTTATTCCCGGCAGCGCTGATGCGGATTAACGTCCCCGGCAATTAGGGGGAAGTGGGGGGGTGGGATGGAGGTGGGGGGGGTCGTGGGGGTCCCAGTCCCCCCACAGCCTCCTCCAGCCAGGGCAGCCCGTGCCCCGCAGCCCCCGGGGCAGTTCGGGGGTGCAGCTGGGTGTCGGGGGGGGGGGGGGGGGGGGGACACAGCGCATCCCCTCCCGGGATCTGTCGTGGCCCCCCCGGCACAATTCCCTATTTATAGCCGGCTCCTCCCGTGCGCCGGCTATTTCCAGGCGCCGGAGAGAATAGCCTGGATGGGGGGGGGCGTGGGGGGCCCTTCAGCCCTGCCCCGCCTGCAATGGGGGGGCCGCATTTGCTCCCATCACCCCAAAAAAACGGGGGTGCTCTGTGACCCCCAAGCTGCATCTCCCCAGCCGGGGATTTGGGGAGCTGAGCTGGGTGTGGGGGTGCACGTGGCCCCCCCCCCAGCCCCCCGCAGCTCCCAGCCCGTTCGGGGGGTCACGGGTGTCTCTCCGCAGAGGGGGGGTCCGGCCGCGAGCCCCCACTGGAGCTCCTGCCCCGTGTCCCGCTGCACGCTGCCCTGCCCGCCCCAGGTGAGTGGGGCCCGCCCCCCGCGCCCCCAAAACCCCCCGAGACCGCCCCAAACCCGCTGGCATCGACAGCGAGTCCGCGGGGCTGCGCACGGGGGGAGCTGCTGAACGCGAGGGTGCTCAGGTGTGTAAGGGGGAGAGCCCCCCTTGCACAAATGTGTGTGCAGGACAGCTGTGCAGGACAGGTGTGCAGGACAGGTGTGCAGGACAGGTGTGTAAGGTGTGCAGGACAGCTGTGCAGGACAGCTGTGCAGGACAGGTGTGCAGGACAGCTGTGCAGGACAGCTGTGCAGGACAGCTGTGCAGGACAGGTGTGTAAGGTGTGCAGGACAGCTGTGCAGGACAGCTGTGCAGGACAGGTGTGCAGGACAGGTGTGCAGGGCAGGTGTGTAAAACAGGTGTGCAGGACAGCTGTGCAGGACAGCTGTGCAGGACAGGTGTGCAGGACAGGTGTGTAGGACAGGTGTGCACTGCAGGTGTACAGGACAGGTGTGTAAGACAGGTGTGCACTACAGGTGTGCAGGACAGGTGTGTAAGACAGGTGTGGCACTGCAGGCGTACAGGACAGGTGTGCACTACAGGTGTGTCAGGACAGGTGCTCCAGCCCTGCCCCCTGCCCCTCTCATGTCCCCATCCCACGGGACACCCCCATTGTGCCCACGGGCGCCTCTCTGGGGGGTCCTGGGCAGGGAGGGGTTAAACATCCCCTGTCCCTCTCAGGGTGGGCTGGTGGCCCAAAGCCGCCACTGAGCCCAGAGTGCCGGGCTGGCACCTCCGGGGGCTATTCCAGCCCCCCCGAGTGGCGCCCCCTCCTCGGGCTGGGTGCTGACACCCCCCATTGCACCCCGACACCCACCGGGGTCCTGGCGGGTTTGGGGGGGCTGCAGGAGCACCCCCAAGCGCACCCCGGGAGAGGCGATACCCCGGGGCTGAACCGGGGGGGCTGCATGGCTCTGGGGGTGCTCGGGATGTGGGGGTGCTGCTGCTTCTCTTGGGGGGCGGTGTGGGACCCGGGGGGGCTGTGTGACACTGGGAGGGGGCTGTGTGACACCGGGGGGGGCTGGCTGTCCTTGGGGGGGGGTCTGTGTGACACTGGGAGGGGGCTGTGTGACACCGGGGGGGGGGATGTGTGACTCCGGGGGGGGCTGGCTGTCCTTGGGGAGGGGTCTGTCGGAGCCGGGGGTGACGGTGACGGTGACGGTGGGGGGTCCGTGGTGACGGTGACGTCCGTGGGTCCGTGCGGGGACGCGTCAGTGCCCGACGTGCGGCCGGGGGAGGGGGCTGGGGGGGGTTCATCACTACCGTGCACCGCGAGCCCCCCCCCCGCCCCCGCCTTCCTGTGTGCGTGGGGACAGCGCCCCCCGCTCCCCGCCCCCTGCCCCTCGCTGCTGGGGGGTCTGCGCCCCCCGGGGATGTTGGGGGGGCGGGGGTCGCTGTTTCCCCCCCCCCCCCCGCAGCACTCGGGGTTGGTCGGTGTGTGCTGCAGATGGAGGGGCTCGGGTTGGGGGGGGGGCGCCCCCGTTTTTATTTTTGGGGGGGTTAACTGAGGTGGGGGTTGATCCAGGGGGTTGGGGCTGGGGGGAGACCCCCGAGGGCTTCCTTGACACCCCCGCACAGCCCCTGAATGCACCCGACAACCCCGAGCTCCTGCCCCAAACCTCCCCCGACTCTCCCCCATCCTTGGAACGCCCCCAAAGCGCCCCTTAAACGAGTCCCCCCCCCCACCCCCATCACCCTGGGACACCCCCAAACCCTGGACCACCCCAAAACTGCCCCTTTAAACAACTCCCAGCCCCCTCCATCATTCCCGGGACGTCCCCATCCCTTTTCCCCCCCCCGACCCAGCGTGTCCGGCAGGGCCGGAGGGGCCGGAGGGGCCGGGGCCGGAGGCGGGGGTGGACGCGGGGCTGGCGGCGGCGCGGGAGCAGCAGCTGCAGCGGGAGCTGGTGGCCCTGAAGCAGCAGCAGCAGCTCCAGAAGCAGCTGCTCTTCGCCGAGTTCCAGAAGCAGCACGAGCACCTCACCCGCCAGCACCAGGTCCAGCTCCAGAAGCACCTCAAGGTGGGTGGGGGGGCAGGGCCGGGCTGGGGGGGAGCTCGGGGGTGCTGGAGATGTGGGGTGTCGTGGGTGTGGGGGGATGGAGCTGTTGGGGGTGATGGAGCCGTGGGGTGTCACCAGTCTGGGGGGGGAAGGGGATTTTGGGGGGGTACTGGAGCTGATGGAGCTGTGGGGGCGGAATGTGGGGGTGATGGAGCTGTTGAAGGGGGATGGGGCCACGGGGCGGGATATGGGGGTTGAGGGGGCCAATAGGGGGAGACACCGGGAGTGACGGAGCCGTGGGGTGTCGCTGATGGAGGGTGACAGAGCCTTTGGGGGGACACCGGGTGTGCCAGCGCGGTGGGGCGGGGCTGTGAGCGGGGTGGAGGCGAGGAGGAGGGGCCGGGGGTCCCACGGCGGTGCCCCCCGCCCCACAGCAGCAGCAGGAGGCCCTGGCCGCCCGCCGGCAGCAGGAGCTGGAGCAGCAGCGGCAGCGGGAGCGGCAGGAGCTGGAGCAGCAGCGCCTGGAGCAGCTCCAGAGCCTGCGCCCCAAGGACCGCGGCCGTGACAGTGAGCGGGGGCCGGGGGCGGTGGGGCGGGGGGGATTGGGGTGCATGTGCTGGGGGGTGCAGCGGGATCTGGGGTTTCTGTGGGGCTCTAGGGAGGGGTGTGGGGTGTGCTGCCCCCCTGAGCCCCCCGTGCCCCCAGGCGCCATCGCCAGCACCGAGGTGAAGCTGAAGCTCCAGGAGTTCCTGCTCAGCAAAACGAAGGAGCCGGGCCCCGGCGCCCCCAACCATTCCCTCCCCCAGCACCCCAAATGTTGGTAGGTGCCCCCGAGCCCCTCAGGACCCCCCCCGAGGCACCGTGAGGGTGACGCGGGTGTCCTAGCGGGGTCTCTGCCGCCTTCACCCCCTCCAGGGCTCACCACACCTCGTTGGACCAGAGTTCCCCCCCCCAGACCGGCAGCCCGGGGACCCCCCCGTCCTACAAGCTCCCCCTCCTCGGCACCTACGACGGCCGCGATGATTTCCCGCTCCGCAAAACCGGTGGGTGCGGGCGGGGGGCGCCGCGCCCGCGGGGGTGCCGGTGCCACCTCCGGGTGACACGTTTCGGGGTCCCCAGCCTCGGAGCCCAACCTGAAGGTGCGGTCGCGGCTGAAGCAGAAGGTGGCGGAGCGGAGGAGCAGTCCCCTCCTGCGGCGCCGCGACGGCTCCGTGCTCAGCGCCTTCCGCAAGCGCCACGTGGAGATCACCGGTGCGTGGGGACACGCCGGGGGACACGGGCCGGGACTCGCTGCCTGCCACCCTGTCCCCAAGCCACCGGCTGCTTCCCCAGAGCCCCCGCGGGGCGCCGGGGCTGCTGGGGCTGGTGTGACACACGGGGTGACAGTGTCAGTGTGTGACACACGGGGTGTCAGTGTGTGACACACGGGGTGACAGTGTCAGTGTGTGACACACGGGGTGTCAGTGTGTGACACACGCTGTGCCACAGTGTCAGTGTGTGACACACGGGGTGACAGTGTGTGACACACGGGGTATCAGTGTGTGACACACGGGGTGACAGTGTCAGTGTGTGACACACGGGGTGACACAGTGTCAGTGTGTGACACACGCTGTGACACAGTGTCAGTGTGTGACACACGGGGTGACACAGTGTCAGTGTGTGACACACGGGGTGACACAGTGTCAGTGTCCCTGTGCCCGTGTGTGACACACGGGGTGACACAGTGCCCGTGTGTGACACGTTCGTGTCCCGCAGTGTCCTCGGTTTGCAGCAGCGCCCCCGGGTCAGGGCCCAGCTCCCCCAACAGCTCCCACGGTGCCCACAACGGCCTGGCCGCGTCTGTCCCCAACATCCACAGCGAGGTACGGCCCGGGGGGACAGGGACGGGGACACGCGCGTGTGGGGGGGCTCTGAGTGTGCCCTGTCCCCACACGTGTCATTGCCGTGTCCCCACACGTGTCCCTGCCGTGTCCCCACACGTGTCATTGCCGTGTCCCCACACGTGTCATTGCTGTGTCCCCACACGTGTCCCTGCCGTGTCCCCACACGTGTCCCTGCCCTGTCCCCACACGTGTCATTGCCGTGTCCCCACACGTGTCCCTGCCGTGTCCCCACGCGTGTCATTGCTGTGTCCCCACACGTGTCATTGCCGTGTCCCCACACGTGTCATTGCTGTGTCCCCACACGTGTCATTGCCGTGTCCCCACACGTGTCCCTGCCCTGTCCCCACACGTGTCATTGCTGTGTCCCCACACGTGTCATTGCCGTGTCCCCACACGTGTCCCTGCCCTGTCCCCACACGTGTCATTGCCATGTCCCCACACGTGTCATTGCCGTGTCCCCACACGTGTCATTGCCCTGTCCCCACACGTGTCATTGCTGTGTCCCCACACGTGTCCCTGCCCTGTCCCCACACGTGTCCCTGCCGTGTCCCCACACGTGTCATTGCCCTGTCCCCACACGTGTCATTGCTGTGTCCCCACACGTGTCCCTGCCATGTCCCCACACGTGTCATTGCTGTGTCCCCACACGTGTCCCTGCCGTGTCCCCACGCGTGTCATTGCCATGTCCCCACACGTGTCCCTGCCCTGTCCCCACACGTGTCATTGCCGTGTCCCCACACGTGTCATTGCTGTGTCCCCACACGTGTCATTGCTGTGTCCCCACACGTGTCCCTGCCGTGTCCCCACACGTGTCCCTGCCGTGTCCCCACACGTGTCCCTGCCATGTCCCCACACGTGTCATTGCCATGTCCCCACACGTGTCATTGCTGTGTCCCCACGCGCGTTGATGCCGTGTTTGCCGTGGTGCCACAGCAGCTCCTGCCCCAGCCCCGCGCCCTGGCCCTGGACGGGGCCCAGCTCAGCCTCTACACGTCCCCATCGCTGCCCAACCTGTCCCTGGGGCTGCAGGCCACTGTCACCGTCACCAGCGCCCACCTCCCCGTGAGTGGGGGGCACGGGGACCCTGTGGTGGGTGGCACTGGGACTTGGTGCCCGTGGTGGGACCCCCGGGGGGGTGGCACGGGGACCTGGACCTCCCCAGGGGGAACGTGAGGACCCCTGGGGGACAGGGGGACACCGCGGTGGGTGGCGCTGAGACCTGGAACCCCCACGGGGAGGATACGGGGATACGGTGGGGGGTGGCACGGGGGTCTGGCACCCTACAGCAGCCGTGTGGGGACCCCCCGGGGGTGGCACGGGGGTCTGGCACCCTACAGCAGCCGTGTGGGGACCCCCCGGGGGTGGCACGGGGGTCTGGCACCCCCGGGGGATGTGCGGAGCGCCGGTGGCACCGCTGTCCCCGCAGGTGTCCCCCAAGCTGTCGCCACAGGCGGAGGGCGAGCGGCCGGGGGTGCCCCCGGGGGTGTCCCCGCTGCGCCCCGGGGCCGCCCTCACCGGGAAGTTCCTGAGCACGTCCTCGATCCCGGGGTGCCTGCTGGGGGTGGCCCTGGACGGGGACGCCCCGGCCGGGCCCCCGTCGCTGCTGCAGCACGTGCTGCTGCTGGAGCAGGCGCGGCAGCAGAGCACCCTCATTGCCGGTGAGCCCCCCGGGACCCCCGGGCTGCCCTCACTCCCTGCCCGGCTCCCCCCCAGCCCTTCCTCAGTTTCCCCCCCCGGTTCTCCCCTCGGTCCTTCCCGACTTTCCCTCCCACCCTTCTCCGGTTTCCCCCCGGACTTTCCTCCAGTCCTCGCCCGGTTCCCCCCGTAGCGGCCCCCCACGCTCCCCCCCAGCCTCGCCGGGGGTCTCGGGGGGCGTGGGGAGCCCCACTGACGCCGTGTCCGCAGTGCCCCTGCACGGGCAGTCCCCGCTGGTGACCGGGGAGCGCGGGGGGGGTCCCCGTGGGAGCAAACTGCCGCGGCACCGGCCCCTGAGCCGCACGCAGTCATCCCCGCTGCCCCAGAGCCCCCAGAGCCTGCCCCACGGCCCCCTCCAGCACCACTTCCTCGACAAGCAGCAGCTCCAGCTGGGCAAGGTGGGCGGGGGGCGCGGGGGGCGCGGGGGTGGGAGCGGGGCCGGGGGTGGGAACGGGAAGGAGGGTGGGTGTTGGGTGGCTGTGGGGCACTGGAGGGGCTGGGGTCACTGGGGCACCGCTGAACCCCAAAATACAGCGGGGAGGGGCGGTGCAAGCAGGGGAAACTGAGGCACAGGATGGGAAGCAGGGGAAGGACTGGACAAAGGTGTGGGGGTGGCTGTGGGGTGACTGGGGCGTGGGGTAGGTGTGGGGCGGGTCCTGGGTGGCCGTGGGGCGGCTGTGGGGCGGACACGGGCTGTGGGGGATCACTTGACCCCCGTGCCCCCAGCTGCTCCCCAAAGGGGGGGAGCTGGCACGGCAGCCCCCCACCCACCCCGAGGAGACAGAGGAGGAGCTGACGGAGCAGCAATCGCCCCCCCCGGGTGAGAGAGGCCCCCCCGGGCCCCCCCTCGGTCCCCCCCTCGCCCTCGTGTCCCCAGAGGCCGGGGACCCCCCGGAGCAGCCACAGGAGCCCGAGGGCTGCCAGGAGCCGGGTGACAGCGGGGACGAGGCCGAGCCCCCTGGGGACCCCGACGTCGCAGAGCTGGGGGTCACCTACAAGCAGGTGAGACTTCGGGGGGGCCCAGACCCCCCCCCGGCTCCCTCCATCCCCCCAAACTCCATCACGAGCACCCCGTGCACCCCTTTGTGCGAGCACCCCGTGCCCCCCGCTCTGCTCCCAGCCCTGTCGTGTGTCCCCTCCCCCCGTTTTTGGGGACCCAGCCGCCCTGCGCTGCCGCAGCGATGACTCGGAAGGGTCGGTGACTCATCCCCCCTCCGTCCCCCTGTCCCCGCCGCCCCCGTGTGTGACCCCCCCCCGTCCCCAGCCGTGACTCATCCCCGCCCCCTCCCCAGGTGTACCCCGAGGCGCCGCTGCAGCTCTTCCCCGCGCCCCCCCTGGGGGTCCTGGCTCTGCCCCACCCCGCCCTCGCCCGCACCCAATCGTCCCCCGCCAGCGTCAAACCCGCCCAGCCCGAGGGGCCCCCCAAACACCTCTTCACCACAGGTACGGCCCCGGGGGCACCGGGGGGTCGGGGGTCCCTGTGCCGCGGGGTTCTGCGTCCCTCGGGGTGATGGGGGGGGGTCCCGTCCCACGGGGGATGCCAGGGGGGCTGTGCCCCCTCCCCGAGGGTCCCATTCCGTGGTGGGGTTGTGGATGTTCCTCTCCCGTGGGATTCCCTGGGGTTCCCAAATCCTGGGGTGCTCGGGGGGCCCCTGCTCCACAGATTCTCCCTGTCCCCTGGGGTTCCCAGCACCCGGGGGTGCCCGGGGGTCCCCATATCCCGTGGGATCCCCCTTCCCCCTGGGGCTGCCCCTCCCTGGGGGTGTCCCCCGGGTGCCAGCTGTGCCAGCTGTGCTGTGCCCAGGCGTGGTGTACGACACGTTCATGCTGAAGCACCAGTGCACCTGCGGGAACACCACCATCCACCCCGAGCACGCCGGCCGCATCCAGAGCATCTGGTCCCGGCTGCAGGAGACGGGGCTGCTCGGCAAGTGCGAGGTGAGGGGGCTCCCCGCGGCCCGGGGGGGCGGGAGGGCGCCGGGAGCCCGGGGGGCTCAGCCTGTGCCCCTTCCCAGCGGATCCGGGGCAGGAAGGCGACGCTGGAGGAGATCCAGACGGTGCACTCGGAGCACCACGCGCTGCTCTACGGCACCAGCCCCCTGAACCGCCAGAAACTGGACAGCAAAAAGCTGCTGGGTGGGTGCCGGGGGTCCCCAAAGCCTGGGACCCCCCTCTTTGGAGCTGGGGTCACCTTGCTGCCCTGTTCCTCGTGATCCCTCTGTTCCCTGCGGGTCCACGTCCCCTGGGGTGTCCGGGAGAGTCCGTGGCCCACGGGGGGTCCCAATCCGTGGGGTGTTCAGGGGTCCCACGGGTGTCTCTGTCCCCTGGGGTTCCTCCTGTCCCGTGGGCTCCTCGTCCCCTGGGGTTCTCAGTCCCTTGGGGTGCCCGAGGGTGCCATGGGATCCCCCTGTCCCCTGGGGTTCCCTTGGGGTGCTCGGAGGTCCCCTTGTCCCACAGGACCCCTGTGTCCCCTTTTCCCCGTCACCCCTTGACCCCGCAGGTCCCATCACTCCGAAGACGTACGCGGTGCTGCCGTGCGGGGGCATCGGGGTGAGTGTGGGGCACGGGCCGGGGGTGTCCCCGGGGTGGCCGTGCCCCGCTGAGCCCCGGTGTCCCCGCAGGTGGACAGTGACACGGTGTGGAACGAGCTGCACTCGTCCAGCGCGGTGCGCACGGCCGTGGGCTGCCTGCTCGAGCTGGCCTTCAAGGTGGCCGCGGGGGAGGTCAAGGTGAGCGCGTGTCCCTGTCACCCTGTGTCACCCTGTCACCCTGCACGTGTCCCTGTCACCCTGCGCATGTCCCTCTCTGCCCCGCGCCTGTCCGCCTGTCCCGGCTGTGTCCCAGTGCCACACGTGTCCTTCTCTGTCCCCCAGAATGGCTTCGCCGTCATCCGTCCCCCAGGCCACCACGCCGAGGAGTCCACGGCCATGTGAGTGCAGGGACAGGGTCGGGACCCCCGTGCAGGGCCACCCCCTCCACCCATGTCCCGTGTCCCTTGTCCCCAGGGGCTTCTGCTTCTTCAACTCGGTGGCCATCTCGGCCAAGCTGCTGCAGCAGCGGCTCAGCGTGGGCAGGATCCTCATCGTGGACTGGGTAAGGTGGGACAGGGGGGACCCCACAGGCCTCGGGGACCCCGTGGGTGCGCGTGGGGGGGTCCCTGACGCCCAGGCGTCCCCCCAGGACATCCACCACGGGAACGGGACCCAGCAGGCCTTTTACAGCGACCCCCACGTGCTCTACATCTCCCTGCACCGCTACGACGACGGCAACTTCTTCCCGGGCAGCGGCGCCCCCGAGGAGGTACCGGGGGAATTTGGGGGTTGGGGGCTCCCCCGTCCCCCCCCCGGCCCTGGCTGTGGCACGGGGGGGTCACCTGTGGCTGTGCCCAGGTGGGCAGCGGGCTGGGCGTGGGCTACAACATCAACATCGCCTGGACCGGCGGCGTGGACCCCCCGATCGGGGACGTGGAGTACCTGACAGCCTTCAGGTGGGGGGCTGCACCTGCGGGGGGCTCTGTCCTTTGGGAGGGGTCTCTGTGTCCTGGGGGAGGGGTCTCTGTGCAGCCGGGGGGGTCCCCTGGATCCTGGGGGGGTCCCTGCACACCTCGGGGGGTGTTCCTGCTCCCCCAGCCCTGGGGTGTCCCTGTACTCTGGGGGGGATCCCCACGTCCTGGGGGGTGTCCCTGCCCTCTTGGGGGGCTCCCCAGCCCTGGGGGGCTGCCCCAGCCCTGGGGGGGTCCCGAGCCGCCGCTGCCCCCAGGACCGTGGTGATGCCCATCGCCAACGAGTTCTCCCCGGACCTGGTGCTGGTCTCTGCCGGCTTCGACGCCGTCGAGGGCCACCTGTCCCCGCTGGGTGGCTACTCCGTCACCGCCAAGTGTGAGTGGGGTCCGGGGGTGTCTCGGGGCGGGGACCCCGGCCCGGCCGCCCCTCACCCCCCCTCGGTGCCCCCCAGGTTTCGGGCACCTGACGAAGCAGCTGATGATGCTGGCGGGGGGCCGGGTGGTGCTGGCGCTGGAGGGGGGACACGACCTGACAGCGATCTGCGACGCGTCCGAGGCGTGTGTCACCGCCCTGCTCGGCCTCGAGGTACGGGGGACACCCCCGAGCCCCCCCAGCCCTGCCCCAGGGGCGTTCCGGGGCGCACACCCCGTGCTGTGCCTCAGTTCCCCCTCCTTGCTCGGTGGGGGGCTCACGGCGTGTCCCCGCTGTCCCTTTGGGGGTGCCGGTGTCAGTTTTGGGGGGCTCACGGCGTGTCCCCGCTGTCCCTTTGGGGGTGCCGGTGTCAGTTTTGGGGGGCTCACGGCGTGTCCCCCCCAGCTGGAGCCGCTGGACCCGGCCCTGCTGCAGCAGAAGCCCAACGTGAACGCGGTGGCCACGCTGGAGAAAGTCATCGAGATCCAGAGTGAGACCGGGGGGCTCGGGAGGGGTCCCGGGGGGCTCGGGAGGGGTCCCGGGGGGCGGCTCGGTGGCGGGGGGGTCCGGGGGGGTCCCGGGGGTCTCGGGGGGCCCGTGCCGCCCGTGCCCGCCCCGCAGGCCGGCACTGGGGCTCCGTCCGGCGCTTCGCCGCCGCCGTGGGCCGGTCCCTGCTGGAGGCGCAGCGAGGGGACAGCGAGGAGGCAGAGACGGTGACAGCGATGGCCCTGCTGTCCGTGGGGGCCGAGCACGGGGGGACAGACCCCCGGGGCAGGTACGGCACGGGGGACACGGGGGGGACACTGGGGAGACACGGGGGGACACGGGGGGGACACTGGGGAGACACGGGGGGGACACGGGGGGACACTGGGGAGACACGGGGGGGACACGGGGGGACACGGGGGGGACACGGGGGGGACACGGGGGGACACTGGGGAGACACGGGGGGACACTGGGGGACACGGGGAGACACGGGGGGGACACGGGGGACACGGGGGGGACACGGGGGGACACGGGGGGACACTGGGGGTGTGAATGGAGCTGGGAGTGACACTGGGGGGACACTGGGGGGTCGCTCAGAGCAGGGGATGACACTGGGGGTGACACTGGCAGGACATGGGCAGTGTGAATGGAGCCAGGGGGACACTGGGGGGACACTGGAGGTGACAGACACTTGTCCCTGCCCTGCCCAGGCCAGCGGAGGAGCCCATGGAGGCCGAGCCCACGCTCTGACCAGCCCGGATCGCCCGGAAAACCAAGGAACACCCGGAAGAGACGAAAAACACACACACACAAAAAATCACAGTAAAAGGATAAAAAAAAAATCCAAAATACACAAAAAAAACCACTTAAAAAAAAAAAAAAAGACAAAGAAAAAAAAAAAAGGCAGAACACGAAAGGAAAACCAGAAAAAAAAAGAGGAAAATATTTTCTTTTTCTATTAAAAAGAGGAGAAAAAAACACAAAAAAATCCCCCCGCCCGTCCTGTGCCCCCGGCTCCCCGCAGTGTTTGCGGTCGTGTCTCTTGTGCAGCAGCGGTTCCACCAGCACCCCCTGTCCCCCCCTGTGTCCCCCCGTGTCCCCCCCGTGTCCGTCGGGTCCCCCCGGCACTGCCCGGACCCCCCCGGGGCTCCTCGAGATTTTTTTTTTAGGGGTTTTTCCTTATTTTCCGCCTATTTTCGTGTGTCTCCCCCCTCGTTCCCTCCCTGGCTCCGGCACCCGTCCCCCCCCGGGGGAGGCGATGGGGAAATATTCGTGCCTTTAAGTAAGTATTTTTTTTTAATGCCTTAATTTCCCTTCGTTTTGGGTTTTCTTCATTTTCTTGGGTTTGTTGTTTTTCCCTTGGGCCTCCCCGTTTGGGACAGGGACACGAGACAAAGGGACGAGCCCTGTCCCCCCGCCCCGTCCCTTTGTCACCCCGGCGCCTTCGTTGGGATCAAATTTGTCCTTACAGGAGAGGGAAAAAAAAAAAAAAAAAAGATAAAAAAAAAAAAAAGAGGAAAAACCACTTTATTTTCCTGTTTTGTCACCAGCCGGAGGGGCCTCGGAGCGATTTTAGCTTTAAAAGAGAGAAAACCACCCAACTCCCCCCCCAGAAAAAGGGATATAATTTTATTACAGATTGATTATTTAATAGTATTTTTTTAATGGGGGGGCGGGGATAGGGACAGCGCGTCGTGGGTTAAGTTATTCCAGGGGTGGGGGGAATTTGGGGTGGTCCCAAATTAGGACAGAGGGCTCAGGCTGTCCTTGTCCCCTCTCCCGGGGAGGGAGGAGCCTGGTTTAGGGTGAGGAGCGGGGGATGACAGCGAGGTCCCCGCCGTGCGTGTCCCCAACCCTGGGGACACCCCGAGTGTGGGGGGGATCCCCCTCCCCATCCCAGGCCGGGGAAGCGCCTCTGGATTGGGGGGGCGGGGGGAGAGGAGGGTCCCGGCCCCCCGGCAGCGTGCCCGGCTTGCTTTGTGCCGGTGTCCCCCCCCCGGCCCGCCGTGTGTCCCCGTGTCCCCCCCGCTCCCGTCCGTGCCCCCGCTCGCGCTCGCTCTGGGTCTCGGTTCGGTATTTTGTAAGATGTCACCGATGTTCGTCCTTGTATAAATAAACTGTTTCTGGCAATACCCGCCGGGCCCGCTGCCTCTGGGGGGGCCGGGGGGGTGGTGCTGGTGCCCCGTGTCCCCTTTTCTGTCCCCGCGTCCCTTCTCTCTGTCCCCTTTTCCTCCCCGCGTGCCTCAGTTTCCCCGGGCACCGCAAGAGGCGCAGGGAGGGACCGGGGAGGGTCCCCTTTGTCGCCCCCCGGGCTGGGGGGGGCTCTGTTCCCCTGCCCGTGTCCCCCCCCGCAGGACTCGGGGCCCGGCTTGGTTTCGGTGCTTTATTTGGTTCCAAACGGGGGGAGCCCCACACACACCGAGCTAAGAGGGGGGGTCCCGGCGGGGCTGGGGGTCCCATCCCTGCTGCAGAGGGGAGAACTGGGGGGGGGCTGGGGCGGGGGGTGGCAGCTCCGCGCCCCCCGTGGCTGTCCCTGTGCCGTGTCCCCAGAGCCGCCGCGCACCCCCAGCTCTGCCCGGGGGGGGTCCCCTGGCCTGGAGCCCCCGGGGATGGGCACGGAGCCCCCGGGAGCAGGGACCCCCTTCCCGGGGTGGGGGGCAGTCCCTGGGGCCGGGGGGGCCGAGCGTGAACTGGGACAACTGCTCAGGGTGGGGAGAGGAGTGAGAGTGAACCGGGAACTCAGAAACCCCCCACCCACTTTGGGGGGGAAGGGGAGGTGAGGATGAACTGGGACAGGCTCTGAACTGAGACCCCCTACTCAGTTTGGGGGTCCCTGGGGCAAAAGGAGTGTGAGAATGAACTGGGAGCAGAGCAGACACCCTCCACTCAATTTGGGGGTCCCTGGGACAGGCGGGGATGAACTGGGAGCGGAGCGGGGCCCCCTACTCTATATGGGGGGCGGGTTTAGGGGGCTGCCCGGAGCCGCCGGAGCGTGAGGATGAGCTGGGGCAGGAGGGAGCCCACCAGCACGGGCCCCAGGGTGTAGCGGGCGCCCACGTTGAGGTACCAGAGGGCCGTGTCCTCGCTCTTGGGCAGCTTGTGCAGCACGTCCAGCGCCAGCAGCCCCAGCGTGGCGCTGCCCAGCGGCGGCTCCAGCCCCCGCAGCTCCTGGGCAGCGCGGCGGCTCAGGGGGTGCCGGGCGGCCAGGGCCAGCCCCAGCGCGCTGCCGCTCACCCGGCACAGCGAGGCCCAGGGCCGCGTCTCGGGCCGCAGCCAGCTCGGGTCCGAGCAGCGGGCGCTGGCCCGACGGAGCGACCTGCGGGGGGAGCGCGGGGCTTGCGGTGTGAACCCCCAAAAACGCTCTGGGGACAGAGCTTTGGGGACAGCCCCCTCCCCGAACTGCTTGGGGGACGGATCCCTGGAGCCCGGGGGGGAATATCCCTGGGGTTAGTCCTGCACCCCGCAAAAATACTGCGGGAGAAGATTCCTGGGGATAACTCCCTCCAGGAGGGAGGGCTGCTCCTCGGGGATAACCCCCTGCCTGTGGGCAGATCCCTGGGGTACCCCCTGGGACCCCTCTGCCCCCTGGGGCACCCCCGGGACCCTCCGGGACCCCCCTGGCCCCGGGCACTCACCAGTCCAGGTCCAGCCCCGCGGCCGTGGCCAGCCCGTGCAGGGCCAGCGCGCCCAGGAGCAGCCCCAGGGCCGTCACCAGGAAGAAGCGGCACTTGAGGAAGTTGGGGGGCCAGCGCTGCAGCCCCCAGCCCAGAGCCATCCCTGGCAGCGGGAACAGGCGGGGTCGGCACTGGGATGGACTGGGAAGGGGCTGGGGGGAAGGGGAAGGAGCTGGGGTGCCTCCCCTCACCTGCCAGGGAGCCGGTGAGCACCTGATGGGGGAAGTGGGCCAGGACGAAGATCCGGGAGAGCCCCATGGCCACCAGCAGGAGGATGTAGGCAAGGAACGGGATCAGCCTGAGCAGCCGGCTGGAAGGGAACGGGGTCAGCCGGGGGCAGGGCGGGATCCACCCAGCGCCGCCCACCCCGCACTCACCTCCGCGTGTACCGGGACACTGCCGTGCTCAGCGTGGTGACAATCGGCCACAGGGCCGCCCCCAGGATCATGCAGTGGCCCGAGGGGCTCCCTGGGGGATGAAACACGGGGCTGAGGGGAGCGTGTCCCAGCGGGAGAAGAGCTGGGAATGTCAAACCCAACCCTTCCCCGCTGCTCCCGGCTTTTCCCGCTTCCAGCCCAGCATTCCCACATGGAATCCTTGTGGATCCCGGGGCTGCCCGAGCTGTGACTCACCCGGGCCCGTCTCGCAGGTGACCGGGAACTGGTGCAGCGGGAGCTGCTCCCGGCTGGAGAGCCCCGACTCGTGGATCCACCAGTACGGGCGCTCCCCGAACAGGAACCTGCGGGCAGGGAGAGCACGGAGCCGTGGGAGAGACAGCCAGCCCCGAAAGCTGGGGGGCAGGATCCCTGCAGCCCATCCCAGGGGATCCAGGAGGGCAGGATCCCTGCAGCCCATCCCAGGGGATCCAGGAGGGCAGGATCCCTGCAGCCCATCCCAAAGGATCCAGGAGGGCAGGATCCCTGCAGCCCATCCCAGGGGATCCAGGAGGGCAGGATCCCTGCAGCCCATCCCAGGGGATCCAGGAGGGCAGGATCCCTGCAGCCCATCCCAAAGGATCCAGGAGGGCAGGATCCCTGCAGCCCATCCCAAAGGATCCAGGAGGGCAGGATCCCTGCAGCCCATCCCAAAGGATCCAGGAGGGCAGGATCCCTGCAGCCCATCCCAAAGGATCCAGGAGGGCAGGATCCCTGCAGCCCATCCCAAAGGATCCAGGAGGGCAGGATCCCTGCAGCCCATCCCAGGGGATCCAGGAGGGCAGGATCCCTGCAGCCCATCCCGGGATTCCCAGGGATGAAGCCACAGCGGGAGGACAGGATTCCCTTGGCAGTCCTGCCGCCTCCTGGGGTTTTCTCTGCCAGGAATTCCTGGCAGATGCTTGGGGCAGCTCCGGTGACCCTGTGGAATGCCGCAGGCAGGGAGCGGGGAGTCTCTGGCCAGAATTCCACAGGCAGGGAGCCGGGAGTGTCCCAGTGCCCCCCTCCGTGTCCCCCCTCACCATTTGAGGACCACGTTGAGCCACTCGGCCACGAGGGCGATCCAGAGGACCATCATGGACACGTGGTCGTCCAGCCCGCGGGCCAGCGGGAAGCAGATGGTGTAGATGGAACCGGGATCCAGGTGGGAGGTCAGGAAGAGCCAGAACTGCTCCAGCCAGGGCGGCCCAGCCTGCAGGGCCACGGCTGCGTGGATCCCGGCCTCATGCAGGGCATCCATGGCACTGGGCTGGGACACAGGAGGGACATCAGCCCCCGCACGGATCCCCAGGAATCCCTTGGGATCAGGGTGGGAGGTGGCTGGATCCCCAGGAATCCCTTGGGATCAGGGTGGGAGGTGGCTGGATCCCGAGGGATGCCTTGGCACTGATTCAGGGACTCATTCACCACTTGAAGTTTGCCCACAAATGGCTCCCAAATTTCTGCTGGGGGGTCCTGGCAGAACAGACCTGTGGCTCTGGGATCTGGGCAGGATCAGGGGATTGCTGGGGATTTGCTGGAGCAGCTGTGATGCTCCAAAGAGCCACCACCTCCCTGGGACTTTCCCTTGGAAACCTCCCGTGTCTCCCTGAGGTGATTCTGCAGAAGGCCTGGGGTGTCCCTGGAGTCCTCCCTGGAGCCACCCTGGGTTTTCTTTGGGGTTTTCCTGGGGTCTCCCTAAAGCGGGTCCTGGGCCTCCCTGGGGCCCCTCTGGGCCTCCCTCTGCTCTCAGGCCTGAGGCCTCCCTGGGGTCTCCCTTACATCAGACCCGCGGCCTCCCCATTCCAACCAGCAGCCTCTGAGCCGCCCTGACCCTCCTCAAACCTCCCCGCGGTGCTCCCCAACCCCCGGTACCGGCGGGAGGTACCTCAGGGGGGGGCTTCATCCCGGGGACCCCTCAACTCCCTCCCGCCGTTCTCAGCGCCCTCTTCTGCCTACACTTCCCATCACCGCCCGCGGGGCGGCGCTCTACGGCGGGGCGGGAGGGACAAAAAGCGGCCGGGGTGCGCTCAGCCAATCAGGGCGCGGGGCGGAGCAGATCGGCGGGGCGGAGCGCCAATCCCCGCCCTCGCTGCCGCGCGGCCCCGCCCCCGCCGCGCCTGGCCGAGGCGAGCGGAGCCGCGGGCGCTGCGGGCGGACAAGATGGCGGCGCCGGGCGAGTACTTCAGCGTGGGCAGCCAGGTGTCCTGCCGCACCTGCCAGGAGCAGCGCCTCCAGGGCGAGGTCGTCGCCTTCGACTACCCCAGCAAGATGCTGGCGCTCAGTATCCATCCGCCCGCGCCTCGCCGCGCTGGTCCCGGCCCCGGCGCGGCCCGCTCGGGCCTCTGCGGCCCGCCCGATGGGGAGCGGGGGGGGGCGTGAGGGAGGGAGGGGAAAGGGGGGAAGGAGGGGAGGGGGTGTGAGGGGATCGAGGTGGGCGGCGACAGGGAGGGGTTTGAGGGGTAGCGGGGAGACCCCCGAGGGAGGGGGGGAGTGGGGAGTCCGGCAGGGAGGTTTTGGGGGAATTGGAGAGACTTTTGTGGGGGTGAACGGGGGGATCGGTGAGGAGGGATTGGGGGGCCTTGTGATCGGTGAGCGGGGGGTTCAGGAGCCCTGTGCCCCGGAGAATGGGGGAGGCGGGGGTCTTGTGTTGGGTAAATGGATGTGGGGTGTCCTAGAGGGAGTTTTTGGGGGGAGTGAGGAGGTTTGGATTGGGGGGATTGGGGAGCCTGTATTGGGGTGAATGGGGAGAATGAGAGGCCCTGTATTAAAAAGAGCTTTTGAGGGGGAGTGGGGAGCCCTGCACTGGGTTAAACTGGGGGAGAGAGAACACCCAGTTTTGGGGAGAATAGGGGGGAACTTGTCCTGGAGGTTTTTTGGGGGGCAGTGAGGAACCCTGTATTGGGGTGTGTGGGGGCAGTGGGGTGTTCCTGGCCCCCCCCCAGTATAAATATATCTGGATACGGTTTTGTTTGGAATCTGCAGGGAATGGGAAAAGCCAAGGGCTGTTGGAAAACAGTGGAGACACCCAGGAGAGGGGGGGAAGGTGAATGCTCAGCTCAGGGCTGGCGTTGGAGTTCTGGGGGCCCAGGGGTGGGTTCTGCAGGGAATGAGGAGCTGGGAGAGGGTTTTGTGGCTGGAGCTGTGGGAAACACAATAGGAGAAGGCCCCCTGGGTGCCTGGGATGTGGCTGGAGCCAGGGGAGCTCCCAGGTCCCGCTAGAGACAGCAGGAAAATCCCGGAGGGTCCAACAGGTTGCTCAGTGCTGCTTGTCTGCCCCACAGAGGGCTGAGCGCTTCCCTTCCGCCTCTTCCTCCCAAAGCTGGGATGCTCCAGCTCATCCCCCAAAGGGAAAGATTGGAATTCCCTGGCTTTTTTTTAGGGGGGGCTCCACCTTGTGCTCAGGGGTGCTGGGAGGGGAGCAGGGATCTCCACGAGGATCTGTTCCAGGAGGAGATGGCGTTGGCACTCTCCGTGCCGTGCCCCCTGCTCCATCCCTTCGTCCATCCTCATGGGAGCAGGGGGTTGTGCAGGGATCCCTGGCAGCTCTGGAAGGGATGGGGTTTTTTTGGGGGGTGGTGTTTCATTCACAGAGCAGTACCAACAACAAACCTTGTGTGTCCCTCTCCTGGCAATTCCCTTCCTTCCAGAACAGGGAATGCTCCCAGGGAGGCTGCTGCCCGCAAGAGGAAAGAGTTCTGGTGGGAAAAAGTGCAAATTTGGTGGTGCTGGTTCAGGCCAGTGGTGGTGGTGGGCTGGTGCTGGTGGACCAGGACTGGAAAACTCAATCTGGAGCTGGGATAGACCAGGATCAGCACCAGATGGGTCCAGAGAGAGATGAGCGGCTCTGTTGGGATCACTGATTATCCCAAGAAGGGACAAGGGAGCAGAGGAGCTTCCCACAAACCCACCCTTCTCCCGGTTTGCTCCTGGACTGTGTCCCACCTATAAAAACCTCCCTCTGGATTTGTTTTCCTTAATCCCCCCCCTTCCAGAATGCCCTTCTTCCAGTGGCAAGCCCAACCACGCAGACATCCTGCTCGTAAACTTACAGTACGTGTCAGAAGTGGAAATAATCAATGACCGCACGGAAACGCCTCCCCCTTTAGCCTCCCTCAACGTCAGCAAGGTGAGAGAGCCCTTCCCGCAGGGATCTCCGGGAATCCTGCAGGGATCCAGCGGGATTCGCCTCTGGAGCTCGCCTGCTCCCAGCACAGCTTCCCCCAGCTCCGTTCTGGCTCTGGGCTTTGGCCATTTGGCTCTGGGTTTTAGTAGTTTGGCCTCTGGGTTTTATTGGGTTTAGGGTCTGGACTTTTGGCATTTAGGGCCTGGATTTTGGGTGGTTTTGGGGCATGGATTTTATGTCTAGATTTTTGCATTTGGGGACCTGGATTTTGGCATTTTTGGGATCTAAGGTGATCTTGTTTTGGGGCTTGGGTTCTGAGGGGTTTGGAGCCTGGGTTTGGTAGTTTGGGGTAGGTGGTGGTGTTTGGGGTCTGGATGATGCTGTTTTGGGTCTAGACTGGCGTTTTGGAGAGGACAGGAGGGGTGAAGATGTGGAGCTCATGGAATTCTGAGGAACTGCTTTTCATCCATCCTGGAAAGAAAGGGAAGGTGACCCCGAGCCCTCGGTGCTGGGCTGAATCCAGGTGTGGGGGGCTGACTTGTCACCTCCGTGTCCCACAGGGACACCTCTCCCGAGGCTTTGTGTCACAACAGGTGGCACCAGCTGGGTGTCCATCCCCTCCCCGGGTCCCTTCCCGATGGATTAACACCTCCGAGGTCCGGGATGACACAGCTGCCACCAAGATGTGACTGTTGGCTGTCACTGCAGCGAGTGACATGGCTGGGAGCGCAGCCTGAGGGATCCCCCTCAGGAATTCCAGTGCTCTCTGGTCTTCTCCAGCATCCCAGTGATTGTGGATTTGGTGTGTGGGGAAATTACAGATGGAGTCGAGCTGGAAGGGGCCACTCCAGTGGCAGGAGGGGGATTCTGTGGGGCCCTGCCCCACATCCCCTTCCCCATGGATGTTCAGGGACTGGGATGTTGGTGGCTGGTACTGGTTGTACTGGGAGGAGGAGGAGGAGGTGTGGGCACGTGGGAGTGCTGGTGGTGCTGCAGGGAACCCGGAGAGTTGGGGACTTTTGGGAACACCACCTGTGCCACGGGGCTGGTCACCAGAGGAGCTCGGCACAGCCATCCGCTGCCACTGCAGGAGATTCTGGAGGGATCCCCTCCATCGCCACCCAGGTGGGGTGAGGGCGACCCTGGCACTGGGGGACCCTGGCGTGGTTCTTGGTGGCCCTGGCACGAACCTTGGTGGCCCTGGCGGTCCCTCCCTGCGTGCTGCTGCTGATTCCGTCACTGATCCTGAGGGAGCGGGGAAGTGACTCATCCATTCATGCCGCCTGCACAAGGTGTGTGCAGGGGAGCCGTGGAGCTCCGTGCAGCGCTCACATCCAGGAGCCTGATCCGTTTCCTCTTGGCAAGCGTGGATGGGCAGGGGGAGCACGTGGTGCTGCAGGGGAGTGATGAGGGATGGGTGGATCCCCGTGGAAATGCTGGGGTGCTGCTGGCACCTCTCCGGGGTGTCCGGTCACCTCCCGGTGGCCTCTCCTCAGGGCTGTCCCCAAGCCTGGGTGCAGCAGCTGCTGTTGGAGCATCCCAAGGCTCGGGAAAGCCAGAGGCTTGGGACAGAGGGGATCTAAACCTCAGGCTGGGGAAGGGAGATCTGGTCTGGCTGGGAAGAGGATCTGCTCAGGGAGGGCACGGCACAGGGGATCCCCAGTGCTCGGTCCCACAGTTCCAGCCCATCCCAGTGTGGATGGTCGGGATCCAGGTCGGGATCCCAGTTCTCCAGCCTCGGGGTGGCTCCCCTACCTGGATGAGGGGCAGGGAAGGGTGTGGGGTGCAGGGAAGTTCCTGTGGAACGTTGTGCCTGGTTTGGAAGCCTGCCTGGTGGTCTTGGAGAGAGCAGTTCTGCCATGGCATGGGGTGGGTGGCTTGTGAAGGTGAGGAAGGCTCCTGTCCCTGTTGGGAGGGAGGAGGACGGGGAGCACACGGGGAGCGTCCCCCTGCAGTGGCTGCTCCCAGGGCACCGAGGGGGGACATGGCTGGGAGAGGCACTGAAGTGTCCCCAGCCAGAGGGAGCTTGGCCTTTCCCTACCCAGAGGGGCTTCGGGAGGGGTGAAACCCCCTCAGCCAGCGCCAGGAAGCCAGTCCAGCTCTGGGTGTGCTCCCAGGAATGAGGAGGCTCCAGGAGGAGGAAGAGGAGGGATGATGCTGATGTGGCTCCTCCACTGCGGCATCTCCAGCCAGGAAAAGGCAGCTGGTCCAGGGCTGCTGCCTCCAGGCGCTGCATCCTTCTCCTCCCACATCCATGGGATTCAACATGGGGGATGCCAGGGTCGGGGTTTTCCATCTCTATTCCAGCACCCTGTGTGTAATCACACCTCCCCACACACGGATGCGACTCCCAGATAACCAATTCTGGTTATTTTTTGGGAGCAAATCAATTGCTGCAGGCTAAAGTTGCTCGTACTCCTGCATGGAGCGTTTACTCCCAGCGTGTCGGGTATTTCAGGCTCCTCTTCCCCATCTCCCTCCCAAGTAAAGGGAGCAGTGAGGGTGGTTTGCACCTAAAATGCCAGAACTAATTCAGAAGAGGCCAAGGGGAAGGGACAGGGGGATGTGGAAAGGTGGCACCACCATCCCCCAAATCTCTGGCAGTGGTGAGGATGCCTCAGCAGGGGAATTCAGGCTGGAATCACAAGGGACAGAGCTGTGTTGGGGGGGTCCCTGTGCCCCCTCATTGCTCCCAGCCCAATTCCCTGTCCCTGTGTTTTCCCAGCTTGCCAACAAAGCACGGACGGAGAAGGAGGAGAAGATGAGCCAGGCATATGCAATTAGTGCTGGTGTCTCTCTGGAGGGGCAGCAGCTCTTCCAGACCATCCATAAGACGTAAGTGCCCACCTCGGGGTCCCCAGTCCCCACCTCGGGGTCCCCAGGCTGCTTTTTGGGGGATTCCCTTTGCTGGGTCGCTGTGGGACGCTCTGATGTGTCCTGGGATGTGCTGGATGGGATCCTCGGGGAGGGAGGGTGGCTCCCTGCCCGCTCCCTGCCCCTTCCTGGCACATCCCACCCCCCTGGGCTCCCACCCCTCTCCAGCTGCAGTGACCTGGGGGGCTCTTTTCCCTCTCACTGGGACACAGACCCACCCCGGGGGGCAGTGGTGGCTTTCCCAGGCCAGCTGGCGTTCCCTGATCCCGTTGTCCCTCCCCTCAGCATTAAAGACTGTAAATGGCAGGAGAAGAACATAGTTGTGATGGAAGAAGTCGTCATTGCCCCTCCGTACCAGGTGGAAAACTGTAAAGGCAAAGAGGGAAGCGCCCTGAGCCACGTACGCAAAATAGTGAGTGTGGGCTGGGGAGCCTGGGGGTGCTGGGAGGGGGACACGTCCCTGGGGACACCCAGGAGCCCGTCCTGGCCGTCCCCTTCCCTCTCCAGATCCCCCTCCCACCCTTCCTTGAGCTGTGTGTTCAGCGTGGTGAGGAGGGGACAGACGGGGCGGGTGTCACCTCCCTGGGGACACCCCAGCCCTTCCCGGGGCTCTGCAGCCCCCCTTGGGCACCGTTCCTCCCCTAAGCCCCCCTTCCCCTGCAGGTGGAGAAACACTTCAGGGACGTGGAGAGCCAGAAGGTCCTGCAGCGTTCACAAGCACAGCAGACACAGAAGGACACGTCCCTCTCATCCTGAGGCCACCTCGGGCTCACCCCGTCCCCGTGTCCCCTCCCCGGAGGTGGCACTGGGGGCACCTTCAACTTTTATTTCCTTTTTTTTTTTTTTTTTTTTTTTTTTTTTTCTCTTGGGAATCTCAACCAATTCCAAACTTTAGACTTTAAAACAAACGAGAAAAAAAAAAAGAATAATTTAAAGCTCCTCACGCATTACTTGACTAACAGACTTTGTTTTTCTGCCATGGTTTCTCCCTCCAGCCAGTCAGACTCTGTTAATTTTATTTTTTGGGCTTTTTTTTTTCCTTTTCCTCCCAATTCCTGCCTCCCTCTTCCCCAAAATGCCCCCCAGAAAATAAAGCTAACGAGCTGACTGTGGTGGCCCACCCGGGACCCTTGTGACCTACGTGGTCTCGTTTTAATTTTGTTTGCACAGGGCAAGGCTTGAATTAGTCTTATTTTTCTTATCTTTAAATATATATATGAATATATATTAAAATGTTCTTTAAATATTTGTCTGCTTCTAGCAGGGTCGTGGCAAAAAAATCCCTCTAACCTCCCCTGGGAGCAGCCAGAACCTGGATTTGGGGTTTTCTCCCCATTTCCTTTATGTTTTTAAATTTTTTTGCCCTTTTTCGTTTAATTTTTAATTTCCTTTTTAATTTTAATTTTTTGTTTTTTGCCACGATCCTCCCCCCTCCCCATTTTATTTCCTTTCGTTTTTTTTTTTTTTTTATTATTATTATTAAAGAAAAAAAAAAAAAAAGCAGATCAAACTCAAAACGATTCAAGCCCTGCCTTTAGGAAAGTTAAAGATTAAAAAAAAAAAATTAAAAAAAAAAAAAAGAAAAAAAAAGGAAAATTTTTTAGTCTTGTTTAGCAAAAAACAATAAAAACCCGAAATTTTTTTAACCATCACCGGAGTCTGTGAGGGCTCAATGGGGGCGTGGCCATGGGGGCGTGGCGGGGGCGTGGCTTCATTGTGGGCGGGGCCATGGGAGGGGGCGTGATCGGGGGCGGGGTTTGCTCTAACGGGGCGGGGCCTGGCGCGGCAATGAGGGGTCGCGGGGTTGATTTGGCGCGGTGTAGGGCACGGCAGGGGTTCCGCTGCAAGAGGCGCGGGTTCAGGGAGAAGGCGGGGCCTGGGGAGGATGGAGGCTCGGTGCGAGCGGCGGTTCAGAGCGGGGCCGCGGCTCCGGGACGGGGAACGCGCTTTGACCGGAGGGGCGCGGCCTGAGGGCAATGAGCGTGCTCCAAATGAGGGGGCGTGGCTTCCCCTTGGCGGGGCGCTGGGCGGCGCTGATTGGTCCGCGAGCCGGCACTTCCGGCGCGGCACTTCCGACGGGACAGCCCGGTAATGGCGGCGGGCCGCGGGTGGAGGCGGCGGGCGCTTCGCCTGCTCACGGCGGGCGGCGGCGTCCTGCTCACCCGCTTCCCCTTCTGGCACTGCTTCAGCGGGCTCCTGCTGTGCGCGGAGCGCGCCGACCTGCGCCGGTGCGCGCCCGGGGCTCGGGACGGGCCGGGGCGCCTGCAAGTGGTGGTGGGGAGGGGGCCCGGGCGGGGGCTGCAGGTGCAGGCGGGAAGGGGCGGGCGTGGGGCTGGGGGAGATCTGGGAGAGTCCGCGGGTGGGTGTGGGGCTCTGAGGGTCTGGGGGAGAGCCCCGAGGGTCAGGGGGCCGGAGCCTGGTGTGGGGCGTGGGAGAAGCGCGGGGCGGTGTGTGGGGCTGTGAGGGGCTGGGGGGCTGTGAGGGGCTGGGGGGGCTGTGAGGGGCTGGGGGGGGGGGCTGTGAGGGCTGTGAGGGGCTGGGGGGGCTGTGAGGGGCTGGGGGGGCTGTGTGAGGGCTGTGAGGGGCTGGGGGGCTGTGAGGGCTGTGAGGGGCTGGGGGGGCTGTGAGGGGCTGGGGGGGCTGTGAGGGGCTGGGGGGGGGCTGTGAGGGGCTGGGGGGCTGTGAGGGGCTGTGAGGGGCTGGGGGGCTGTGAGGGGCTGGGGGGCTGTGAGGGGCTGGGGGGCTGTGAGGGGCTGTGAGGGGCTGGGGGGGCTGGGGGGGCTGTGAGGGGCTGGGGGGCTGCTGAGGTGCGGGGTACCTGGGGGGCTCCTGGGTCAGTGTGGGGCTGCTCCGGGTGAAAGGGACCCTCGCTGGGGCTGGGACAGGTGGGGTTTGAGGTGGGGTTGGGGGGTTTGGGGTGGTTCAGGGGGGTTTGGGGTGGTTCAGGGGGGTTTGGGGTGGTTCAGGGGGGTTTGAGTGGGGCCCGGAGCTGCTGCCTGGGGCTGAGGGGCAGCGCTGGGCTCTGGGGAAGGGGTCCCAGCAGCAGTGGGGGGCACGGGGGGGCTCTGTGGGGCACGGAGGGGCTGTGGCTCACCGATAACCCCGGGGGAGGGTCTGGGGGCTCGGGGTGAGTCTGGGGGTGCCGGAGCCGCCATCCCCGCAGGAAGCCGGACATCCCGGTGCCCTACCTGTACGTGGACATGGGCGTGGCCGTGCTCTGCGCCAGCTTCATGTCCTTCGGGGTCAAGCGGCGCTGGTTCGCGCTGGGGGCCGCGCTGCAGCTGGCGGTGGCCACCTACGCCGCCCACGTCGGGGGCCACGTCCACTACGGCGACTGGCTGAAGGTGAGAGCCCGCGGCCCCCGCGGCCCCGCGGCGGCCCCGGGGCGGCCGTGACGCCGCCGTGGCCCCGCAGGTGCGGATGTACTCGCGCACCATCGCCATCATCGGCGGCTTCCTCATCCTGGCCAGCGGCGCCGGGGAGCTGTACCGGCAGAAACCGCGCAGCCGCTCGCTGCAGTCCACGGGACAGGTGTTCCTGGGCATCTACCTCATCTGCCAGGTAACGGGGACAGCTGGGGACAGCCTGGGGACAGCCAGGGGACAGCAGGGGACAGCAGGGGACAGCCTGGGGATGGCCAGGGGACAGCAGGGGACAGCCTGGGGACAGCTGGGGACAGCCTGGGGACAGCCAGGGGACAGCCTGGGGACAGCCAGGGCCGGTGGCCACAGCTGCGGGCTGGGCACACAGGTCCCTGCAGGAGAAGCTCCATCCCCATCACTCGCCCTGCTGCCACTGTCCCCAGAGTCCCCAGTATCCCCAATGTCCCCAGAGTCCCCAGAGTCCCCAGTATCCCCAGAGTCCCCAGTATCCCCAATGTCCCCAGAGTCCCCAGTATCCCCGGTGTCCCCATTTCCCCGGTGTCCCCTGTCCCCGCAGGCCTACTCCCTGCAGCACAGCACCGAGGACCGCGTGGCCTACCTGGACCACCTCCTGGGGGGTGAGCTGGCCCTGCAGCTGCTGTTCCTGCTCTACGGGCTGCTGGCCCTGGCCTTCCTGTCGGGTTACTACGTGCGGGCGGCGGCGCAGGTTCTGGCCGTGCTGCTGCCCCTGGCCATCCTCCTCATCGACGGCAACCTGGGCTACTGGCACGCCCTGCGCCGCGTCGAGTTCTGGAACCAGATGAAGCTCATCGGCCAAAACGTCGGCATCTTCGGGGCCGTGGTCATCCTGGCCACCGACGGATGAGGGGACGGCGTGGGATGAGCGGGGGATCGGGGCTGGGAGGGGTTTTTTAAGGAGCACCACTATTTATTGGTTGATTTTGTTTTTTGTGTTGTTTGTAAATATTTGATAATTGTGGCGGAGGACGGGTGGGGGGTCCTGCCTGGGGGGTGGCGGCCACTGTGTGGCCTGGGCCCCTCTCCCTGCTGAGGGGTGTCACTGCTCCCCCCCCCAAAAAAAATGTATTTTTACTGATGCACTGAGAAATCTTTAATGTCTCGCTCTGGGGGCTTTGGGTGCCAGGGGGAGGGGGCTGCAGCTTTGGGGGGCAGCAGCTGCTTTTGGGGTCCTGGAACTGCAGGGCAGGAACGCTCTGGGGAGCTGCTTTGGGGGAAGAGCTTTCAGAGGAGTCACTTTTGGGGGGAGCTGATTCGGGGGAGATGCTTTGGGGGGCTTGGAGGGCAGAGCTCTGGCAGCTTGGGGTGGAGGGGCTGATTTGGGGGACCTTCATGGGGAGCCACTTTGGGGGGGACAGGTCTGGGGAGGGACATGGGCCTTAGAGGAGCTGCTTGAGGGGGAGCCACTCTGGGGACCCGGTGGAGGAGCTGTGGGTGTTCTGGCACGGGTGGGGGTCCCAGAGGGACCCAGGGAGGGCCTGGCAGCCCCCGGGGTCCCGGCAGGCTGTGTCCTCACTGTCCCCGGGCTGTGTGTGTCCCCCCGGGGCTGGGCAGGGCTCTGTGTCCCCCCCCAGGGCTGTGCAGGTGTCCGTGTGTCCCCCCCGGCCGGGACAGGTGTCCGTGTGTCCCTCTCCGGGGCTGTGCAGGTGTCCGTGTGTCCCCCCCGGCCGGGACAGGTGTCCGTGTGTCCCCCCCGGCCGGGACAGGTGTCCGTGTGTCCCCCCCGGCCGGGACAGGTGTCCGTGTGTCCCCCCGGCCGGGACAGGTGTCCGTGTGTCCCCCCCGGCCGGGACAGGTGTCCGTGTGTCCCCCCGGCCGGGACAGGTGTCCGTGTCCCCCCCGGGCTGGCCGGAAAAGCAAACAGCGCTGATAAGGGGCTTCCTCCGGGGGGCCCTAATGCGCCTCCGGCGGAACCGGGGCCATAAAACGCGGGCAGGCGGCAGAGCCGTGTTTGCTCGGGGGGGCCACCGCGGCTCCTCACCCCCCGGGACTCCCCCGGCTGCTCCAGCCCCCCGCCTTCGCCCCCAGACCCTCCTCTTCCTCCTCGCTGCCCTTGCAGCGGTGGGGGCATGCAGGGGACACCCCCCTGTCCCCATCGGGGTCCCCCCCTGTGCCGGGGGGTGCAGCCCGCGCCCCCCCCGCCGGCAGAGCCATCCTGTGACCTTTGGAAAATGTCTGTTTGCTGTCACCCGGATAAATGGGGCAGAACGCTCCCGCCTCCCCCCGACCCCCCCGCGGCTGCCGGGGGGCGCTGGGGGCCACCCGCGCCCCGATCCCCCCCCCCAGGCCGGGGGACATCTGTGACAACGCGGTGACATTGTCGCTGTGGCGGGGTCCCCCCAGACCCCGGGATGGGGCAGATCCCCCCCTGCGCCGGGGCTGGGGGGGGCCAGCCCCATCCCCTCTGCCTCAGTTTCCCCGGACACGCGTCAGGTCCCGCGGGGGGGTCCCCGCAGCCCCCTCGGTCCCATCAGCTCCGCATCGGCCGCGGGGACGTGGAAGGTTCGTGGCTGGGGGGGGTGGGGGGGGCGCTCCCCCCTCCCGGCGCTGCCCGAGCCCGGCGCCGCTCGGCCGGGACCCCCCGCCCGTGTCCCCCGCTCCCGGAGGGTGTCACAGAGCGGCCACGCCACGGGGGACAGCCCCCGCCACTGCCACCAGCCGCGTCCCCGCCGCCGCCGCTCGCCGGGTGACAGCCGGGGCACGAGTGCGGAGCGCGTCCCCTCCGGCCGGGGCTGGCACCCTCCCGTGTCCCCTCCGGCCGGGGCTGGCACCCTCCCGTGTCCCCTCCGGCCGGATCCAGCCGGGCTGGTGCCCCCCCCGGTGTCCCCCCTGTGTCCCCACGGGCCGTGTCCCCTCCAGCCCGGCCCCTCCTCGCCACCGGCCGGAGATGCGGCTGCGGCTGGGTGGGGCCATCCCGGCGTTTTTGGGGACCCCCTTCTGCCACCTCTCCCCATCGCCGCAGCCCCACGGTGGCTTTGGTGGCCCCTGCCCGGCGGGCACGTCCCCGCCGCGTCCCGCCGTGCCTCAGTTTCCCCCGGAGCCGGTGATTGCTCCTTAATGGTAAATCCATAACGGACTGGGGGGCTGGAAAGGCCACCTCATCCGTCCTGGGGAGGTGACAGCGATCGATGGCCGTGGCGGGGGCTGCGGTGACAGGGCCGTGGTGGCGGCTTCGTGCCCCGTCTGGGGAAACTGAGGCAGCCGTGGCTGCGGGTGTGTCTGCCCCCTTCACTGTCCCCCGTGGGTGGCTTGTCCCATGTGCCGTGTTTGTGTCCCTGGGTGTGGCTGATGTCCCTGCGTCCCGCTGTCACACCCCGAGGCTGTCCCAGGGCAGGTTTGTGTGCCAGGGCTGCGTGTGACATCCGTGTCCCTTTCCTGTGTCCCTGTCCTGTGTCCCTGTGCCAGGGCTGTGTCACACCCGTGTCCCTGTCCTGTGTCCTGTCCTGTGTCCCTGTGCCACTGCTGCCTGTCACATCTGTCATGTGCCTGTCTCACCTGCCTGTGCCGTGGTGACACGACACATCTGTGCCCATGTCCCGTGCCCGTCTGGCGTTGCCGTGTCCGTGTCCTGTGGCCACACGCGTGTCCCCGTGTCTGTCCGTGTGTCCCCCTGTCCCCGTGTCCGTGTGTCCCCGCCGTGTCCCCGCCCCGCTCTGTCCTCCCCAGCCTCAGTGCCCCGGGCCGGGGGCTGTGCCGGGGGACAGTGACAAGGTGCTGGCACGTGTCGCCTGCCCGTGGCGGGGGGGCCGCAGGGTCCTGCGTGCCCGTGGGTCTGTCACGCGTGAGGGAGGAGCCACCAGCCCCCCTCGGGCTATAAAACCCCGGGCGGGTGCAGGAGCCGCCGTGTCCCCGGCACTGTCACCCCACTGCCAGGCCCTACCTGTCACCTCTGCCTCCGCCGTCGTGAGTGCAGGGACGGGGCTGGGGTCCCGGGGGGTCCCTGAGGGGAGGTCGGGACCCCAGGAGGGACAATCACCTTGGGGACCTGTGGGGTCCCTTGGGGTGCACGTGGGTCTGTGGGGTCCTTGGGGGTGGGACAGCTCCCTTGGGGACACTGCGGGGGGGTCTCCGGGAGGGAGATGTCCCCGTTGGATATGGGGGGGTCCCGGGGGGTGAAGATGTCCCTTCAGGGGGGCTGGGGTCCCGGGTGGGGGATGAAACAATCCTCTGGGGAGCTGGGGGTGCTCTGAGGGTGTGACATTCCCACAGGGAACGGGGTCCCGGGGTGTGGTGGGGGGCAGAGCTGGGTCGGGGGTCCCGGGGACGATTGGGGGTGCCCCACCCGCAGCCGCCCCTCGCCCCCGTCCCCCGCAGATGGTGATGTCCCCGCGGCCGTGGCGCACGCTGGTGGCCGTGTCCCTCTGTGTCCTGCTGTGCCTGGCGGCCGCGTACCCCCCGAAACCCGAGAGCCCCGGGGACGACGCGTCCCCCGAGGAGATGGCCCGGTACTTCTCGGCCCTTCGCCACTACATCAACCTGGTCACGCGGCAGAGGTGAGCGACAGGGCCGGACACGCGTCCCCCTTGGTGCGCCCGTCCCTGTCCCCGCGCACCCCTGGGCTCCGCGCGCGCGCCCGCGGGGTCCCCGTTGCTCACGCGCGCTCCCGTGTCCCGCAGGTACGGGAAACGCTCCAGCCCCGGCGCCGCGGTGGCGGAGCTGCTCCTGGGGGCCGGCAGTGACAGGTCACGGTGAGTGTCCCTGTCGCCGTCCCCCTCCCTGGCTGCACACAGGGGCTGCGCTGTCGCCCGCACGCCGGGGTGGGGGTCCCGGGGCCGTTCGGGGTCCCGGGGGGGTTCGGGGGTCTCGTTCCCCCTTTTCTCACACCGGCTCTTCCCGCAGGTTCGATGACGACTCCTCGTGGTGACCGCCCCGCCCAGCCCCCCTGTCCCCCAAATCCTCCCCATCTCTCCAGGTCCCCCCAGGGGACCCAGGGCCAGCGCGGGACCCCCCGCTGGAGGGCCGGGGACCCCCAGAACCCGGCCCGGGGGCGTCCCGCTGTCGGGGGGAGCCCCCGACCCCGTCCCCTCCCCACCGCTGTCGGGGGGCCCCGCGTGGTCCCTGCACAGCGACAATAAAGAGCAGCTCGTGGGCACGGCCGGCTCCGCGCTGAGTGCGGGGGGCGCGGGGAGCGCGGGGGGATGGAGGGGGGGATGGAGGGGGGCAGGGGGGTGGGAAGAACAAGGGACAGGAGGTGTCGGGGTGCAGGGACGGGGGTCGGGGGTGGGGAGCGATTGGGAGGTGAAAGGAGGGGAATGGAACTGGGTGAGGGGTGGGAATTTTGGAGAGGGTGAGTAGGAGAGGGTGGGGTGGGGTGGGCTGGGGGCGGAACTGGGGTTGGATACTGGGGCGCACTGGGTGGGGGGGGCACTGGTGGGGGCACCCAGCAGTGATGAATGTCGGGGTGCTGGGGGGGCTGGGGTGGGGCTGGAGCGCAGGGCTTGGACGTTCGTGGGGGTGCTGGGGTGCCCTGGCAGGGGGTGCTGGCATCGGGGGCCCCCCGTGTGAGGGCTGCGGGGGCTGTGACAGGGCTGGGGGTTTCTCTGCCCCGCACGTGGCCGTGGTGGGAGTCTGGGGACAGCCCCGTCCCCTCGGCGGCAGTTGGGTGTGGCTGTGGCCCCCCTCCCTCACCCCAGGGTCCTCCTCTATCCCCCTGTCCCACTCCCCACCCCTCCGTCCACTCCTGCCACCCCTGCACGCCCCCAGCCCCCCTGACCGTGTCCCTCTAGTCCCTCTGTCCCCACCCCTGTCCCTGTGTCCCTCCGTGGGGCCGGACACCCGTGTCCACGTCCTGTCCCCTCTGGGAGCCCCCTCAGCGCGGGGTCAAACATTAACCAGGGGCCAGCTGGCCCTGTCACCTCCCACGCTGGCCCCTGTCCCCCCCTCCCCGTCCGAGGGGGCACCGGGGTGACATCAGCGGGGACACGGGGGGATAAAAGGGCCGGCACGGCAGCGGCAGCAGCGGCAGCGAGACCCCGCGTGCCAGGCACAGCCCCCTCGTGTCGCGTGTCCCCCCGCCCCAGGAAGGAGGTGAGAGGGGACGGGGAGCGGGCGGGGTGAGCAGAGAGCGGGTGCGCGACAAGCGGGGTGTGCAGGGGACACGGGGGACACGCGTGGGGCACCCGTGTGCAACTGTGCAAGGCTGAAGGTGTGCAGGGCTGGGACACGGGGTGTGCAGGGGTGTGCAGGGGTGTCCAGGTGTGCACAGGTGTGTCCAGGTGTGTGTGTGCTCTGTGTCAGAGCACAGCCCCTCCTGTTCCCATCCCTGCGCGGTGCGCACGGGTGTGAGCCGCTGTCCCTGTCCCTGTCTGTGCCCCTGTCACTGTCCCTGTCCGTGCCCCTGACTGTGCCCCTGTCTGTGCCCCTGTCACTGTCCCTGTCCGTGCCCCTGACTGTGCCCCTGACTGTGCCCCTGTCGCTGTCGCTGTCGCAGCCATGGCCCCGCGCCCGCCGCTGTTGTTGGTGGCCTGCGCTGCTCTGGCGCTGCTGCCGCTGCGGCCCCGCGCGGCCCCGGCCCAGCCCGCGTACCCCGGGGACGACGCGCCCGTGGAGGATCTGCTGCGCTTCTACAACGACCTGCAGCAGTACCTGAACGTGGTCACCCGCCCGCGGTGAGCAGGGCCCGGCCGTCCCGATGTTTTCCCTTATCGCGACATGCTCCCCGTCACGGCATGCTCCCTTATCGCGACATGCTCCCCATCACGGCACGCTCCCCGTCACGACATGCTGCTCCCCGTTCCGATGTGCTCCCATCGGGATGCGCTCCCCTCCGTGACACGCTGCCCGTCCCGAAGCGCTCCCCAGCACGAGCCGCTCCCTGTCGCGACACGCTCCCTATCGGGACACGCTCCCGTGGTGTCCCCCTGTCCCCATAACGCGTCCCCGTTGCAGGTACGGGAAGCGGGCGGGCGGGCGAGCGCTGGCCGAGGAGCCCCGGGGCGCTCCGGGGTGCTGAGCCCCAGGTGAGGCACTGGGGGGGCGGGAGGAGCCCCCCGGGGCAGCCCCCTGCCTCAGTGTCCCCAGCGGGAACAGCCCGGGGGGAAGGGGCTCTCTGGGCGGTGCAGCCCGGGGGAATTCAGGGGGAGACCCTGGAGGGTGTCGGGGTGCGGAACGTGGGGCTGGGGGACCCGGGGGGCACCTGGGGGTGTCAGGGTGGGGGACATGGGGCTGGGGGGATCCAGGGGGGCTCTGTGGGGAAGGGGACAAGGGGCTGGGGGACCCTGCGTGAGCCCCCCTTTTGCTTCAGGGACACGGCCGGGGCCGAGTGGGTGAAGACGCCCAGAAGGTGCAGCCCCCCCGCCCCCGCTGCACCCCCGCGCCCCCCCGAACCCGCACCGCGGGGCCGGGACAGACCCCCGGCAATAAATCCCCCCCTGCAGCCACCGCCTGTCCTGCCTCTGCCTGCTCGGGGACACTGGGGACACTGGGCTGGAGGCAATCCGGGTACTGGGGACACGGGGGGGTGTCTGGGGGACCGCGGTGACACTGGGGACAGAGGGGATGCTGGTGGCCCCGGGACGCTGGGGACACGGGACACGGGGCCACTGAGGGTGTCGGGAACACGGCTGCTGTGCTGGGGACACTGGGGACACCGGGTGGCGGTGCTGGGGACACTGGGGGTGCTGGCACTGTGGACACGCCTACGCGGCCATCCCTGTCCCTGTCCCTGTCCCTGTCCCTGTCCCTGTCCCTGTCCCCGTCCGGTCGGTGCCAGTCGCGAGTGTCCCGCGGCTCCGCAGCGATGCCGGCGGCCGCCCCCGCCTCGGTCACGGGTGAGCGCGCACCGGGAGGGGCTGGCGCGGGCACACGCGAGTGCAAACACCCCCCGTGCACGCGCGAGGGGGCAGGGTCGGAGGGCCGGGGGGTGTCGGGCACGCGCGTGTGCGGGGGGGGCGCCCCGAGAGAGGGACCCGAGCGCGCGTCCTCGTCCGCGCGCGCGCGGTTCCCGCGGGCGGGGGCGCGCGTGCCTTGCACGCGGGCGCGGCGCGGCCCCTTTAAATCCGCGCTCCCGCCCCCCTCCCACCGCCCCCTTAAAGGGGCCGAGCCCCCGCCGTCCCCCTCCCCACGCCGCGGGACGCTGCCGGGGGGTCCCACCCGCGAGCGGGGTGGGTGCGCAAGCACGGGCGTGGAGCGAGGGTGAGCGGGCACGGCGGGGGGGCCGCGGGGAGCGCGCCCGTGGCTTTGCACGCGAGCGGGAACGCGCGTGGGAGACGCTCTGCGGCGCGCGCGGGGGCGCGCGGGTTAGCGGGGGCGCGCGCACGCGGGCGCGCGGCGGCGTTGGGGGGTGCGCGGGGTCGGCGCGCGCGCGCGAGCGCGCTCGGGTGTTTTGCACGCGTGGGTGCTCACGTGCGTGTGCACACGCGGGAGATGCGCGTGCACGAGCCGTGGCCGCGCGCGTGAGCTCATGCCGGCCCCCCCCCGACCCCCGACCCCCTCCCCGCCGCCGGGGGGGCAAAGCGGCCGGAGCGCGCCCGGGGCACACGCGTGTGCAAGGCGGGGGGCGCGGGCCCGGCGCGGGTGGGGGCCCCACGCGGGGCCGGGGGGTTGCGGGGGGGCGGCGGTACCCGGATCTGGGGCGGGGGAGCCCGGCCCCGCAGCCATGAGCCTCCCCGGCCCAGGGTCCCCACAGCACGCCCCGGCCCCCGCCCGCGCCCCCCCGGCTCCCCCAGGTACGGGGGGCTGGGAGGGGCCGGGGGCGATGCCCCCGGGGCCGGTGATGCCGCTCGGTGGGCGCCGTGGGGCGGGGATGCGGTGGGGCATGAGACGGGCGGCGGGAGATGGGGTTGGGGGGTTCGGGTGGTGCTGTGACCCCCCTGGATTGAGGGGGGGGGCTGATGGATGTCCCCCCCCGCCCCCCCGGTGCATCGCCATCGTCCCCCGCCATTGCAGCGCAGCCGCGCAGCCGCTCCCGCCCCCGCGGCCCCGGATGCGGCCCCCCCTCAATTGCATCGCCCCCCCGTCTTATCGCCCCCCCATCGCACCACCCCCCTTCCATCGCCCCCCCTGCAGCCCCCTCCCGTTACTCTGCTCCGGGGGGGCTGCACGGTGACAGCTGCGGGGGTCCGTCCCCCGTCCCTGCGGCTGAACGAGGAGGGGACATTTCCCTATCCCAGGGGACCCCGACACTTGTCCCCGTGATGGGGGCGGGGGGCCAGGGGTGACTGTGACAGGAAAGGGGGGGGACACGAGCACCCCCGCCTGCACTTTCACCCACCTTGCTGCTCCCCCCCCCCCCCCCCGCCGTGTCCCTGTGTGTGTCCTCCCCGTGTCCCCCCCGTGTCCCCCCCCAGCCATGCAGCAGGTCCTGGACAACCTGATGGGGCTCCCGGGGACCCCGGGGGTGGCCGACCTTGACCTCATCTTCCTCCGCGGCATCATGGAGAGCCCCATCGTCCGCTCCCTGGCCAAGGTATGGGGGCACGGAGGGAGCGGGTCCCCCCCCGGCACCCCCGGGCCGTGTGGGGGTCTGGGGGTGACCCCCCGTGTGAGTGGAGGGAGGCTCCAGTGTTTCTGTCACCTCCTGGGGGTCCCTATTCCCTACCCCCAGGGGTCCCTAATCTCCCCCAGCACCCCCAGATCCCCAATTCCCTCTGGCCCTGAGGGTCCCTAAACTCCCTGGCCTTGAGGGTCCCAAACAACTCTGCTGTCCCCAATCCCCGCCCCCCGCTCCATCCGGGGGTCCCTAATCCGCCCCAGGGGTCCCGGACACCCTGTCCCGCCGGGGGTCCCTGATCCCCTCAGCCGCTGGAGGTCCCCAATCCCCCCAGCCCCGGGGGTCTCTGCCCTCACCCGCCTGTCCCGGGGGTCCCCGCGGTGTCCCCAGGCTCACGAGCGGCTGGAGGAGCGGAAGCTGGAGGCGGTGCGCGGGGACAACCTGGCGCTGGTGCAGGAGATCCTGCGGGACATCGGGCGCCTGGCGCGGCCCGACGTGCAGGCAGCGGCGGCGGAGCTGGCCCGGATCCTGCGGGAACCTCACTTCCAGGTGCGTGGGACACGAGCGGGAGCCTCTGTCCCGTGCCAGGCGGGGTGGCACGCGTGTGCCAGGCGCGTGGGACACAGGGGTGACCCCCGCTCCCCGCCCCGCGTGTCCCAGTCGCTGCTGGAGACCCACGACTCGGTGGCTGCCAAGAGTTACGACCCCCCCCCGAGCAGCCCCGGCCCGGAGGCGTCCCTGGGGTCGCAGCCCGTGCCCCCCGACGCCGTGCGCATGGTGGGCATCCGCAAGGCAGCCGGGGAGAACCTGGTGAGCCCGGCCGGGACGCTGAGCGGGGCGGGGCGGGCTGCGGGCGCATGAGGAGGGGAGGGTGGGACATTTCAGGGTCCTGGGAGGCTTGGTTCAGGGAGCTGGGGACGTCGGCAGCACTATGGGGTATTGGCACTGGGGGGTGATGGAGCATTTCGGGGTGCCCTGGGCATGGGGACGTCCCGGGTGGCTTTTTAGGGGGGCTGGGAGCATTTTGGGGTACGGGGGTGATAGCGGGGCTCCTGTTGGGTGCCGGGCGGGTGTCACGGGTGCCGCGGTGTGTCCCCGCCGGGGGCTGAGCGGGGCTGTCCCCTCAGGGGGTGACGTTCCGGGTGGAGCGGGGGGAGCTGGTGATCGCCCGAATCCTGCACGGGGGGATGGTGGCGCAGCAGGGGCTGCTGCACGTGGGGGACGTGATCCGCGAGGTGAACGGGCGAGAGGTGGGCAGCGACCCGCGGGCGCTGCAGGACAGCCTGCGCCACGCCAGCGGCAGCGTCGTGCTCAAGATCCTGCCCAGCTACCAGGAGCCCCACCCGCCCCGCCAGGTACTGCCCCGCATCCCTCTCCGCATCCCAAACTACATCCCAAACTACATCCCAAACTACATCCCAAACTACATCCCAAAATACATCCCAAACTACATCCCACCTGCATCCCACCTGCATCCCAAACTACATCCCAAACTACATCCCAAACTACATCCCACCTGTATCCCACCTGTATCCCACCTGCATCCCACCTGCATCCCACCTGCATCCCAAATGCATCCCAAACTACATCCCTCCCTGCATCCCACCTGCATCCCAAACTACATCCCTGCCTGCATCCCACCTGCATCCCAAACTACATCCCTGCCTGCATCCCACCCCGCATCCCGCACTCACCACCCTGCCCACAGCTCCCCCTGCCCTCCCTGTGTCCCCATCCCCGTGTTGTCCCCCGAGCCCCACGAGCCGCTGTCCCCCTGTCCGTGCCACGTGTCCCTTGGCTGTTGGCACCCCCGTGTCCCCCCCGTGCCCTCCCTGCGGCCCCTGCTGGTCCCTGCCCTGTCCCCGTCCCCGCACAGCCCTGGGTGCCGGGTGACACTCGCCCTGTGCTGCCGCTCCCCACCCCGTGCCAGCCACCCCCGTCTCCGAGGGGACAAAGCAGCGCTGTCCCCTCCAGGGCTGTCCCTCCAGGGCTGTCCCATCCAGGGCTGTCCCTGCCAGGACTGTCCCCTCCAGCGCTGTCCCCTCCAGCGCTGTCCCCCCGCTGCCTCTGGGGCCACACGGGCGAGTGTCCCTGCCCGTCCCCATGTGCGCCATCGCGGGCGCGGCGCTGGCGGCGCTGGGCACCCTGGTGTGCCTGGCCGTGGCCGTGGGGCTGTGCCTGGGGGTCGCCGTGGTGGTCGCGTGGGGCGCGGCGGCGGCGGCCGGAGCCCTCTGGGTGTGCGCGGGGGCCGTGCGGGCCTGGCTGAGCCGGGCACGGCGGGGACGCCCCGGCGGGGGGAGCGTGTGACACGGGCGCTGGGGACACCGAGGCACCGCGGAGCGGCCCGGGGGGGGCACAGGAAGGATCCCGGGGGTGCGGGGGGGGTCCCTCCGCTGATCCCCCGGTTCTCAGGTGTTCGTCAAGTGTCACTTCGACTACGACCCGGCCACCGACAGCCTCATCCCCTGCAAGGAGGCCGGGCTCAAGTTCATGGCCGGGGACCTGCTGCAGATCGTCAACCAGGATGACCCCAACTGGTGGCAGGTCAGGGGGGCCCTGCAGGGTGCTCTGGGGGGACTGTGGCTCCTTGGCTCCATCCTGGGCCACGGAGGGAGAGGGGGTGCTGGGGCTGGGAGGTTCTGGGGGAGATGGAGGGGTCCCTGTGGACTTGGGGTGTGCCTGGGAGAATTCCTGTAAAGTGGGGGGTCCCTGGAGCTCGGGGGAGGTCCTTGGAGCTGAGGGGCTACCTGGGAACTGGGGGAATCCCTGGAGCAGGGGAGGGTCCCCGGAAATTCAGGGTTTTCCTGGATGTGTGTCCCCATTGGGATTTGGGGGGGCCTGGAGCTGAGGGGTTCCTGGAAATTGGGAGTCCCTGGAACTTGGGAGGTTCCTTGTGGGACTTGGGGGGGTCCCCGCAGCTGGGGGTGTTCTCTGTGGGGTCGGAGGGGTCTCTGGAGCCCAGGGGGGTCCCCATGCGTGGCTCTGTGTCCCCAGGCGTGCCACGTGGAGGGCGGCAGCGCGGGGCTGGTGCCCAGCCAGCTGCTGGAGGAGAAGCGCAAGGCCTTCGTCAAGCGGGACGGGGAGGTGGCCCCCACGTCGGGTACGGGGACATCGGCCTGGCCGCGGGGGACACACCGGGCGGGGCGGGGGGTGGAACGGCCGCCTCCCGAGGGGGGAGCACGGTGGGTCCCCTGAGCCGTGTGACAATGTCCCCATCGGCCCAGGGTCCTGTCCCCAGGGCATTGTCCCACAGGAAGTCCCCGATTCTCAGGGTGATGTCCCCACCCCGCTGCAGAAGGTCCCAGCTCCCGTGCCCCTGTCCCTGTCCCTGTCCCTGTCCCCAGCTCAGCCAGCCCCTCGCCCTCGCAGGGGCCCTGTGCGGCAGCCTCAGCGGGAAGAGGAAGAAGAGGATGATGTACCTGACGACGAAGAACGCGGGTGAGTGTCCCGGGGCACTCCCCGGGGGATCGGTGGTGGCACCCGCTGGGACAGGGTGCCCCGGGGTCCCCGGGGACGGGTGCCAGCGCTGTCCCTCGCCCAGAGTTCGACCGGCACGAGCTGCTGATCTACGAGGAGGTGGCGCGGATGCCGCCGTTCCGCCGGAAAACGCTGGTGCTGATCGGGGCTCAGGGCGTGGGGCGCCGAAGCCTCAAGAACAAACTGATCATGTCTGACCAGGCGCGCTACGGCACCACCATCCCCTGTGAGTGTCCCCGTCCCCGCCCGCATCATCCCTGTCCCCTGAGTGTGGCTGTCCCTGTGACCGCCCTGCGCTCCATCGCCGTCCCTGTCCCCTGTGCTTGTCCCTGTTCCTCGCCAGTGTCCCTGTCCTCGCCAGCATTCCCGTCTCCTGTGTCCATCCCCGTCCCCTGTGACCATCCCTGTCCCCGTCCCGCTGCCATCCTTGTCCCGTGTCCATCCCCGTCCTCTGTTTCCATCCCCGTCCCCTGTGACCGTCCCCTCAGCCGCGTCCCCGGGCCCGCTCCGGGCCGGACGCGGTGGCGGGCGGTGTCACTGCGGTGTCCCCCGGCAGACACGTCCCGGAAGCCGAAGGAGAGCGAGCGGGACGGGCAGGGCTATCGCTTCGTGTCGCGGGGCGAGATGGAGGCGGACATCAAGGCCGGGCGGTACCTGGAGCACGGCGAGTACGAGGGGAACCTGTACGGAACCAGGATCGACTCCATCCGCGCCGTGCTGGAGGCGGGCAAGATGTGCATCCTGGACGTGAACCCGCAGGTGGGGACACGGCCGGGGGGGGACAGCGACAGCCCGGAGCCCCCGGGCGCGGGGCTGAGCGCTGTGCCCCCCGCCCCAGGCCGTGAAGGTGCTGAGGACGGCGGAGTTCGTGCCCTACGTGGTGTTCATCGAGGCCCCCGGGCCCGAGAGGCTGCGAGCCATGAACCGGGCGGCCCTGGAGAGCGGCGTGGCCACCAAACAGCTCACGGTGCGGGTCCGCCAGGGGCCGGGGAGGGGCGGGGAAACTGAGGCAGGCTTTGGGGTGAAGGAGGAGGACACGCGGCTCGCAGTGGCTGGTCCCCGCCATCCCTGGGGGCGATGGGGAAACTGAGGCAGGTTTTGGGGTGCAGGAGGCGGACGCCCAGCGCACGGTGGAGGAGAGCAGCCGCATCCAGCGCGGGTACGGGCACTACTTCGACCTGAGCCTGACCAACGATGACCTGGAGCGCACCTTCGGGCGGCTGCGGGAGGCCATGGAGCACCTGCGCGTGCAGCCCCAGTGGGTCCCCGTCACCTGGGTCTATTAGGGACCCCACAAACCCTCCCCTCGACCCCCCGAACCCAGCCAGGAGGGCCGGGGGGGACCGAGGGGGTTGTGTCTCACCCAGAGGTGCGATGAGCTCGCCGTGCCCAGCCCCGCGGGGGGCGGGGGGGCGGCTCTCTGCAGACCCCCCCCCCAGCCCAAGCCCGACCCCTCTGTCCCCCCTACACCGCCCCAAATGTGGGGAGGGGCAGAGGCGGCCGGAGGGGTCCCGTGGGGGGCACAGCCCCCACCCAGCTGAGTCACTGCCAGAGCCTGGGGGAGCCCCCCTGTTCCAGCTGGGGACCGGGGATGGGGGTGCGGGTTTGGGGGGTCACACCCAGCCCTGACGTGGCCGCGGGTGTCCCCTCCTGTTCCCCAGGCCACAACCCCTCCTCGGGGGGCTCTCCCTTTACCAGGGTGGGGGTCCCTCACTGTCCCTCTTGTCCCCTGTCACCCCTTCCCGGGTAGCAATAACCCCCTCCCCATAATTAACCCTTAACTAACCCTTAACTGACCTTGTAATTAACCTTGTAATTAACCCAGTGGGGGGCTGTGGCTGCGGACTCGCTGGCGGGGGTCTGGGGTGGTGACACGGGGTGTCCCCAAGGGACAGGGACACGGGGGGTGCAGGGTGTGCCCCCGTGTCCGCCCTGCCCGGAGCCCCCCCCCGTGTCCCCCCCGTCCCTGCCGCCGTTTGCTCCTTTTTGGTACTTTGCTGTGGATTTTATTAAAGGAGAGAAAAATGGGTTTGTGCCTTGTGGTGAACGCGAGGGTGGCTTGGGAGCTGGTGTCACCCGTGTCACCCGTGTCACCCGTGTCACCCGTGTCACCTGTGTCACCCGTGTCACCCGTGTCACCCGTGTCTGACCCGGGTGCTGATGGGTTTTTATCTGTAAATCGCCATTTCCCAGCGGTGTGAGGGCGCAGGGAGGGCTGGGGGTGGGGGGAGTGTGTCACACGCGTGTCACCTTCACACACACGGGGCCCTTCCTTGGTGCTGCCGGGAGGGGTCAGCAGAGCCGCGGCCACGGGGGGGGGCTGTGGGGGTGTGCAGAGGGGTGTCACAGGTGTCACGGGGTGTCACAGGTGTCACAGGTGTCACGGGGTGTCACGGGGTGTCACAGGTGTCACGGGGTGTCACAGGTGTCACAGGGTGTCACAGGGTATCACGGGGTGTCACAGAGTATCACGGGGTGTCACAGGGTGCCACGGGGTGCTGTGGGGTGCCAGGACCATGGGGTGACATGTGGTGCCATAGGGTCCTACACGGTGCCCTGTCCGGAGCTGTGTCCGTGGGTTCTGTGTCCGTGGATTCTGTGTCCGTGGGTTCTGTGTCCATGCTCTGTGTCCGGAGCTGTGTCCATGCCCTGTGTCCATGCTCTGTGTCCGGAGCTGTGTCCATGCTCTGTGTCCATGCCCTGTGTCCGTGCCCTGTGTCCGGAGCTGTGTCCATGCCCTGTGTCCATGCCCTGTGTCCATGCCCTGTGTCCGTGCCCTGTGTCCGTGCCCTGTGTCCGTGCTCTGTGTCTTTAAGCGGTGCTGTCCCTAAAGCCGCTGTCTTGGCCCGTCCATAATCCCCGTGTCCCTAAGCTGCCGTGGCTATAAGGGCTGGGGCCGCACGCGCCGGCCTGGGCAGTGTCTGAGCAGTGTCCGAGCCGTGTCCGAGCCGTGTCCGTGCCGTGTCCGTCCAGAGCCACACGCGGTGACAGCCATGTGGCCCGTGCTGCTGCTGCTGCTGCTGCCGGTGGCCCTGGCCGTGCTGGCCCTGGGCAGGGTGGCCCATCGGCTGCTGGCCCCGTCTGGCAACCCCTTCTCAGGGCCACCCCTGGAGCCACCACGGCCACTGGTGACTGACCAGAGGGCCCGGGACAGGGTCCTGAAGCAGGGTGAGTGTCCATCGTGTGTCCTGCGTCTGTGTGTCCTGTGTCCGTGTGTCCATGTGTCCTGTGTGTGGCTCCTGTGGGGCACAGGGCTCAGTGTCCCCTGGCTGTCACTGTCACACACCTGTGCGCAGGGTTCAGTGTCCAGCGCGTGCCGGCCCAGCTGGACGCTGTGGTCATCGGCAGTGGCGTGGGGGGCCTGGCAGTGGCCGCCACCCTGGCCAAGGCGGGCCGGCGGGTGCTGGTGCTGGAGCAGCACGAGCAGGCCGGGGGGTGCTGCCACACCTTCCAGCAGCACGGCTTCGAGTTCGACGTGGGTAAGGACCCCCGACCCCTGGGCAGCCCTGTCACCCCCCTGTCACTCCCTGTGTCACCCCCCTGTCACCCCCCTGTCCCTGCGGCCCCACTGTGAACCTGCCACCAGCCCCGGTGTGTGCAGTACCTGTGTGCTGTGTCTCAGCCGTGTCCCTGCTGTGTCCCTGCCATGTCCCCACCATGTCCCTGCCGTGTCCCTGCCACGCCAAGATGCCACCCGCACCCCTCAGTGCGACACACCAAAGGCAGACGCTGCTCTCCCGCCGTGTGTCCATGCGATGTCCCCGGTGTCCCCACACCGTGTCCCTGTCCCCACAGGCATCCACTACGTGGGGCAGCTGCACGAGGGGAGCCTCCTGCGGGTGGCCCTGGACCAGGTGACAGACGGGCAGCTCTGCTGGCACCGCCTGCCCGACCCCTACGACGAGGTGACCCTGGGACCCCAGCGCTACCTGCTGCGCTCGGGCAAGGTGGCCTTTGTCACCGCGCTGGAGGAGCAGTTCCCCGCCGAGAAGGAGGCCATCAGGGAGTTCATGAAGCTCTCCAAGGTGCGGCCCCGGCGTCACCTCCCCGTGGGACTGGCATGTCCCCAAGGAGGGGTCAGCTCGGGATGGTGACCCTGGTGCCCTGGGGTCACAGCAGCGACCGTCCTCAGGACGGTGTCGCCGGTGGCACGTGGCGATGTCCCGCGGGTGGCCGCGTGCCGCTGCTGGCCGTGCTCGAGCTGTCCCCGCGCTGCCGTGGGTGGTGACGGTGACACGGCGGCTGTCGCGCAGGTGGCCTCGCGGCACGCGGCGCTGCTGGCCCTGCTGAAGCTGTCCCCGCGCTGGCTCGTCACCCTCGTGCTCCGCTCGGGGCTCCTGCCCCGCCTGTCCCCCGTGTTCCGCATGGCCACCACCAGCCACAGCCAGGCCGCGGCCCGGCTCACCTCCAACCCCGACCTGCGCGCCCTGCTCGGATACCTCTTCTACGGTCAGGGAGGGGCTGTCGCGACAGGGAGGGGCTGTCGCGATAGGGAGGGCACCAGGCGGAGGCGGAGGGTGGTACTGCAGCGGTGGAGGTTGTGTCGCGACGGGGGTGGCACCATCACGATACGAGCAGTGCTGTGTTGGGATGGGGGCGGCTGTATCGCGGGTGGGAAGGGCCGTGTCGTGACAGGGGAGGGGCACGCGGCACCGCGGGAAGGCCGTGTCGTGACAGTAGAAGGATGCGCCGTGATAGGGGAGGGCTGGGTAGTGACGGGAGAGGGCTGGGTGGCGACAAGGCAGGGCGATGTCGTGACGAGGAGCACCGTGTCGCGACACGGGAGGGCTGTCCCCCTGTCCCCGCAGGCACGGCCCCGAAGGACTCGAGTTTCCTGGTGAGCGCGCTGATGGTTCACCACTACCAGCGCGGGGCCTGGTACCCGCGGGGTGGGGCGAGCGAGGTCGCCTTCCACGCCGTGCCCGTCATCGAGCGCGCGGGGGGGGCCGTGCTCGTGCGCGCCCCCGTCACGCGCGTGCTCGTCAGCGCCTCCGGCACCGCCCTGGGTGAGCGCCGAGACCCCCCCCCGCCCTCCGGGGGACGCGGTGGCAGCGCCCCGAGTGTCCCCTGAGCCCCCGCCTCGGTCCCCAGGGGTGGCGGTGCGGGCGGGGCCCGGCGAGGAGGAGCTGGAGATCCGCGCCCCCCTCGTCATCTCCGACGCCGGGGTCTTCAACACCTTCGGGAAGCTTCTGCCCCCCCACGTGCGCAGCCACCCCGGTAATGCGGCGCGTGTGTCCCCTTGTCCCCGTGTTCCCGTGTCCCCGTGTCCCCAGCATCTCTGGTGTCCCCAGCACCTCCACATCCTCGTCTTTGCTGTCACCCCCTGTCCCCCGCACACGCAGGGTCGGTGTCACCCGGTGTCCCCTGCCCGGGCACTGTCGGTGTCACCCGGTGTCCCCGCAGGTGTCCGCTCCCTCCTGGCCATGGTCCGGCCGGCCATGGGCTCCTTCCTGGTGTTCGTGGGGCTGCGGGGCAGCGCGGCCGAGCTGGGGCTGCCCCCCACCAACTTCTGGATCTACCCCCACAACGACCTGGATGCCATGTGAGGGGTCCCGGCACCCCGGGCGGGGCGCGGCGGCTGCCGGGGGGGCCCGGGGGGGTCACGTCCCTGTTTTCCCGCAGGATGACCCGGTACGCCGCCCTGAGCCGCGACGACGTCCCCGAGAACCTGGCCATGATGTTCATCACCTTCCCCGCCGCCAAGGACCCCACGTACGAGCAGCGGCACCCAGGTACGGCTCCGGGGGACCCCCGCGTCCCCCCCCCGCTCCCGTCCGCGGGCTCAGAGGCTCCGCGGTCCCTCCGGCACCGGGCGGGCACCGCCACCGCCACCCGCCGGGGATGTCACCGGCTGTCCCCGCCCCGCAGGCAGGTCCTGCATGACCATCCTGACCATGGCGCGGTTCGAGTGGTTCGAGGAGTGGGCCGGGAGCCGCCCCCGGCACCGCGGCCCCGAATACCAGCGCTACAAGATGGACATCGCCCAGCGGCTGCTGGAGCGGGCCCTGCTCCGCTTCCCGCACCTGCGGGACAAGGTGCCCCGAGGGACGGGCTGGGGTGTCCCACATGCTCGGGGTGCCCCAGGGGGGTCCGGCCGTGCCCCCCGTGCCCCCTGACACGCCCCGAGCCCCCGTCCCCCGCAGGTGGAGTTCGTGGAGGCGGCGTCGCCGCTCACCAACCAGCACTACCTGGGGGCTGCGCGGGGGGAGATGTACGGCACCGAGCACGACCTGCGCCGCTTCAGCCCCGCCGTGGTGGCCGCCCTGAGACCCGACACGCCCGTGAGGAACCTCTACCTGACAGGTGAGGGGTTGTGTCCCCGTGTCCCGCTGTCCCCGTCACCAGTTCCGGACGCTGTCCCCAGGGTCCCCCCCCGTCCGTGCTTGTGGCCCCCGGGGGTGGCTGTGTGTCCCCCGGGGGTGGCTGTGTGTCCCCCGGGAGTGGCCCTGTGCCACGGTGGCTGTCCCCAGGGCAGGATGTGTTCTCCTGCGGGCTGGCGGGGGCCGTGCACGGGGGGCTGCTCTGCGCCTCGGCCATCCTGGGCCGCCTGCTCTACCTGGACCTGCTGCTCCTCAAGAGGAAAATCAAGCGGCGCCAGGGCCGGCACACGGCGTGAGGGGACAGCGGGCCTGGGGACAGCGGGCCTGGGGACACCTGTCCTTGGGGAACACTTGTCTTTGGGGACACCTGTCCTCGGTGACACCTGTCCTCGGGGATGGCCCCGGGTTGGGAGAGGCTCCCGGCTCAATAAACCCCGATGTCCCAGCAGCCTGCACCTGTCTTTGGGGGGATGGAGAGGGATGGGGATAGGGACAGGAACGGAGAGAGGGTTGGGATGGGGATGGAGAATGGGATGGGGGTAGGATGGGGATGGGCACAGGGAGCACCCACAGCTGGGGGTGAATATGGGGTGCAAAACCCCCCTTAAACTTTCCCCCCTTCTCCCTCTGTACTTCCCCAGTCCTCCACACCAGCAGAACCCTGAATTCTTTACACTTTTAAATATAATAAATAGGGGAATTCTCAGTGGGATGGTTTGGGGAAATGTGGGGACACGGCCCCGGGTGGTCCCGAAGGGTCCATGTCCCCCTGAGCGGAGAGTTGTCACCAGCTGTCCTTGGAGGGGGTCACCTCTAGGTCCGGGCGGTGCAGGGGGGCTGAGCTCTGGGGTCGTGGCCACATTCGGGGCACGGCCCCTGAGGCAGGGGGTACAGGAAGGGCTTCGCTGTCACCTGAGGGCGAGGGGGGGCGGGTCAGGGTGGGGGGGACGTGTGGCACACTCAGGGGGTGCCACAGGGAAGGGGGTGTCCCCCTTGGGGGGCAAGGCAGCCCCAGCACCCCCCACCCCACATCCCATCCCCCATCACCCCGACCCCCATTCCAGGCTCAGCCCAAGCCCCTCGGCCGGGCTGGACCCACCTCGCTGTAGGGCGGGGGCTCCAGCGCCAGGGGGATGGTCCCGCTGGGCAGGCTGGGCAGGGTGGGCAGCAGGGTCAGGGGCGGGGGCGCGGGGCCCCGGGGGTCTCCGTAGGGCGGGCCCGGAGCGGGGCCCTGCGGGCTCCTGTAGGCGGGGGGCGGCACGGGGTCCTGGCAGAGCTTGCGGAAGAGGTGGAAGATGAGGAGGAGGACGATGATGGCTATGAAGGTGATGACGATGATGAAGAACATGGCCCTGGGGACACCAAGAGGTGCGTGCTGGGGGCTGGCACGTCCCCCCCTCCCCGGCACCCCGCGGTGTCTGTCCCCTCCAGCCCTGTCCCCGCTCCCGCAGGGCTTCCAGGGTCTCTCCATGTCCTCGTCCCCTTGCCCCCCTCCCCAGGGACCCCTCCCGGTCGTGGCCCCCTGGTCCTCCCCACAACGAACCCGGTGTCCCCCGGTACCGCCGCGTCACCTCGGTGCCACAGCCGCACTCTGGACCGGGGGCACCCCACGGCCCGCGCCCTGCACCCCACACCCGCCGCCCTTTGCACCCTCCCTGCCCCACTGCGGACCTTGCCCTGGGTGGGGGGAGCCTCAGGGCACCCCGCCGTGGGTCACTTTGGGGTGATTTAGGGCACTTTGGGGTTTTTTTTAGGGGTGGGACCGTGCCAAAGGGGGCTGGTACCCTGCTGAGGGGGGCTGTCCCCAAGCGGGGGGGTGGGAGGGTGGCCTGGGTGGGCAGGGCGGGCTCAGGGTGACACCAGGGGTGCTTGGGGTGACACAAGGGGTGCTCAGGGTGTCGCAGGGGACCCCCGGCCCTGCCGGGAGCCGTGCCCGGGCCGAGGGGAGGGCGAGGAGCCACCGGTGAGGCCGAAGGAGCGGGATCCTCCCGCGGGTGTGAAGAGCCGCCGGCTCAGCTCCGTAAACTCCCAAATCCCATCAGCGCCCTGAGCCCCGCGCCGGGCGAGCGGGGGGGACCAGGGGAGTGACCCGGGGGTGACCCGGGGGTGACCCGGGGGTGATCCGGGGGTGACCCGGGGGGGACCCGGGGGTGATCCGGGGGGGACCCGGGGGTGACTCCCAGTGATCTGGACTCGCTCCACACCGTGGCAGTGGGTGACGGAGCGGGTGAGCGGCCACCAAGGGGTGAGGAGGCGGCGGGGAGGGGACAAGGCTGCCGGGGGGACAAGGGACGGTTTGGGAGGGGGAGTTGAAGCCCCGGAGGGCTGAGGGGATCGGGCCTGCCCTAAGCAGGATCATCCCCTAAGGGGTTTAGGGCTGCCCGGGGCACCGGGGCTTGGCCGCACGGGACAGGCGGCTCCGGCCGCGTAATTGGCTCAAGGGCTTAGCGGAGGATTTGCCACCACATGTCCTCCCGTGCCCTGCTGGGGACACCCCAAAATCGGCCTCCCGGTGAGGCAGAGCCCCCCCCTCGAGCAGGTGAGCTCCCCCTGTCCTGGCCGGGCTGAGTTTGCCGGGGCTGTGTCCCCCCGTGTCCCCCGGGGGAGGGGAGGGAGCCCGGGGCTCCCCTGCGCTCCTGATCCCGCACGGGGAGGGTGGAGTGAAATCCCAGCTGGAGACAGAAACATCTGCGGGGCCAGGTGGGAGCGGGAACGGAGGGTGCACACACCTGGACACATCTGGATACACCTGGATACACCTGCATACACCTGGGCACACCCGGACACAGCTGGACACAGCTGGACACACACGGACACGGATACACACATGGACACACGGACACACGGACACACACACGGACACACACGGACACACGGACACACGGACACACACACGGACACACACACGGACACACACACGGACACACGGACACACACACGGACACACACACGGACACACGGACACACACACGGACACACACACGGACACACACACGGACACACGGACACACACACGGACACACACACGGACACACACACGGACACACGGACACACGGACACACGGACACACGGACACAAGGACACACACACGGACACACACACGGACACACACACGGACACACTGACAGACACACACACGGACACACACACGGACACACACACGGACACACACACGGACACACTGACAGACACACACACGGACACACACACGGACACACACACGGACACACACACAGACACACACACGGACACACACACGGACACACACACGGACACACACACGGACACACGGACACACACACGGACACACACACGGACACACACACGGACACACACACGGACACACACACGGACACACGGACACACACACGGACACACACACGGACACACGGACACACACACGGACACACACACGGACACACACACGGACACACACACGGACACACACACGGACACACGGACACACACACGGACACACTGACGGACACACGGACACACGCCCATCATCCTCCGGCACAGGCAGCCTGTGCCTGCAGGACGGCTGTGCCAGCCCCGCTCCCGCTGCCAAGGCTGCCACGGTGCCACCGGCCCCGGCTCAGGGACCAGCGCCATCCCCGCCCGTGTCCCCAGGTGACCCCGTCCCTCCGCTCTCCCGTTTCCCAGGCCAGGGCGGGGTCCCGGGCGGGGACACGCGCGACAGCCGGGCTCCGGTGCCACCCGGGCACGGCCACCCGTGGGTGGGACGCGCCGCTGTCACGGCTGGGTCCTGGCACGAGGCAGGAGGACCCCGGGCCCCGCGCTCCCCCCGCCCGCTCCGGGCCGCGCTGCCGGCGCTCGCGGTTCTGTAAGCGGCGGTGACGGAGCCCCCCAAAAACGTGAGAACCGCCGGTGCTGCGGGGGGAGCCCCACTGCGGGGCGGGGCCGGGCGCCTGCAGGCGCTCCTGGGGTACTTCAGTTTCCCTGGGATGAGGATGGAGGTCCCCGGCCGTGCGTCCCTGTCCCCTTCCCGGGGCCGCCCGGGCCATGGGGTGTGCACACGCCCTCGCTGCCCTGTGCACACGCGTGTGCAAGCGTGCCCGAGTGTGCACTGGCGTGACCGAGATCCCCGCACGGACCCCGCCGCCGCTCCCCGCGCACCACCACGCTGCACAGAGGACCCCGGGTGTCCCCCCATCCCCACACCCCATCCAGGCCACCGTCCCCCCAGCCCCCTCCCCGCCCCCGCCTGGCCCCGTGCCCCCCTTCCCCACCGCGGCCCCTCTCCCCTCCCTCGGCCCAGCCTTTTCCCTTCCAGCTCCCTGTTTGAAGCTATTTTTTCCACAGCTCCTGCCAAGAGCCGCTAATGAGAAACAAACGGGCTCCTCGGCCGCGGCTGCTCCCGGCCCACACACCTCCGGCCGCGGGGCCGGGCTTGCACCTCCCGGTGCCCTCCTGGCAGCGGCCCCGGGCACCTGCATCCTCCCCATCTGGCACCGGCACCGGGCATCTGCCTCCTGCCCAGCTGGCACCGCCATCCTCGCCGTCAGCCCCTTCCCCGGGCACCATCCCCGGGCACCTCCATCCTCCCTGTCCGGCCCCATCCTGGGCACCTCCATCCACCCACATGCCACCATCGCCGGGTGTCTCTGTCCTGCCCGTGTTCCACCACCCCAGACATTTCCAGCCCCCATCCAGCACAATTCCCAGGCATCTCCATCCTCCCAGGGCATCTCTGTCCTGCCCACGTCACCATCCCTGAGCATCTTAACTGTCCCCATCTGTCATCATCCCAGGGCGTCACCAACCTCCCCATCCTGCACCATCCCTGAACATCTCTGTCCTGCCCACCCAGCATCACCCACGGGCACCTCTGTCCTGGGCATCTCCGTGCTGCCCGGGCGCCACCATCCCCGGCCATCTCATCCTCTCCTCTTGTCACCATCCCATTTCCATCCTGTCACCATCCCTGGGGTCTCCACCCCGCTGCAGGGCAGGGCTGGCCCGGGGCCAGGTGCCACCAGACTCTGAGCAGCTCCGTGTCCCCTCTTGGCCCGTGTCCCGTGGCCAGGCCGGGTGCCAGAGAGGTGCGAGGTGTGAGGGAGTCCCGAGCTGTCCCCCCGCCGGCTCCCCCGGCCCCCCGCCCGTCCCAGGCTCAGCGGGGCCGCAGCCAAGCCCGTGCTGTTCCAGTTGGCCCCGGCCCGGCCCCAGTTATCGGCCGGTCACATTTTCCACTGAGCCCTGTTTGTGTTTGCAGCGCCGGGAGGAGGGGAGGGAGCGCGGGAGAAGGGCAGGGACCCCCCGATTCCCACCGCGGGGAGGGGGACAGGGTGGGGGAAAGGGTTTATGGAGGCGGGGATGGGAGAGGGACTCCGGCCAGGGACCGAGGGTGGGAGCAGCACCCAGGAACGGGAGCGCGGATCAGGGTGAGCTCAGAGCCGGAGCTGGACCCAGGGACGGGGACATCGCCCGGCCTTCGAGGGACAGCAGGGGTGTGGGAGCAGCACCTGGGGACGGGAACGGTACCTGGGGATGGGAACGATGCCCAGGGATGGGAGCAGCCCCCAGGGATGAAAATCACAGCGACACGGAGCCGGCACTGCCCGAGCTGAACATTCTCTCATCCCACCCTTGAGGCTCCCGAGACAGCGACGGCCGAGCCAGCCCCACGCCGGGAGACGCCCCCTCCCCACGCTCATGTGGGGAGCAAACCCCCCTGTCTGGGGCTCCCCGGGGCCGGGCGGGTTCCTCGAGCGAGCGAGCCCGGGCCAGGCCGTGCCGGAGGGACGTCACGGGGCCGGATCCTCGCCCTGCTTCCTCGAAGGAGCCGCCGCTGCCGCTGCCAGGGTGACGCTGGCGGCTCGGGGCTGACCTGCTTTCTCTCCTCCAGCCCTCTCCCGCTCCGGCATCCCTCCGGCATCCCTCCGGCATCCCTCCGGCCGGGCCCGGCCCCGCTGCGCCGCCAGCGCCGACGGCTTCCTGCGGAGGCGGAGGAATTTGGCTCCCGGCCGGGGGCTGGAGCCGGACACCGCCGGCAGCGCGGCCACCCGGGGCTCCAGCGGGACAGCCGGGGCTCCAGGGGGACAGCCGGGGCCCTGGGGGACAGCCGGGGCTCCAGCGGGACAGCCGGGGCTCCAGGGGGACAGCCGGGGCTCCAGGGGGACAGCCGGGGCTCCAGGGGGACAGCCGGGACCCTGGGGGACAGCCGGGGCTCCAGCGGGACAGCCGGGGCTCCAGGGGGACAGCCGGGGCTCCAGGGGGACAGCCGGGGCCCTGGGGGACAGCCGGGGCTCCAGGGGGACAGCCGGGGCCCTGGGGGTCTGCCCTGAGAGCACACGAGTGACACGGGAGTGACACGGGTGTGACACGGGTTACACACACCGGGCTGAACTCCCGGCGGGGAGAGAAGGGAGGGAAGGACAGAGGGACTGGGGAGAGAAATAAATACAGAGTGGAAAGTAGTCAGATGGGATGGATGGATGGATGGATGATGGATGGATGGATGGATGGATGGATGATGGATGGATGGATGGATGATGGATGGATGATGGATGGATGGATGGATGATGGATGATGGATGGATGATGGATGGATGGACGGATGGATGGATGGACGGATGGACGGATGGACGGATGGACGGATGGATGGATGGACGGATGGATGGATGGATGGACGGATGGATGGATGATGGATGGATGGATGGATGGATGATGGATGGATGATGGATGATGGATGATGGATGGATGGACGGATGGACGGACGGATGGATGGATGATGGATGATGGATTGATGGATGGATGATGGATGGATGATGGATGGACGGATGGACGGATGGATGGATGGACGGATGGACGGATGGATGACAGGTTACATGGGAGAAGGGACAGACAGGCAGCTGGCACAAGGGACAGTGTCACAGCCAAGGGACACTCCACAGTGTGGCACCATCAGCCCCCAAAGCCCCCCTTGGGTTCATCACAACCCCCTTTTATCCCCCCCAGCCCTGCGGAGCAGCCCTGCCCCCCTCGGGGGTGAGCCCGTGGGCGCCACAGGTGTCACCGGTGTCCCGCAGCCCTCGGGGGTGGCACCCAGCGCGTGCCCGTGGCGCAGTGTCCCTGCTGTCCCCAGTGCTGTCCCCAGCCCTGCTCGTGGCGGTGTCCCCAGCCCTGCCCGGTCCCCTGGGGCCCCGAGGGGCGCTGCCCGGCCGGGTGGTCCCCGTGCTGAGCCCCCCCCGGGGTGAGCAGGGCGGGGCCCGGCCCGGCACAAGGCGGGGACCCCCCCCAGCCCCCCCGGCTCCCGGCTCAGCCCCCGGGCCCCCTCCCGCTGCCGACGTGGAGGCTGCGCCGGAGACGTGTCAGGGGTGGGGTGGGAGCCAAGGGCATCCTGCGCCTGCCCCAGATTTCGGGGGGGCTGCGGGCCCTGGGCAGCCCCGCCAAGGGAGGAGGCAGCGGCCCGGGGATGTGTCCGGCCGCCGTCGCTGTCCCCGTGTGGGGACACGGCTGCTCCCGGGGGGCTCGGGGAGCGGGGGCTGAGGTGGGGGAGCTCCCCTCGCTCTCCTCTGCTGCCTCTCCTGGGGTCCCCGGCACCGCCCGTGACATGGGGACACCGCGGGCCACCCCCCGGCCGGGCCGTGCCTCAGTTTCCCCTCACACGTGTGCAGGGCCAGGGTGGGGGTGGGTGGGTTGGTTTTCTTTGGGGGGGAGGAGGGAAGACTTTTATAGATTTTGGCTTTGCCCCAATTTCATCCCTTTCAAAACTTTTTGTTGGGTGGCCTCGCCCCCTCCCCGCAGGCCACGCCCACACGGCCACGCCCAATCCCCCCGGCACCCCCGTTCTGTTTCCACGACGGCCGCGTCCCCCTGCCAAAGGGACGTGGCGGGGATGGGGGGGACACCGAGGGGGTGGGGGGACACCGAGGGGGTGGGGGGGACATGGAAAGGATAAGGGGACCCCGTCAGAAATGGGGATTCCGTGGAGAGGGGGGGCACTGTGGGGGTCGGGGGGCAGGGAAGGGACGGGGGGGACACTGTGGGGGTCGGGGGACACTGCAGGAACGGGGGACACCCCATCAGGAACGGGGACCCCGGGCGATAACGGTGGCGCTGGGGGATCCCCGGCAGTTTGGGGGATTCCGTGGCGCTGGGGGGACACCCCCAGGAGGGGAGGGAAGGGTTAAACCCCCCCCAGCAGGGAACTGGGATGAACTGGGGGAACGGGCAGGGAGGGCCGGGAGGAAGGTGCTGACGTGGGGCCGGGCAGGAGGAGGAGGAGGAGGAGGAAGAGCTGGAGCACCGCTGCTGCTGCTGCTGCTGCTGCTGGGCCGAGCTCCAGCGGGAGGGACCCTCGCTGGGGCCGGGGGGGCGCGGGGCCCACTCCCCCTCCCTGGCCCTTCCTTTGGGGTGGGGGGATCCCGAGTCCTCAGCTGGGTCCAGCCCCCAGCCCAGGAACCCAAACACCCAAATACCCCAACCCATGAACCCCCCGACCCAAATACCCCAACCCATGAACCCCCCCAACCCACACCCAAACACCCCAACCAACACCAGCCACCAACCCCCAACCCCAACAACTGAGTACCCCAACTCAAAATCCCCAATAACCCAAATACGCCACCCCGGAGCCCCAACCGCCTCCAGCCCACCGACCCAAATACCCCCACCCCAAACTCCACTCTACCCCAAGAACCCAAAGCACCTGAGGACCCCACCCCAACAGCTCCTCCCACCAACCCAAATACCCCAACCCCAATCCAATCCCCCAGCCCAAGCCTGGCTCCCCACTGGGGCTCGCAGCCCCCCTCAAACCGGCAGTTTTTGGGGAGGGGTCGGTGCCAGAGGAGCCCTTTGGGATCCAGGGCACACCCCACAGCTCTGCTCCCCCAAAGCCACCAAATCTTCACCCCCTCCCTCCTGGAGGGCTCTGGGGGTTTCCAGCCCCTCACAGGAAGGTTTTGGGGTACAGCCCTCCCCAAGGGCACCCCCGGGACCCCCCCTGTCCCGCGGGGGCGGTGGCGGAGGGTGCGAGGCGGGTGCTGGCAGCGCCCCGGCCCGGCCACGTGGCACCGGAGCCACCGCCCCCGCCAGGCCGCGGGCACCGGGCCAGCCACGGCCGATGAGGTCACCGGGAGAGCTCCCAGCCAGGCTCCGGAGCCTCCGGCAGAGCGGGAGCGCTCGTCTTCCTACTCCTGTTCCCTGCCACCCCTGTTCCCTGTCCCTCCTGTCCCCTGTCACCCCTGTCCCTTCTGTCCCCTGTCACCCCTGTCCCCTGTCCCTCATGTCCCCCTGCCACCCCTGTCCCCTGTCACTCCTGTCCCCTTCCCCCTCCTGTCCTCTGTCCCTCCTGTCCCCTTCCTACTCCTGTTCCCTGTCCCTCCTGTCCCCTGTCCCTCCTGTCCCTTCTGTCCCCTGTCACCCCTGTCCCTTCTGTCCCCTGTCACCCCTATCCCCTGCCCCTCCTGTCCCGGTCCCTGTCCCCATCCCCATCCCTCCCCACCCCATCCTTGTCCCCTGTCCTGTCCCCGCTCCCGCAAGGACTGGGTTCCCCGGGATTCTTTTCCTGGGGGTTCAGGGATGAGGAATCCCCTCTTGGGGGGCTGTGGGGTGCTCGGGGTGCCCCCACGCCCCGGCCGGGGTCGGGCTGGGCAGCGTCGCCCCCTCCCCAGAGTGCCCCGGGGGCTGGCGGGGGGCAGCAAATTCTTCAATGAAACTGAAGAGGAGAAAGGGGGAAAAAAAAAAAAAAGAAAAATTAAAAAAAAAATAAAAAGAGGAATAGAAAGGGGAAAAAAAGGGAGTCGGGAACGGAAAATGTTCGGCGTGGAGCTCGTCCCTCAGAGTTTCCATCCCGGCTCTGCGAGCCCAGACAGTGGGGCCTGGGCTGGGCGGCTGCTCCCGGCCTGGGACCCCTCCAGAGCCCTTCGACCCCCAAAAACTCCCCCCGTCCACCCCCAGCTCTGCTCCAGACCCGAGTCCTGGGGTGAGGGGGTGCAGGGGGGGGATAAGCCCCCCAGGGGGGTCCCAGCCCTGGGTGTGGGGGGAATGTGGGGGTGCAGAGGGGGAAATGAGCCCCCCAGGGGGGGTCCCAGCCCCTGGGAGGGGTCGCACCCCAGCTCCCCATCCCTGTGGGCCCCCCGAGCAGGACCAGGTCCCCTCCTCAAGCCGGGGGTCCCCGGTGGGGACACAAGCACCCCTTTGCAGCCGCCCCGGGCCGGCGGCGCCCCCGCCGAGGGCGGCGTTGGCATCCCGGAGGCCAATTTAAGCAATTTTCCCTGGAAATAGCCGGGGAGTCGCGGCCGTGATTACGGGGTTCTGCCCGGACGCCACAATTGAGGGCGCCGAGGGCCGGAGGCCACCAGGAATAGCCGGGGCGGTGCCAGGCTGCGGCCGCCGCGGGGGAAACTGAGGCACCGCGCGCCCACCACGTCCCCATGGCGGGGGGGGGGGGGGTCGGGAGGGACCGGGGGCGTGCGGGGGGGGGGGTCTCCCGCCCCAAGGGGCTTCTCGGTGGGTCTGGGGGGGACACGGGGGGCAGCGGAAGGAGACCCTCCCCCTTGTGGGGTCAGCACCTGCCAGGGGACCGTCCCCGTCCCCACGGCACGGCCAGCGAGGGGCGCGGGATGGGGAGGGGGCGATGGGGGGCGCAGGGCCCGGGAGCGGCTCCCGGGGCTGCCGAGGGAAGCGGAGCGGGGGGAGAGCGCACGGAATTAATCCGATCCATGTGTCTGGGCTGCCGCGGGGAGTTAACTCGCTCCAGATGCCGCTGTCTGCTCCAGCTCCTCTGCAAACAAACCCCGCGCCTCCCCCCGAACCCCCCGAACCCCCTTTTCAGCTGATCCCTACCCAAAAGGGGTGGGGGGCTGCCCCCCTTCATCCTCGCCCCCCACCCTCGGGGTAACCCCCGGCCCGGAGGTGGTTGAGGGATTTTTGGGACACCTGAAACTTTTGGGGCACCCCCTGCATTTTTGGACATCCCCCAACTTTTCGGCACGACCACTGTTGTTTTTTTTTAGATGAACCCATTTTTGGGGTGGACCCCAAGTTTTTGGGGTGACCCGCATCTTTTTGGGGTGGCTGCCTCCATTCTCACCCTCTGGCCACAAGCCCAGTTCACACCAGTAAAAACCAGTCTGGAACACGCGGGAAAGGCACTGGGATTCCCCCAAAAGCTGAGGGGGGCCCGAGTGTGATACCCCAACACCCCCAAAGAGCGGGAGGGCCCCGGGTGGGTGCCCCCCTCCTGAACACCCAAAACCCTGCAGGAGCCCAGGCCTGTGCTCGCCATCTCCCGTTCTGCTTCCGAGGATCCTAACGACTTTTCCAGCCTTTTTTTTTTTCCCCTCTCATATTCTCCTTCTTCTTTATTATTTTTTTTTCTTATTCAAAGTGGGAATTCTTCCCTTTTCCCAGCCCCCAACCCCTTGTCCCGCATTCCTGGGGCGGGCTGCCGGGGTTGATGAGGTGGCATCATCCCGTCCTTCCCCCCCTTTTTTTTTTATTCCCCTCCCTCTCCATATATACATAAAAAAAAAAAGAAAAAAACACCCAAGCCGATGACATTCTTTTCTTTTCTGTCATGCTGCAAAAATTAAAGACACATCTTCAGCCTGGAGCCCGGCCAGGGCTTTTCGAGTGGCCGGGGCAGGATTGGAGGAGGCTTCGCCTGCAACGTGTCTTGGATGCACGGACACGGGAATGGATACGGGAATGGAGAATGGACACAGGGCAGTGCTCCCAGTGCTCCCAGTGTTCCCAGTGCTCCCAGTGCTCCCAGTGTTCCCAGTATTCCCAGTGCTCCCAGTGTTCTCAGTGCTCCCAGTGCTCCCAGTGTTCCCAGTGCTCCCAGTGTTCCCAGTGTTCTCAGTATTCCCAGTGCTCCCAGTGCTCCCAGTGTTCTCAGTGCTCCCAGTGCTCCCAGTGCTCCCAGTGCTCCCAGTATTCCCAGTGCTCCCAGTATTCCCAGTGCTCCCAGTGCTCCCAGTGTTCCCAGTATTCCCAGTGCTCCCAGTGCTCCCAGTGCTCCCAGTGCTCCCAGTGTTCCCAGTATTCCCAGTGCTCCCAGTGTTCCCAGTGCTCCCAGTGTTCCCAGTGTTCTCAGTATTCCCAGTGCTCCCAGTGCTCCCAGTGTTCTCAGTGCTCCCAGTGCTCCCAGTGCTCCCAGTGCTCCCAGTGTTCCCAGTGCTCCCAGTGCTCCCAGAGCTCCCAGTGCTCCCAGTGCTCCCAGTGCTCCCAGTGCTCCCAGTGCTCCCAGAGCTCCCAGTGCTCCCAGTGTTCCCAGTGCTCCCAGTGCTCCCAGTGTTCCCAGTGCTCCCAGTGTTCTCAGTATTCCCAGTATTCCCAGTATCCTCAGTATTCCCAGTGCTCCCAGTGTTCCCAGTATTCCCAGTGTTCCCAGTGCTCCCAGTGTTCCCAGTATTCCCAGTATCCCCAGTATTCTCAGTATCCCCAGTATTCCCAGTATTCTCAGTGTTCCCAGTATCCCCAGTATCCCCAGTATTCCCAGTATTCCCAGTGCTCTCAGTGTTCTCAGTGTTCTCAGTATTCCCAGTGTTCCCAGTATTCCCAGTATCCCCAGTATTCCCAGTGCTCTCAGTGTTCCCAGTGTTCTCAGTGTTCCCAGTATCCCCAGTATTCCCAGTATTCCCAGTATTCCCAGCCTCGCGCGGTGCTGGGAGGGCAGGCAGAGGTGTGAGGGCTGAGCCCAGCTCTCCCAGAATTCCCGGAATTCCCGGAATTCCCGGAATTCCCAGAATTCCAATCCCACTGCAGACCCTCAGCGCAGTGGCAGGAGGGACGAGCGGAGCGCTCCCAGTGCTCCCAGTATTCCCAGTAATCCAGTGAAACCCCAAGCCCTCTGTACCCTGGCGGTGGGGACAAGGTGTGAAGGCCGAGCCCAGTGCTCCCAGTTCTCCCAGTATTCCCAGCTTTCCGACGACCTTACAAACCCTCGGCATAGCGAGGGGGGATGGCAGATGGAGCGATCCCAGTGTTCCCAGCATTCCCAGTATTCCCAGTATCCCACTGAGCCCTCAAGCTCTCAGCACAGAGCCAATGGAGACAAACGGAGCGCTCCCAGTGCTCCCAGTGCTCCCAGTATCCCGCGAGCCCACAGCCCCTCAGCGCAGCCTGGGGGGCACCAGGGCTGAACCCACCTTTTCCCTTTCCCCCGGCCCCATTTCCCACCCCGTTCCCTAAAAATCCGGGCCGAGAGTGGGGAGCTCCCCCTCCCCCGGTGCCACAGTGGCCGTGCCCCTCCCGGCCGGCCCCGGGACAGACGTGGATGTTTTTGGGTAATTACACCCTCCCCAAATTGCACGGTAGGTTGTGGATCATTGTCCAGGAGCTTTTGCTTTTTCCAACCAACGTGGCTCCTTCAAATGTGGAAACGGCCGTGGAGCCGTGCCAGGGGGGGAGCGAGGGGAGCGAGCGGAGCGAGGGAAACCGACGGGAAAAAAGGGAAAGAAAAGGCTGAAAACACAAAGTGCGGGGTTTGGGGGAGGGGCTGGGGGGGTCTGTGGCTCTTGGAGGGGCTTTGGGGTTGGGGTCCCCCCGGGGATGCTCCTGGGGACCGTCCAAGGGATGCTCTGGGGGCTGCTGGCCTTGGCCTTGCACCGTGCGGGGGTTTGGTCCGGCTGGAGGGGGGTGAGGAGCCCTGGGTGGGTTTTGGGGTGCCCCAGCCGGGGGGCGGCTCTGGGGAGGGGGCGGCAGGGCCTCGGTGCAGCCCCCGGCGTCGCGTGGCACCGGGGTCCCCAAAGCGCCACGTGCCACATCGGCTGTCCCCACCCAGCCAGCCCCGCAGACACCTCCGAGTGTGCAGAACCCCCCCAAAAAAACCACACCCCCCTCAAAAACCCAAACCCCAAAACCCCCCAAAACCCCCCCAAAACCCCGATCCCGTCCATCCCGGCCCCCGGCCCCGCCGCGGAGCACACGCGTGTGCCCGGCCGCGTTCGCGTGTGCCCGGCCGTGTTTGCGTGTGCACGGCCACACGGGCCGGGGGGGGGACAGGGGGTGCCCCCCGACTCGCTGGGTGCCTCTGATTGGCCGAGGGGGCCGCCCAAAATCCGCTGCTCCAGCCGGGTCCCACCTCCCCGCGGCGGAGCATCGAATAAAAGGGCCGGAGGAGAAGCGGGCAAAGGGCAGTAGGAAGTTTCTGCTGGGGTCTGGATTTGGAGCTCCAGGGTTGCATCGGCCCCGTATGACCCCAAGCTAAGAACAAAAGAGACCCCAAAGAGTCTACATGTCTAATATTTAGACATGTTCAGCTTTGTGGATTCTCGGTCACTGCTGTTGATAGCAGCGACCGTCCTACTCACCCGCGGGCAAGGAGAGGAAGACAGTGAGTAGGGGGCGCTGGGTGATGCTCCTCACCCCGGGGGGATGCGGGGCTGGGCCGGCACCGGCACCGGCAGAGCCCGGCCCGGCTGCCCTGGGCTCCGCAAGGAGCAACTCGGGGTGGGCGTGCGGAGCCGAGAGGGGAATTAGGGGGAAAGGTAGGGAAATGAGGGGGAAATTCTAAAAAAGAGAAGAGGATCTGTGGGGATTTGGGGTTGGGGGGATTGGGGTTTAGGGGGACTGTGGGGGTGAGGAGTCGGGGCGCCCTGCCAAGAGCGGGGAGGGAAGGAAGGGTGGAGAGGAGCCGGCGGGGAAGGAGGGAGCCGGGACCAGGGGGAGGAGGAGGCCGGGAAGGGAAAGAAAAGGGGGGAAAGAGCGCGGGAGAGAGAAGAGGGGGGAGAGGAGGGGGGGCCCAGCCCCGGGATCTGCGAAAGCCATCAGGAAAGAATTAGAAAAGTCTCGGATGATTCATAAGCAAAATGTTTCGGCAGCCGGGGGAGCGGGGGCTGCCAGCGGCGCGGGCCGGGGGCACGGCTGGGGTCACCCCCCCGCCACGACCCCCGTGCCACCTGCGCCAGGGGGACACGGGGGGACACGGGGGGACCCTGCGGCCGCCGCCCATCGCTTTTTGCCCAATTCTGTCCTTTTTGGGGTTTTTATTGGGGGTACTTTTCTTAAATACATTATTATTATTATTATTATTATTACTATTATTATCATGATCATTATCATATTATTTAATTATAATTATTATTATGCATTTTGCATTGACAATGCCGGTCCCTCTTTCCCCCTTCTCCATTCCCCGTTCTCCGTCCTGCATTTCCCATTCTGGATTTTGCCTTTCCCACTCCCGTTTTGCCTTTTTTCTTTTTTTCTTCCCCAGAAGAATTTTGCATTTTCCGTTTGCCTTTTTTTTTTTTCTTTTTCTTTCTTTTCTTTTGCCTTTTTTGGCCCTTTTTTTTTTTTAATTCTTTGCCTTTTTTTTTTTTTTTTTTAAATTTTAGGGAGGGGTTTGCTCCATGAGCTGGCGCCCCCTCCCCACTCCAGGACCCTTCCCCACCTGGGGGCCACCCCCGGGCCTGGCTGCTCGCCCTGCCCTGCCCTCCCCTCCCTCCCCACGCATTCCCCGATCCCATCCGGCCCGATCCAGCCCCATCCCGCAGCCGCCCGGATCCAATTTCAGCTCCGAGTTCGGGTCCAGCCCGGCCCGGCCCGGCCCCGTCGCGCCCCCCGCGGGTGCCGGGACCCCCCTGCCCTGCCCGGGGGTGTTTGCCTTGGCCCCGGCCGGCCGGAGCGAGCGGCTGCGGGGATTTTTTGTTTAAATTCCAGCCGATGTGGGAAGAGTTTATTGTGGAGCTTTTCCTGTGTCACCGCGCGGGGCTGATGAGAACCAGATGAAGGGAGAAGCGCTGCGGGAGCGGGGAGGGGGCCGAGGGGAGGGGGGAGAGCCGGGGCTGGCTCCGTTCCGCCCCTCCCGACGCTGCCGCCCGTCCCGTCCCAGTCCAAACCGGGAGCTGCATCCAGGATGGGCTCACGTACAACGACAAGGACGTGTGGAAACCAGAACCGTGCCAGATCTGCGTCTGCGACAGCGGCAACATCCTGTGCGACGAGGTGATCTGCGAGGACACCTCCGACTGCCCCAACGCCGAGATCCCCTTCGGAGAGTGCTGCCCCATCTGTCCCGACACCGACGGTACCGCAGCGACCCCCGCCCGCCGCTGTCCCCCACCCCCCCGGGCTGAGTGTCCCCCCCTCTGGGGGTGGGTGTGTGGCGGGTGATGCTGAGCTGCTCTGAACCCCCTTTTTCCCCCCACAGCCTCCCCTGCCTACCCAGAGAGTCCTGGAGTAGAGGTAAGGGTCCCCCAAAACGCAGCCCCCACAAATGTCACCACAACCCCCCCCTGGCCTTCTCTAACCTGTTCTGTCTCTGCCCCACAGGGTCCTAAAGGAGACACCGGCCCCAAAGGAGACAGGGTGGGTGTCGCCCACCCCTCAGAGCCCCCCTGCTCTGCAGGGACCCCAATCCTGCTGGGGCTCACCCCAACCCCACTGATGCTCACCCCAATCCCACTGGGCTCACCCCAACCCCACTGATGCTCACCCCAATCCCACTGGGCTCACCCCAACCCCACTGATGCTCACCCCAACCCCACTGATGCTCATCCCAATCCCTCTGGGCTCACCCCAACCCCACTGATGCTCACCCCAACCCCACTGATGCTCATCCCAATCCCTCTGGGCTCACCCCAACCCCACTGATGCTCACCCCAACCCCACTGATGCTCATCCCAACCCCACTGATGCTCACCCCCCTCTCTTCTCTCCCCAGGGACTCCCCGGCCCCCCTGGCAGAGATGGAATTCCTGGACAGCCCGGACTCCCGGGACCCCCCGGCCCCCCCGGCCCCCCAGGCCTCGGCGGAGTGAGTGTGGGGGGGTCCCCGGTGGCGCAGCCCCCCCGGGGGTCCCGTGCCCCCCTCACCCCCCGCTCTCCCCCCTCTCCCGCAGAACTTCGCTCCCCAAATGTCCTACGGCTACGACGAGAAGGCCGGAGGCATGGCCGTGCCCGGGCCCATGGTGAGCCTGGGGACACCGGGGGACATGGGGGGACATGGGGGGACATGGGGGGACATGGGGGGACACTGGGGGGTGAAGCTGGGCAGGGGGACAGCAGTGCTCCCTGTGCCGGGGATGTCACTGAGCACCAGCACGTGGGGGGGATGTTGGGCCTGGAGGGGACAGGGATGGGGTGACAATAGAGAGGGACAGGGACAGGGACAGGGACAGGGACAGGGATGGGGTGACAATAGAGAGGGACAGGGACAGGGACAGGGACAGGGGTGGGGTGACAATAGAGAGGGACAGGGACAGGGACAGGGATGGGGTGACAATAGAGAGGGACAGGGACAGGGACAGGGACAGGGACAGGGACAGGGACAGGGACAGGGACAGGGACAGGGACAGGGACAGGGACAGGGGTGGGATGACAATAGAGACAGGGAATGTGTGGGGACAGAGATGGAGTGACAGTAGGGACAGGGACAGGGATGGGGTGGCAGTGGGGACAAGGAATGGCTGGAGGTGGGAACAGGGATGGGGACACAGTGTTGGGGTGGCAGTAGGGGCAGGGAGGGGGTGGTGGTGGGGATGGGGACAGGGTGACACTGATGACCCTTTCTGTTCTCCCCCAGGGCCCAGCTGGTCCCCGTGGTCTCCCCGGCCCTCCCGGTGCTCCCGTGAGTGTCACCTCTTCCTGTCCATTTGGGTTTGGGGACAAACAGCCCCTCTGGGTGTTGGGGGGACAGGTCAGAGGGTGTCACACCCTTCCTGGCAGCTGCAGAAGCACGAGGGGACAAAGTCCTGATGCCACCGTATGGGGGGACACCATCACTGCCACTGGGGGATCCAGACCCAAGCCTCTCACTGTCTGACCCATTTTTTTCCCTTTATTTTTTCTCCACAGGGTCCTCAAGGTTTCCAAGGTCCCCCTGGAGAACCTGGAGAGCCTGGTGCTTCTGTGAGTGCTTCACCTGCTGCTCCAGACCATGTCCCCCGGGGATGGGGACAATGCCACTGCTCCCAGCCCTGCCTGTGGCCACCCTGTCCCTGCTCTGGGACATGGCAGTGGGGCTGGCAGGGTGACAGGGGACAGCTGCCACCTCAGCACCCTCATCCCTGCCCTCCCTCTCTCCTAGGGTCCCATGGGTCCCCGAGGTCCCGCTGGCCCCCCTGGCAAGAACGGAGATGACGTAAGTGGCCTCTCCATGGGGTCCCCCCCACTTTGGGGCCTGGTGGCCCTGCCGGCCCCCCCAGGTGAGCAGGAGCTGCCTGCTTTGGGGACGTGCCACCAAGGCCGTGTCCTTGTCCTCAGGGTGAAGCTGGCAAGCCTGGCCGCCCCGGAGAGCGGGGTCCCCCCGGCCCCCAGGTGAGACACACGAGGGGACACCCCCAGCTGTCCCCTCCTCGGGAAAGGGGGGCTCTGGTGTGGGGACAGCCCCCCCGGCGCCCCCGTCACCTCCTCCCGTTTCCCACAGGGCGCTCGAGGTCTCCCCGGCACCGCCGGCCTGCCGGGCATGAAGGGACACAGAGTGAGTCCCCCCTCCCGTGCTGGTGACACTCAGGGGACGAGGGACCCCTGACTCACCCAGGGTCCCCTCCTGACCCCCCCACCCCTTCTCTGTCCCTCCCCCCAGGGTTTCAGTGGTCTGGATGGTGCCAAGGGTGAGCCTGGACCTGCTGGCCCCAAGGTGAGGAGCGGTGGCAGTGTCACCCCTGTCCTGGCGATGTCACCGCTGTCCCCTCCCTGCAGAGCAGGTCCCTCACGGTGTCCTTCCTCCTTAGGGAGAGCCCGGCAGTCCCGGAGAGAACGGAGCTCCTGGGCAGATGGTGAGCGCAGGACCGGGGGGTGCGGGGGGTTCTGGGCAGGAGGGGACACGGACGGGGGGCGACCCCTGAAGGGGACCCAGCTCCTCCTCAGGGATCCACCAGGGAATGGGGCGGGAGGGCTTTGACCCCTCGGAAACGTCACCGTGGGCAGCAGCGGGGATGGGAGGAGGCTCAGAAAGGGGGGAGTGTCCAGCCAGGTGACCCAAACGTGTCCTAAACGTGTTCTGTCCCCTCCCCAGGGTCCTCGTGGTCTTCCCGGCGAGAGAGGCCGTCCCGGCCCATCTGGCCCAGCTGTGAGTATTTGGGATGGGCAGGGCTGAGACCCCTGCCCGTGCACGGGGGGCTGGGGGTCACCTGTCCCTCCCGTGGGGGTCACCTGTCCCTGTCCCTCCCGTGCGGGTCACTCACCGTGTCCCCTCTCCCGCAGGGCGCTCGCGGCAATGACGGTGCTCCCGGTGCTGCCGGTCCCCCCGTAAGTACCCCCGGCCCCATCCACCGTCCTGCAGCTCCTCCGGAGGGAGATCCCAGCCCGGATGGGGGATCCTGGCCGGGATCCAGGGCTCTGCTGCCCGGGGATCCCCCCGGGATGGGCCCCGGGATCCTCCCGCTGACCCCCGCCCTCTCTCCCGTTTAGGGTCCCACCGGTCCCGCTGGTCCCCCCGGCTTCCCCGGTGCCGCTGGTGCTAAGGTAGGGCCTGCCGGGCTGGGAGGGTGGGGTGGGGGGCTCTGGGCAGGGGAGGGGTCTCCGAGGCCGAGGTGCCGTGGGCTGGCACTGCCACCCGCTGGGGGTGTCCCCGGCCGTGTCCCGGACACCTCTCCCGGCCGTGCCTCCGGGGGAAGGAGCCGCTGATGGAACCGGCCCTGCTGGGGGCCAGGGCAGCCCTGGCGCTCACGGCTCCTCCTCCTCCTCCTCTTCCTCGCCAGGGTGAGACCGGTCCCCAGGGAGCTCGTGGCAGCGAAGGTCCCCAAGGTGCTCGTGGTGAGCCCGGTCCCCCCGGCCCTGCTGGCGCTGCCGGTCCTGCTGTAAGTGACATCCGAGCGCTCCCTGTCCTTTGGCCTCACGTCCTGCCAGCCCCGCCGTGACCCTCCTCTTCCTCCTTCTCTCCGCAGGGCAACCCCGGTGCTGACGGCCAACCCGGTGCCAAGGGCGCCACCGTGAGTGTCCCCCGTGTCCCCTCCGGCCGGGGCAGGAAGGGCCGCGCTGTTTCCTCACGGCCTCCTGTGCCTCTTGCAGGGCGCTCCCGGCATTGCTGGCGCTCCCGGCTTCCCCGGTGCCCGCGGTCCCTCCGGACCCCAGGGCCCCAGCGGTGCCCCCGGCCCCAAGGGTAACACCGTGAGTATCCGCGGCCTCCTCCAGCTGCCCCTTCCCGGCCTGGGATCCTTCCCTCTGCTCCAGGAAACTGCTGCGGTCCCACCTGGAGGCGCCTCCTGAGGTGTCCCACGGTCCCTGCAGCTCTGCCGGGGCGGGGGGTGGCAGGTGCTGGCTCCTTGTTCCTCTGGGGGCTCATCGGACACGACTCGGGGGTTTCTGTGCTCCTCAGCCCGGCATTAAAACCTTTTGTCTCTTCTCTTCCCTCCAGGGTGAGCCCGGTGCTCCAGGCAACAAGGGTGACACCGGTGCCAAAGGCGAACCCGTGAGTGACCCCCCGATGTGTCCCTGGGGGTGCGGCCCCTGCTGGCTCCGGCCCCTCCCGGGGGTCTTCATCCCTTCGCCTCCTTCCCCAGGGTCCCGCTGGTGTCCAAGGCCCCCCCGGCCCCGCTGGGGAGGAAGGCAAGAGAGGAGCCCGTGGTGAGCCCGGCCCCGCCGGCCTGCCCGGCCCCGCTGGCGAACGTGTGAGTAGCAGCGTCCTTGTCCCCACCCCTGCCTTGTCCCTGTCCCCATCCCTGCCTTGTCCCTGTCCCCACCCCTGCCTTGTCCCTGTGTCCACCCCTGCCTTGTCCCTGTCCCCACCCCTGCCTTGTCCCTGTCCCCATCCCTGCCTTGTCCCTGTGTCCATCCCTGCCTTGTCCCTGTCCCCATCCCTGCCTTGTCCCTGTCCCCACCCCTGCCTTGTCCCTGTCCCCATCCCTGCCTTGTCCCTGTCCCCACCCCTGCCTTGTCTCTGTCCCCACCCCTGCCTTGTCCCTGTGTCCATCCCTGCCTTGTCCCTGTCCCCACCCCTGCCTTGTCCCTGTCCCCATCCCTGCCTTGTCCCTGTCCCCATCCCTGCCTTGTCCCTGTCCCCACCCCTGCCTTGTCCCTGTCCCCACCCCCGTCCTCCTCCCATCTCCCCGTGTCCAGCGGCCGAAGCTTGTTCATGTCTGCGGTGACACCGCAGTCCCTTCACGCTGCTCTCACTGGTGGCGGTGTCCCGCTGTGTCACACCCCTCCCCGGCCCCCCGAGGTCCCCCCGTGTCCCCACACTGACCCTGCCGTGTCCCCCTCAGGGTGCTCCCGGCAGCCGCGGTTTCCCTGGCGCCGATGGCATCGCCGGTCCCAAGGTGGGTGCTCTCGTCCGTCTGCGGGAGAAAATCGCGTCAGCGGCGCCGTGGGGACTCTGGCCATCGTCACCTGTGCCCACACGGTGGCCACAGCGGCTTCGTGTCGCTGCCACCTGCGGGGACCCGGCCCTGTCCCGGTCCCCGGCTGCTGTCCTGCAGCTGGGTCACCTCTGTCCCCCCTTCCCAGGGTCCCCCCGGCGAGCGCGGCTCCCCCGGCCCCGTCGGCCCCAAAGGATCTCCTGGTGAAGCTGGGCGCCCCGGGGAACCCGGACTCCCCGGTGCCAAGGTGAGCGGTGACACGGTGACACGGTGACGCGGTGACGCGGTGACACAGCACGGCCGCAGGGCTGTCCTGCTCTCTGTGCCGGCGGAGGAGCCGCTTTCCAGGATGCTCCCGGTCTCTGGAGCATCCCCTGGAATTCCTGAGCTCCTGACGCCCCTCCCGCTGCCCCGCAGGGTCTGACTGGAAGCCCCGGGAGCCCCGGGCCCGACGGCAAGACCGGCCCCCCTGTAAGTTGTCCCCGCTGCTGTCCCCTCCTGCCCTGGCTCTCCTCGGGCCCCGCTAACGGGGCGCTGGCTCCCCCCGACAGGGTCCCGCTGGTCAAGACGGGCGCCCCGGCCCCCCCGGGCCCCCCGGAGCCCGAGGCCAGGCCGGCGTGATGGGATTCCCCGGTCCCAAAGGTGCTGCGGTGAGTGTCACCCTCCCCGGGGGTCCTGCCGCCCCCCGGTCCCTGCGGCACGCTCAGGGGACCTGTCCCCCCTCCCCGCTGTCCTCATCGGCTCATCCCGCTCTGGTTTTAGGGCGAACCCGGCAAACCTGGCGAGAGAGGAGCTCCCGGTCCCCCCGGAGCCGTGGTGAGTGTGGGGTGCGGCCCAGAGAGCCCGGGGGAGGTGACAAGGGAGGGTGACCCTGGTGGGAGGTGACAGAGAGGGTCACGGTGGTGTGGGGTGCCAGGGAGGGTGAAAGGAGCATCGCCCCAGTGTGGGGTGCCAGGGATGGGGCCAGGGATGGGGCCAGGGATGGGGCCAGCGAGGCCCGCCCTGGCACGGGGCAGCCGCGATGGGGTGTGAATGTGAGTGGGGTGTGAACGTGAGTGGGGTGTGAACGTGAGTGAGTGGGGTGTGAGTGGGGTGTGAATGCGGTGTGAGGTGGCCGAGGGCAGCCAGGGAAGGCTCCCGGCCCGAGGCCGCAGCGGGATGAGGTGTTTGGGATCCGGTCCCGGTGGCTCCCGGCGCTGTTGGAGCGGGGACAGCGGCGGTGACGCGGCTGCGGGCAGCTCGCCGCGGTGTCTCCCGGCCTTCGAAGGACGCCGTGGCCGTGTCCAGGCCCACGCCCAGCTCGGGGGGGGGGCTCGGAGCCCTGCGGGGGCTGCTCTGAGCACCCTCCTGTCCCTCCTCCCCAGGGTGCTGCTGGCAAAGACGGTGAAACCGGTGCCCAAGGTCCCCCCGGCCCCACCGTGAGTATCCCCCGGCCCGCGGCCGCCCAGGGCCACTCCCGGCCACCGGGCAAGGGGCTCGGGAGCCACGCGCCCCCCTCCATGCCTGTCCTGTGTCCCCCAGGGTCCCGCTGGAGAAAGAGGTGAACAAGGTCCCGCTGGTGCTCCTGGGTTCCAGGTGAGGGGTGTCCCCTTCCCCGGCAGGGGGACAAAGCGCCCACAGTGTGGTGACATTGCCCTTGTCCCCTCCGTGGTGGCTCACGGCTCCTCTTCTTCCTCGCCAGGGTCTGCCCGGCCCCGCTGGCCCCCCCGGCGAGGCTGGCAAGCCCGGTGAGCAGGTGAGTGTGGGCACTGGGGACCCTCCCGTCCCCTCCCCATCGCTGCTGGGGTCCCCCCGGGGCACCCCGGCTGCTCCACTGGGGGAGCAGCGGGCATCCCAGACCTGCCCAGGGAATGAGGGACCCCTGGGGCACCCCGGGGACCCCTCTGCCCCTCCCCAGTGCCACCCGTTCCCCTCTGACTCGTCACCGTCCCCTTCCCGCCCAGGGTGTCCCCGGAGACGCCGGAGCCCCCGGTCCCGCCGGTGCCAGGGTAAGCTGAACCCCTGTGTGTCCCCTCGACTCTCGGCACCCCAAGGTGCCCCACACGGCCCTGACGGGGCCTGTCCTGCCTCCCCTCCCCAGGGTGAGAGAGGATTCCCTGGAGAACGCGGTGTCCAAGGTCCCCCCGGTCCCCAAGGTCCTCGTGGTGCTAACGGTGCTCCCGGTAACGATGGTGCTAAGGTGGGTGCCAGGCGGGAGTGGCGGGGGACTGTCCCCAGCCTGTGGGGCACGGCTGAGGCTTTGGCCCCCGAGGCTGAAGCCGGGATGGGTTTGCTGTGCCGGGATCTCACTAATCCCCGTTTTCCCTCTTTGCCAGGGCGATGCTGGTGCTCCCGGAGCCCCCGGGAACCAAGGGCCCCCCGGTCTGCAGGGTATGCCCGGAGAGCGTGGTGCTGCCGGCCTGCCAGGCGCCAAGGGTGACAGAGTAGGTGTCCCCAAATCCCCGGTGTCCCCAAATCCCTGGGGTCCCCCTCGGTAAGCTGCTCCGTCCCTGTGCCCCCCTCACCATCCCCTCGGGGCTGGATGTGCCCCCGAGCCGGGGCTGGTGGGCAGCAGCGTCCTGAGGAGGGGATGCTCTGTGGCACCTCTGTCCCCATCCCTCGGGGACAATCCCGAGCTGAGAGCCCAGCTCTTGGGAGGAGGAGGAGGAGGAGGAGGAGGATGGTCCCAGCCTGTCTCAGGGAGGATGAAGAACCGGGGATGTCTCACTGCAGAGAGGGGTGAACCCCCGCAAGGGACCTGTCCCCGTAACCCACCCTTGTGTCCCCCCCGCAGGGTGACCCCGGTCCCAAAGGTGCTGATGGCGCTCCTGGCAAGGACGGTCTCCGGGGCCTGACCGGTCCCATCGGCCCCCCCGGCCCCGCTGGTGCTCCTGGTGACAAGGTGGGGACATCCCGCAGGGACAGATGTGTCCAGGCAGTCACCGCCACCTCCGAGCCACAGCCCTGATCCCTTTTCTTCCTTTTTCCTCCCCTTTCCCAGGGTGAAGCCGGTCCCCCCGGTCCTGCTGGTCCCACTGGTGCCCGTGGTGCTCCCGTAAGTGTCCCCCACCCTCGGTGATGGCCCTGCCGTGGGTGGCCGCTCCTTGGTGGCCGTGGTGGCCGCCTCCCGCTTGTCTCACGCCCTTCCCTCCCGTTTCTTCCAGGGTGACCGCGGCGAGCCCGGCCCTCCCGGTCCTGCTGGATTTGCTGGCCCCCCCGTAAGTGCGGCGGCCCGTCCCCCCCCCGGGCGGGGGTCCGCTCCTGCCCCCCAGGGTGGCTCGGAGCCCCCCGGGCTCACCCCGGCCCCGTGTCCCGCAGGGCGCTGACGGCCAGCCTGGTGCTAAAGGTGAAACTGGGGATGCTGGAGCCAAGGGTGACGCCGGTCCCCCCGGCCCCGCTGGCCCCACTGGTGCTCCCGGACCTGCTGTAAGTGCCCCCCCTCAGCCCCCCGACTGCCCGGGCTGCAGCCCCACAGCGCAGCAGCTCACCCCTCTCCTCCTCCTCCTCCTCCTCCTTTTCCTCCTGCCCAGGGCGCTGTTGGTGCTCCCGGTCCCAAAGGTGCTCGCGGAAGCGCTGGACCCCCTGTAAGTACCGCTCTTGTGGGGAGGGGGCGTTTGGGGGAGTCTGGGGACACCCCCGGGTGTGAACAACCCCGAGGTGCTTTAACTCCGGCTCTGCTCCCCCCACACCCTGGGACACCTCTGGCCCTGCGCCCCCAAAATCGTCTGGGGATGGCACCAGGGTGGGGCAGTTCCATCCCAGCAGGGCCCAGAGCAGAGGGGAAAGCGGGGGTTCGATTTTATACCCCCAAATCAGCCCCCCAAGGGGGCACTTTCCTGCTGACCACCAACCCCGGGGTTCCCTGCAGTGACTCCAGCCGGGGGATTGTCCCCTGGACCTTTGGATCCAAACCCCACTGATTGCAGCTTTCCTCCCTTGCAGGGTGCTACTGGTTTCCCTGGTGCTGCTGGAAGAGTTGGACCCCCCGGCCCCTCAGTGAGTGCCCCTGGGGAGATGTGGGGGGCTGGGGACACGGGACAGGGGGGGCTGGGGACACTGCCCGGGAGATGTTGGGGACACTGCCCAGAAGGTGCTGGGGACACTGCCCTGGAGGTGCTGGGGACACTGCCCGGAAGGTGCTGGGGACACTGCCCGGAAGGTGCTGGGGACACGGGAGGCACCATCCAGCTGCTGCACGTGGCCGCCCTGTCCCACTTGGCACCGGGACACCCCTGGCCGCCCTTCAGCTGCAGCGGGGGGGTCCCGGCCTGACTCCATCGCCTCCCCCCCGCTCAGGGCAACATCGGCCTCCCCGGCCCGCCCGGCCCCAGCGGGAAGGAAGGCGGCAAAGGACCCCGCGGTGAGACCGGCCCCGCTGGCCGGCCCGGAGAGCCGGGACCCGCCGGTCCCCCCGGTCCCCCCGGAGAGAAGGGAGCCCCCGGCGCTGACGGCCCCATCGTGAGTCACCCCCCGGCCGGAGCCTCCGCTCCTCAGCCGCTGTCGCTGTCCCCTCCGCCGCGAGGGTGACCCCGCCGCTGTCCCCGCTGAGGCTCCGTTTGTCCCCGCAGGGCGCTCCCGGCACGCCCGGACCCCAAGGTATCGCCGGCCAGCGCGGTGTCGTTGGTCTCCCCGGCCAGAGAGGCGAGAGAGGCTTCCCTGGGCTGCCCGGCCCCTCCGTGAGTAGCGGGGGGCTCCCGGGAATTGCGGGCTCTGTCACCCCCCGGGCCGGGTGTCCGGCGGTGTGTGAGCCCCCGCTGTGTCCCCCCGCAGGGTGAACCCGGTAAACAAGGTCCCTCCGGCTCCCCCGGCGAGCGCGGCCCCCCCGGCCCCATGGGCCCCCCCGGCCTGGCAGGACCCCCCGGAGAAGCTGGACGCGAGGTGAGAGCCCGTGGCCACCGTCGGGGCTGGGGGGCACGGACCCCCCGTGCTGAGGGTGTGCCCGCTCAGGTGGGGTCTCGGTGAGACCCCCCCGTGACCCCCCACCCCTAACGAGGGTCTCTGCCCCCCCTAGGGCTCTCCCGGTGCTGAAGGTGCCCCCGGCCGTGACGGTGCTGCTGGTCCCAAGGTGAGCGGGCTCTGAGGGGTGCGGGAGGGGTGATGGGGTTGTGCTGGCCCACACTGACCTCTCCTCTTCCTCCTCCTCCTCCTCCTCGCAGGGCGATCGTGGTGAGACCGGCCCCGCCGGCCCTCCCGGTGCTCCCGGTGCCCCCGGTGCCCCCGGCCCCGTCGGTCCTGCTGGCAAGAACGGAGATCGTGGTGAGACCGTAAGTGACGCTCTGCCCTGAGCCCCCCTTGCACCCCCCGGCCCGGGGACACCGAAAGAGCTCCGGTTCTGGGGCCTGGCCCCTGGCTCAGCTCCTGCAAGCCAGAGGTGCCACCAGCCCCGCTCAGCATCTCTCGGGCTCGGGGTGGTTCTGCCCCAAGCCAGCAGCAGCAGGAGGCTCAGGATGCTCTAACCTGTCCCCTTCTCTCCTGTCCCAGGGTCCCCAAGGTCCCGCTGGCCCCCCTGGTCCTGCTGGTGCTCGTGGTCCTGCTGTAAGTGATGTTCTGCTCTGTCCTCCTCGGTGCCTCTGTGTCCCCACAGGCGTGGGGACAGGGACTGGCTCAACTCATCTTCCTCCTCCTCCTCCTCCTCCTGCAGGGTCCACAAGGTCCCCGTGGTGACAAAGGTGAAACCGGCGAACAGGGTGACAGAGGCATGAAGGGTCACAGAGGCTTCTCCGGTCTCCAGGGCCCACCTGGTCCTCCCGTAAGTCCCGTGCGGTGCCGGTGGCCCCGGGCGCTGCTCCTCGTCCTGGAGGCAGCGCGACACGCTGATGCCACCTCTGATGTCGCCTCTTCTTCTTCCTCCTCCATTGTCACAGGGCTCTCCTGGTGAACAAGGTCCTTCTGGTGCTTCTGGTCCCGCCGGTCCCCGAGTGAGTCCCGGGACGAGCTGCGGCATCCGGTCACGGCTGTGGCCCCGCGGGGGTTCCCGGTCGCCATCGGCTTTCCCGTGGGGACGTGGGTCGGGGCTGGAGGGGACGGCTCTGCCCGGCCGCGCTCATCCTTTTCTCCCGTCCCGCAGGGTCCTCCCGGCTCCGCCGGTGCTGCTGGCAAGGACGGTCTGAACGGGCTGCCCGGCCCCATCGGCCCCCCCGGCCCCCGCGGCCGCACCGGAGACGTCGGTCCCGTTGTACGTCCCGAGCCGTCCGCCCTCCCCGAGCCCGCCGCCCTCAGCGGCCGCTCCTCCGTCACCATCCTCCTCCTCTCCTCCCGCAGGGTCCCCCCGGCCCCCCCGGGCCCCCCGGTCCTCCCGGCCCTCCCAGCGGCGGATTCGACTTCAGCTTCCTGCCCCAGCCGCCCCAGGAGAAGGCTCACGACGGCGGCCGCTACTACCGGGCCGATGATGCCAACGTGATGCGCGACCGAGACCTGGAGGTGGACACCACCCTCAAGAGCCTGAGCCAGCAGATCGAGAACATCCGCAGCCCCGAGGGCACCCGCAAGAACCCCGCCCGCACCTGCCGCGACCTCAAGATGTGCCACGGCGACTGGAAGAGCGGTCCGTGTCCCCCCGGTCCCCGCCGACCCCTCGGGGCTCTCACCTCACATCTGTCCCCTCTGCTGCTCCTCACCTCTGTCCTTTTCCCACCCCCCGCGCCTCCCCTGGTCTGTCCTGTCTCTCCGGGCTGCTCTCCCCTCCATCCTCCCTCCTCCGTCCCTCTCCCGGTTTGTTCCTCTCCTTTTCCTGCTCCACGCTCCGCCCCGGCTCCCTCCTTTCCCTTCCTCACCTCCCTCCTCATCTCCCACGGCTGCTCCTCACCTTCCTCCCTCCATCCTCAACATCTCCCATCCTTCATCTCTCACCCACCCCTCCATCCTCTGCTCCTCACCTCCATTCTCCATCCCCTGGAGCTGTTCCCCAGCCTCGCCCTTCATCCCTCCTGACTCTTCCTCACCTGTTCCCTGCTGGATTCTCCTCACCTCCATCCCTCTGGCTGCTGCTCACCTCCATTCTCCATCCCCTGGGGCTGTTCCTCACCTTCATCCTTCATCCCTCCCGGCTGTCCTTGACTTCCATCCCTCTTGGCTGTCCCTCCCCTGTCCCCTCCCGGCTGTCCCTTCCCTGTCCCCTCCTGGCTGTCCCTCCCCTGTCCCCTCCCGGCTGTCCCTCCCCTGTCCCCTCCTGGCTGTCCCTCCCCTGTCCCCTCCCGGCTGTCCCTCCCCTGTCCCCTCCTGGCTGTCCCTTCCCTGTCCCCTCCTGGCTGTCCCTCCCCTGTCCCCTCCTGGCTGTCCCTCCCCTGTCCCCTCTTCCCGCTCTCCTGACCCTGTCCCTGTCCCCTCAGGCGAGTACTGGATCGACCCCAACCAAGGCTGCAACCTGGACGCCATCAAGGTCTTCTGCAACCTGGAGACGGGCGAGACGTGCGTGTACCCGACTCAGGCGTCCATCGCCCGCAAGAACTGGTACCTCAGCAAGAACCCCAAGGAGAAGAAACACGTCTGGTTCGGCGAGAGCATGAGCGACGGCTTCCAGGTGGGCTCAGGGTTGGGCTCGGGCTCGGGGTCGGTCTCGGGGTTGGTCTCGGTCTCGGGGTCCAGCTCAGGGTTGGGCTCAGGGTCGGTCTCGGGGTCGGTCTCGGTCTCGGGGTCCGGCTCGGGGTTGGGCTCGGGCTCGGGGTTGGGCTCAGGGTTGGTCTCGGTCTCGGGGTCGGTCTCGGGGTCGGTCTCGGTCTCGGTCTCGGGGTCCGGCTCGGCTCCGCGCTGACCCCCGTCCCTGCCCGCAGTTCGAGTACGGCGGCGAGGGCTCGGACCCGGCGGACGTGGCCATCCAGCTGACCTTCCTGCGCCTCATGGCCACCGAGGCCTCCCAGAACGTCACCTACCACTGCAAGAACAGCGTGGCCTACATGGAGCAGGCCAGCGGCAACCTGAAGAAAGCTCTGCTGCTGCAGGGCGCCAACGAGATCGAGATCCGCGCCGAGGGCAACAGCCGCTTCACCTACGGCGTCACCGAGGACGGCTGCACGGTGGGTACCGGGGGAGCCCCGGGGGGACGGGGACACCCCCTGGGGACGGGGGGTGACCGTGGTGTCCCCGCAGAGTCACACGGGCGCCTGGGGCAAGACAGTCATCGAGTACAAGACGACGAAGACCTCGCGCCTGCCCATCATCGATTTGGCTCCTATGGACGTCGGCGCTCCGGACCAGGAATTCGGCATCGACATCGGCCCCGTGTGCTTCTTGTAACCCCGGACGCCCCACGCGTGACAGGAGAGAGTAATAATAATGATAAAAATAATAATAATAATAAAAAAAAAAAAAACCACAAAAAAAAACAGCCAAAAAAAAAAAAAAAAAGGAGAAAATTTCACATGGACTTGAATTTGTGTCGGTTTCTATCCAGCGTCTCTAAAACAACTCCGGTTGCGTTGCCCTAAGAGAAAAACCTCAAAAACCCTCCCAAAAAAAAAAAAAAAAAGCATTCAACCCCAAAAAAATATTCAAAAAAAACCAAATAAATGACTTTTTCAAACAAAATCACCAGGAAGTGGGTTCGCTTGCTTGGCCCCCCCCCCTCATTCCTCAGCCCCGGAGATGGAAAAGCTCCCCAAAGGGTCCCCGAGCCCCCCGGGACCCCCAGGACCCTCCCTGCCAGCCCCTTCGCTTCTTGCATCTCATTAGAATTTGAATTTTTGCTGCGAGGAAGATGTTGAACTCCTGGCTATAATTTGCTTTTTCCCCCCTCGTTTTCCCTCTTTCTCTCCCCTCTCCCCTTCACGTTTTTATTCGGATAACGCTGATTTTGAGTTCTCTCCATTTCCTTTCCTTCTGGTTATTTTTTATAGTGATTTTTATTTTTTTGGGGGGTTTGTTTTGTTCGTTGTTTGTCGCTGATTTTATTTTTATTCAGGCAGCAAAAGCAATTCACTCCCAAGCCGCGGAGCAGCTCCGGCCCTGCGCTGACGCCCCTGTCCGGATGGCTACCTCACCGCTCTCGGGGTGCTTCATCGTCTTTTTCACTCGGAGTTTTGGGGTTCTTTTCTACTTTTTTGTTGTTTTTTAGCTTCGTTTGGAGCTTTTCAGCCGTGCCGGGACTTTCCTGCCAGGTTCAGAGCAAAGGTGCTAATTTCCTCCCCCTCGTGTTCCCCTCTTTTTTCTCTTTGGTTGCTCTGTTGTTCTCTTATTTCCTTTGGAGGTTTCTTTCCCTCAGGATTTTTATCCTGGGGTTTTTTTTTGTGTTTTCGTTTTTTAATTATTATTATTTTTAAATATTCTCTTTAAATTTTGGTCCCGGAACACTCAACCCCGGGACCGCCTGGTGCTACAACCTCCGAAGAGGTCTCAGCTTGCTCTCCTTTAATTCCCCTCTGTTTTATGGTTTGTTTCCCCCCGGTTTTGTTTTTTTGCTGCTCAGCTCCGCTCGGGAATTTTCCAAAGGTGCTATTCCACCCCCCAACCCCCCCGTCCTTCACCCCACGGGCAAATCCCGCAAAGCAAGAGGCACAAAATTCCAGGGGGAAGAGGAATCCATCGGTTTTCCAGGCTGGGCAGGTGGAACTTCAGCTCCGCTCATCATCTTCCAGCAGCTTTTTCTCCATCCATCCATCCATCCAACCCATCCATCCATCATCCTTCCATCCCTCCATCCTTCCATCCCTCCCTCCCTCCTTCCATCCCTCCCTCCCTCCTTCCATCCCCGCGTCCTCCCCGGGCACGGAGGGGCACGAACCCACTCCCTTTGCCGGGCCCAGCTCCCGGCTTTTCCCGGGGTTTGTACCTAGTCTGTATCATGTATTATAATAATTAACTAATTAATTAATAATTTTAAAGTGGTTTTGGGGGTTTTCCTTCTTTTCCTTTTTTTTTTTTTTTTTTTTTTTAAAAAAAAAGAAAAAAGAAAATCTGAATGGATTTTTTATATATATTTTTTTTTTTTCCTGACTGCTGAAATAAAGGCATGTGAAATGATCCAACCAACCTCGGGCTGCTCTGCGCCGCTTCTCGGGGGGCTCGGGGGGGGTCCTGGGTGGGCGATGGTGGGAATTCCTCATCCCTGATCCCGCTCTCCTCCCGGCCGATCCCGCTCTGCTCCCGGCGAGTTCTGCGCTCCGCTCCCGGCCCGTCCTCCTCCTCCCCCTCCTCCTCCTCCTCCTCCTCCTCCTCCTCCCCCAGCCCCATCCCGGGGTGAGGAGGGGGAGGAAGGAAGGGGGGGATCCACCCCCCACCCCCAGCGGGAGGTTGGGATGGGCTGGGGGGGGGGCAGAGCGGCCGGGACCCCCCAAAGGAAGGGGCTTGGGGGGGGTCTGTGTCCCCAGATCAGTGGGGCTCGAGGGGAGGAAGGGCTGGGGGGGCAGCTTGGGGGGGCTCAGCTCAGAGTGACCCCCGAAAGGGAGAGCTGGGGAGTGGGGTGAGCACAGGGAGACCCCCAAAACTGGGGCAGAGGGGTGAGGGGGGGTCCCAGTGTGGGGGTGCCCCACTTCGAGCCCCCCAGCCGGCGCCCCTGACTGGTGACGGGGGTCCGGGGGGAGGAGGGGGCTGTGCCCACTCTGTGCCCCCTCCCCATGGCGGGGGGCACGCGGGGACCCCTCCCCAGCGGCGGGGCCGAGCCCTCGGTGCCGCCCCTGTCCCGCTCCATCAATGGCTGCCCTTGTTCCGCAGGGCCCCCGAGCCTTCCTCCCCCCCCGGCTGCCGGGGGGGCTCCGTCAAAGGGGCTCTTTCTTCCGAGGGGCTGGGCCGGGGGCAGCCCTGGCTGCGGGGAGGGGTCCTGGGGGGCGCCCGGCTCTGAGAGCAGCGTTTGGGGGCTCCGGGCGGGATCCAGGCGGACACGGACAGCCAGGTGAGCTGGGGGGCTCCGGGGGGGCTCTGGGAGCGTGTCCCCCCCTCTGTCCCAACCCCCGGCCCCATCGCGCTCCCCTGTCCCCCCGCAGGGCTGGGGGGGGCACTCGGAGTCACCCCAGCCTTTGGGGGGGGGTTGTGAGTTTTGATGGGGAGGGGTCGTGGCTGAGCACCCCCAAACCCACCCCCTAAATAAAGCAGAAAAGCCTCATTTCGTCACTAAAGGGTTAATTATTCCCACACCAAAATTCACCCTAAAGCGGGGACACCCCAAATCCTCCCGCCAGAGCCCGGCCAGGCCCGCAACTCCTCCTCCCTCTGCCGGGCTTTTATCCCCCCGAAACCCACCCGGACCCCGCTTTCCCAGCCTGGGGCTGTCCCAAAACCGCCTCAGTCGGCCCGGGACCCCCAAAACCTCCTGAATGGGCCTGGGTCCCCCCAAAACCTCCTGAGTGGACCCGGGGACCCCCAAAACCTCCTCAGTGGGCCCGGGTCCCCCCAGAAGCTCCTGAGTGGACCCGGGGACCCCCAAAACCTCCTCAGTGGGCCCGGGTCCCCCCAGAAGCTCCCGGCTGGGGGATGAGGGGGTCGCGGGCCCCGTCGCGGGGCAGGGGCTGGGGGCGCTGGCCCGTGCGGATGTTGAACATGGGCAGCGTGGAGAGCGGCCGGGGCACGTCCCGGCTCCGGGCCATGAGCCGCAGCTCGCGCGTGTCCCCCGCGATGGAGCTGTGATGGACCAGCTGCAGGCTGCGGGGACAGCGGCCACGGAGCTGGGTGACACCCCCAAAGAGCCGATTGCTCCCTGTCCCCCTTTTCCTGCCCACCCCCACGCCCGGCCATAACAAAGCCCCCCAAAGCAGCCCCCCAAAGCAACCCCCCAAGGCAGCCCCCAGCACCCCCACAGCTCAGCCAGGACTTACTCAGACGTCTGCAAGTCCCGTTTTTCCCTACAAAACAGAAAATAAATAAGGGAAAACCCCGATAATTAGGGTGAGAAGGGCTCTCACCACGCCCGGGTTGTTCCGGGGTCCCGGCGGGGGGGAAGGGACAGCCGGGCCGGGGTCCCCGTGTGCTGGCAGGGTGGGGGGACCCCAGACTCACAGTCCCTCCCTGCGGCAGCACATGAGGTGGCCCAGGAGCAAGCAGAGCAGCGCGGCCACGGCCAGCGGCACCAGCAGCGTCACCAGGAAAGCGGGGAGCAGCTCCCGGGGAACAGCCCCGGTGGGGGGCTCGAATCCGCCCCCCTCCTCCAGCACCCCCGACCCCCACTCCGGCCCCGGCGTCCTGGGGCTGGGCCAGACCTGCAGCTGCAGAGAAAGGGGGGTCAGGAGGGGCTGGGGGGGCTCCGGGGGGCGGGGGGACACTCCGGGGGTCTCACCAGGGTGAGGTTGCACCAGCGGATGGAGAAGTGCGGGGCGAAGGTGTCGTAGCAGGAGGCGAGGGGCCGCTGGCCGCGGTGACAGCGGGAGCGGCTCTGGGGGGACACGGCCGACACCAGGCACGGCGAGAAGGGGCTGTGCGAGCCCACCTGGACGTACACCCTGCGGGGCAGGGCACCCCGAAACCCGCCCGCGGTGAGAAAAACCCCGCACGCTCACCTCCACCCTTCGTGCCACCCCAAAACCCCCGCGGGGAGGCCGAGGATGTCCCGGGAACCCCCCCGGCCCCCCCAGGCCCCGCCGTACCCCTCCCTGCGGCCCTCGATGGGCAGCGGGACGCGGCCGCCGCGGTCCAGGGCCGAGGTGACATTGATGAGGGTCAGGTCCCCGCGCTCCCAGAGCCCCGCCGAAGCCTGCAGGAACAGCTCCCGAGCCGCCTCCGGCAGCAGCTCCTCCACGTTCCTGTTCCCCACCAGGAACTCGGCCTGGAACGGTGCGTCCCCACCTGCGGGGACACGGGTGGCACCCTCGGGGACACCCCTGGGCAGGGCCCGGCGGTTCGGGGCGCTCCGGCCTTACCTGGGGCGGGGGTGACGCTGATGAGGAGGAGCCGGGACGCGGTGGCGAAGGTGCGCCGGTTGTAGGCCAGCACCTGAGGGGACACGGGGACACCTGGGATGGGCCAGCCCTGCCCCCGGGTCACCCCAGACCCCGCGGGGGCCGTACCTGGATGCGGTGGGTGCCCAGCTCGGGGGCCAGCGGGCAGCCGTACAGGAAGCCGGGCTGGCCCGGGTCCCGCTGCACGAAGCGCAGCCACCGCGGCAGGTCCGGGTGGTCCCACAGGTGGGCACGGAATGTCACGGGGGCTGCGGGGACACGCGGGGAGCGGGCACGGAATGTCACGGGGGCTGCGGGGACACGCGGGGAGCGGGCACGGAATGTCACGGGGGCTGCGGGGACACGCGGGGACCGGGCACGGAATGTCACCGGCTGTGCCCCCCACCCTGCCCGGGGAGCCCGGCCCCATCCTGCTGCTCCCCACAAGGGAAGGCCCTGGGGGTGCCGCTCCCATTTTTGAGCTGTGGCCCCAAATCGAGGGGATCCCTCATGGAGGGACCCCCCAAGGGGCTGGGGCGGTGCTGGGGGAGCCCCAAATGTGTGGAGGGGAGGGGTGGACGGACGGATGGACAGACGGACAGCCCAGCTGGGGCAAACCTGGCCGGGACCATTGGCCAGTGCCCCCCATTTTACCACCCCCAGTCCCCCAGTCCCCCATCCCGGCCCTCACCATCATCATCCTCGCTCCCAGAGAAGGCCTCCAGGAACAGCTCCCGCTCCAGCTCGTGCACGAAGATGGCTCCGGTCTCGGCCGAGAGGCGGAGGTCGGGGAGGACGCGGTGCTCGGGGACAGCGGCCCGGGACACCCCCAGGGCCAGGGCTGTGGCCACACACGGGGCTGAGGCCAGGGCTGGGACCACGGCTCCTCCCTGCCTCAGTTTCCCCAGTGCCCAGGGACGCCGGGACGAGCCGCAGGTGCCCAGAGAGCCCTGGGGACACTCCGAGGGGCAGGAAGGTCCCTGCAGGGCCAGGTGTCCCCAGGCAGAGCCGGAGGAGTTCAGGAGGGGATGGGGACAAGGACAGGATGGGCCCAGCACCTTCCCTCGGCCTGGCCGTCACACAAAGTCCCTCTGATGTCCCCACCCTGTCCAGACCCCGCTGGCACCCGGGACAGGGCGGTTTTTTTTAGCTCTGTCACGTCCCAACCCCGTTCCCCCCCGTCCTACCCCCCCTTGCACCCCCTGTGCGACCCCTCCCCACTCTGGGATCCCCCCTCCCTTCCCCTCCCTGCCGGGGGTCCCGGGCCGTGTCCCCCGGGGGTGACAGAGCTGTCACTCGCCTGCCAGCGCCCAGAGCCGGAGCAGCTCGGGGCCCTCCATGTTCCCGGAACGGGGCCAGCGCTGATTGACGGAGCCAGCGGGGCCGGGGGGGCCTCGGGGGGGTCCCGCAGGGGACACCCCTCCACCGCCACCTCCCGTCACCGGGAGCTGCGGGGCTGCCGAGGGGCTCCCGTGTCCCCCGGAGGGACCCTGAGGTGTCCCCAGGGCGGGTTTGTCCCGGTGCCCCCTCTCAGAGGGATGGGGGGGACGCTTGGGGACACTTGGGGACAGCCGAGGCCCCCCCGGCACGGGCAGCAGCCACACGGGAACACGCGTGTGCCCACCCGTGGGGACGGCGACACGAGCGGGACCTGCGGGGGGGGCGGTGGCGGAAGGGGAGGGGAGGGGTGGTCGTGGGGGGGCCGCCCCCCCGTGTCGCGTCACCGCTCGTCACGCACAAAGGGCCGGAGGTGACACGGGGAGGGGACAATCACACATCTGCAGGGTCCTGCTGCCCCCGAGCCCCCCACACTGCGGACCAGGGGTGTCCCCTGTCCCCCCCTCCCCGCACAGGGGACAGCGGGGACCCCCAGCACGGCCACAGGGGCCGGGTCTGCCCCCCTCGCCCTCTCACTCGGTGGGAAGACAAAAAACCCCAAATAATCCCCCCCAAAATATCCCGTGCAGAACGGGGGGGCTGCAGTGTACCCCCCCCCCCGCCCCCTGCCTCAGTGTCCCCTCCCGCCACACCGAGTGGGGGCTGCGCTGCACCTGGGGGGGACAATCGGGGTCCTGTGGGGACACCGGGGGGGCTTTGGGGGTGGGGAGCCCCGGGCGGGGGGAGCAGGGGGCGTGTGGGGACGGGAGCGGGGGGGGGCGGGCACAGAAGGGACACGGGGACAACCTGGGGGGACTGGGGACAACCTGGGGGGAGTGGGGACAAACTGGGGGGACTGGGGACAAACGGGGGGGGACGCGGGGATGGCGCGGGGGGATGTGGGTACCAACCTGGGGGGGACATGGGGACAGGATGGGGGGGATGTAGGGACAGATCCGGGGGGTTGGGGACAAAACTGGGGGGTGCAGGGACGAGACTGAGGGGACACGGGGACAGAGCTGGGGGGAGATGGGGACAGAACTGAGGGGTGGGGGGGGGGGGGGGGGGGGGGGGGGGACATGCGGACAGAGCCGGGGACAGATCTGGGGAGGGGGACGTGGGGACAGAGCCGGGGGGGGGACACGCGGGGACAGAAGCGGGGGACACGCGGGGACAGAGCCGGGGGGTGGCAGCAGCGGCCGAGCCGGCGGGGGGGGGCCCCACACTGCACAGCGCGGCTGCCGGGGGGGCCCCGCCGCAGGGAGGGGACCCCGGTGCGGGCGTGGGGAGGGGACCGCAGGGGGGTCCCCATGGCCGGGCTGCGGCGGCGGCGGCGGCGCTGAGGCCGAAGCGCGGCTGAGGAAGAGGAAGAGCGAGCGCTGCTCAGACCCAGAGGGCTCTGCGGGCAGCGGGGCGGGCAGAGCGCGGCGGCGGCGGCGGCGGCGGCGGCGGCTCCATCACCGGCGCGCAGAAAGGGGAAGAGGAGGAGGAGGAGGAGGAGGGAGGGAGGCAGGAAGGCAGGAAGGAAGAAGCGCCGCGGCGGAGGGGCCCGCGGGATGGCCATGGCCTGACCGGGCCGGGGCAGCGCTGCCCCCCGGCACAGCCCCCCGGCACAGCCCCCCGCCCATGGCGCGGTAGCGGGCGCGGGGCCCGGGGGCAGCGGCGGCGGTGGCGGCGAGCGATGCGGGCGCCGGGACCATGCTGAGGACCGAGGCCGGCGGGGCCGGGGGGTCCCCCTCGGCCGGGGGCGCGGCGGGGGCCGGGGGGCTGCGCAGCGCGTCCCCGCACCGGAACGCCTACGAGGCCACCATCCAGGCCCTGGCGCCCACAAAGGAGGCCGATGGCGAGGACGGCAAGAAGAGCCGCGGGAAGAAGTATGGCTCCAACGTGCATCGGATCAAGAACATGTTCCTGCAGATGGGGACGGCGCCCGGCCCCGAGGGCGCCTGCGACCTGGCCAAGGCCAAGGAGAAGCCGGTGCGCCTGTCCCTGCCCCGAGCCGGCAGCCTCGGCGACAGCGTGGACCAGGGCAGCCTCCTCAAGCTGGGCACCAGCGTCTCGGAGCGCGTCAGCCGCTTCGACTCCAAGCCCGACAAACCCTTCTCCAAGCTGCAGGAGACCCGCAAGATCTTCGAGAGGAGCCCGCAGGAGAAGGCCACCACCACCAAGCTGCTGCTGCGCAAGGAGCGCGCCGGCTTCCAGGACCGCAAGCTGGACGTGGTGGTGAGGTTCAACGGCAGCACCGAGTCCCTGGACAAGCTGGACGCGGACGCCGTGTCGCCCACCGTGAGCCAGCTCAGCGCCGTCTTCGAGAAGGCCGACCTGAGGAACAACCTGCACAAGGCGCAGGGCAGGGCCGCGCCGCTCAACGCCAAGGTGGTGGCCAAGAGGCCCAGGGTGTTCGCGCCCGGAGCAGAGACCGCATGCCCGGGCGATGGCCACGCCGCCCCGGGCCGGGCACGGCCGCCCGACGAGGAGAAGGCGGCGGGGAAGAGCGGGCGGCCGGCGGAGAAGGAGGCGGCGGCCGCGCCGAGGGTGCAGGAGGTCTGCAAGATCAAGCCCGTGGAGGTGGAGGAGAGCGGAGAGGGCGAGGAGGAGGAGGAGGAGGCGGCGGCAGTGGCGGGTGAAGCGGTGCCTGCGCCACAACCGGCCAAAGGGGACGAGGGTCCGGCGGCCGCAGCCCCCCGGCTGGATGGGGGCTCGGGGGTGGCCGCGGGCGAGGAGGGCGTCAAAGGCGAGCGGGCGGAGGAGGGCGATGGCTCCGAGGAGGCCAAGAAGGAGGACTTCTCCGAGGCGGACCTGGTGGACATAAGTGCCTACAGCGGGCTCGGGGAGGACTCGGGGGGCAGCGGGCTGGAGGAGGAGGAGGAGGCCGAAGGGCTGTACGAGCCCGAGTCGGGCTGCGTGGAGATCCCGGGGCTGTCCGAGGAAGAGGAGCCCGTCCCCAACCGCAAGATCCAGTTCAGCACGGCCCCCATCCAGGTGAGCCTGGCTGGGCATGGGGGCGGCTGGGGAGAGGGGAGGGAACCCAGGGAGAGGGGCACGAGGGAGAGGGGTACACCGGGGTGAGGGGTACCAGGGTGAGGGGTACCCCAGGGTGATGGCCAGCCCAGCATGGGGTGTGTGACCCCCATAGAATGACCACTTTGGTGGGGACAGAAAAAGGGTCTGGGGGTCTGTGTGCCCGTGCCCCCCGTGGGACAGGGCTGTCCCTGTCCCCGTCCCCGTGCTGGGGGAAGCAGGGCCTGCTTGATGAGCTGCTCACAGAAGGGCCGTGCCTGGACGCCCCAGGGCCGCTGTGATGGGGACAGGGGGCTCTGGGACCCGCCGCGGTGGGCCAGGCACAGCAGCCGGTGCCACCCCCCCCGCCGGGACCGGCCCGGCCCAAAACCCCTCGATATTTTGGGTGGGGATGCCCGGAAGACCCCGGTGTGAGGGGCCGGGGCTGGGCCACCCTCGGCACCCCCCCGGGGCCGGGGCTCCTCCCTGCCGGGGGTCCCTGGGGACACGGTGGCCGTGATGTGCCCCCCCCGTGCCCAAAGCCGTGCCCAGGACGGTTCGGGAAGGGGAAGCAGGGGAGGAAGGGGAGGAAGGGGAGGAAGGGGAAGTGCCTCGGCAGCGTGGCCGGGTGGGCGGCAGCACCCCCCGCTCCCGGCAGGGATCCTGCGGGGTTCGGGGGTCTCCGCCCGGGATGGGGGGGGGGGGGGGGATAAAGGGGCCGTGCAGCTATTTTGGGGTGTTCCCTCCCGCACGGATCCCCCCGACCGCAGGAGCAGCGGTTGCTTTGTGCCGGAGCCGGGTTATTTTTAGAGCCCGGCCTATATTCTGGCTCTGAGTCAGAGCGGGTGGGTGGCCCCACCTGGGACGGGGGACAGGCACTGCCGTGGCCCGGCCAGGGGACACTGGTGGCCCTGAGCTGCGGGGCTGCGTGCCCAGGGTGGCCTCGGGGGATGCAGCCGGCCCGGCCCGGGGGGAGGTGCCCTGGCCGTGGATGGGGGTTTTGGGGGTTTTTTGGGTGCTTTTCTCACCCCGCGGATGGGGGGGTTTTGGCGTGCTCTGCTCAACCCGAAGCCTCTCAGCTGGGGGGCACCTGTGGGGGTGGGTGGGGTGGACACCCAGGTGTCAGAGCACCCCAAATCCCTGCCCGGGTGATGCTGAGCCCCCCAAACCCACTGGAGGGGGGTGGGTGACATTGGGGACCCCCTCCCAGCCCCGCACTGGGGGCACATTCCAGCCCCTCCCTCTGGCACCCGCTCCAGGCCCCTCCCACACCCCAAATCCCCCCGGGCCCAGGGACAGGATGGGGGGCACCGCAGGAGACCCCCACAGCCCCCCAGGCCCTTCCTGTGGACAGGGGGACATTAGTGTGTCCCCTGCCCGTCCCTGGGTGCCACACGGGGGGGTCCTGCCCGTCCCTGGGTGTCACCGGCCTTTGTCCCCTGACACTCATCCCTTTGTGGCCAGCCTTTATCCCCGTGTGTTGTCCCTAATCCAGCGCTCCGCCGCACCGAGGGGCCGGGGCCCCTCCAGGGACATCTGCCAGCCCCTCCCCGACAGCCCCCAGGGGACAGAATGTCACCAGCCTGGGTACAGCGGCCTGGTGGCACATCCCAGCTGGGCCAGGGAGGGTCTGGGGTTCACCCCCAGGGATTTCAGGCACCACAGGCACCCCATCTTTTCCTTCCTTCCTTCCTTCCTTCCTTCCTTCCTTCCTTCCTTCCTTCCTTCCTTCCTTCCTTCCTTCCTTCCTTCCTTCCTTCCTTCCTTCCTTCCTTCCTTCCTTCCTTCCTTCCTTCCTTCCTTCCTTCCTTCCTTCCTTCCTTCCTTCCTTCCTTCTTCCTTCCTTCCTTCCTTCCTTCCTTCCTTCCTTCCTTCCTTTCCTTCCTTCCTTCCTTCCTTCCTTCCTTCCTTCCTTCCTTCCTTCCTTTCCTTCCTTCCTTCCTTCCTTCCTTCCTTCCTTCCTTCCTTCCTTCCTTCCTTCCTCCCTTCCTTCCTCCCTCCTCCCTCCCTCCCTCCCTCCCTCCCTCCCTCCCTCCCTCCCTCCCTCCCTCCCTCCCTCCCTCCCTCCCCTCCCTCCCTCCTCCCTCCCTCCCTCCCTTCCTTCCTTCCTTCCTTCCTTCCTCCCTTCCTTCCTTCCTTCCTTCCTTCCTTCCTTCCTTCCTTCCTTCCTTCCTTCCTTCCTTCCTTCCTTCCTTCCTTCCTTCCTTCCTTCCTTCCTCCCTCCCTCCCTCCCTCCCTCCCTCCCTTCCTCCCTTCCCTCCCTTCCCTCCTTCCCTCCCGATTTTTTGGGTTCCCATCCCAGATTTTTGGGTTCCAGGCTCAAACTCTTGGGGCTCTAGACTAGATTCTAGATAGGGTTCTAGAGCGGGTTCTAGACTCGGTTCTAGACTCGGTTCTAGATCGGGTTCTAGATCGGGTTCTAGATCGGGTTCTAGACTCGGTTCTAGATCGGGTTCTAGACTCGGTTCTAGATCGGGTTCTAGACTCAGTTCTAGATCGGGTTCTAGACTCGGTTCTAGATCGGGTTCTGGACTCGGTTCTAGACTCGGTTCTAGATCGGGTTCTAGATCGGGTTCTGGACTCTGGTTCTTTAGGTTCCAGACTCAGGGTTTTGGGGTCTTTGGTTCTGTTTTTTAGGTTTTAGGCGCAGCATTCTGGGGTTTTGGCTCTGATTTTTGGGGTTCTCATCTTAAATTTTTGAGGTTCCAGGCCCAAATTTTTGGGGTTCCTACCCTAACCCTTCTCATCCCAAATTTTTGGGGTTCTCATTTTAAATTTTTGGGGTTCCAGGCCAAAATTTTTGGGGTTCTCAGCCCAGTTTTTTGGGGTTCCCATCCCAGATTTTGGGGTCCCAGGGGGGTTTCCCCCCCGGCTGAGCCCCCCTCGCCCCCCAGGTGTTCAGCACTTACTCCAACGAGGATTACGACCGCCGCAATGAGGACGTGGATCCCATGGCGGCCTCGGCCGAGTACGAGCTGGAGAAGAGGGTGGAGAGGCTCGACCTGTTCCCCGTGGAGCTGGAGAAAGGTGGGTTCCTGCCCCCCAAAGCGCCCCCCGGGACCCCCAGGGCGCCCTGGAGGTGCCACCCGGGCAGGACACGGCTCTTGTGTGTGTCCCCGCAGACTCGGAAGGGCTCGGGATCAGCATCATCGGGATGGGCGCGGGGGCCGACATGGGCCTGGAGAAGTTGGGAATCTTCGTCAAGACGGTGACGGAAGGCGGGGCGGCGCACCGGGACGGCAGGTAGGGCCGGGAGCTGCCGGCTGCCGCAGCCCTGCCGGGGCCGGCCAGGGGCTGTGACCTGTCCTTGTCCCCAGGATCCAGGTGAACGACCTGATCGTGGAGGTGGACGGCACCAGCCTGGTGGGGGTCACGCAGAGCTTCGCCGCCTCCGTGCTCAGGAACACCAAGGGCCGCGTCCGGTAGGAGCCCCGAGACCCCCGAGACCCCCCCCAGTGCGTGCTGAGCGCCCTGGGGACCCCTGCCCCACGGCCTGTCCCCTCAGCCTGTCCCCAGAGTGCCCCATCTCCCCCCAGAGTGTCACCGTGGTGCCCCCAACTCATCCCCAGCCCCCACAACGCCCCCTGAACCCAGCGCTCCCAGAGAGGCGCAGGGATGTCCCCCTGTCCCCCCTGGCTGTGTCCCCCGGGTGTCCCCTGGCTGTGTCCCATGGATGTCCCCTGTGCCCCTCGGTGCCCCCTGACCCGCGGTGCCCCCCAGGTTCCTGATCGGGCGGGAGAAGCCGGGCGAGCAGAGCGAGGTGGCGCAGCTGATCCAGCAGACGCTGGAGCAGGAGCGGTGGCAGCGGGAGATGATGGAGCAGCGCTACACCCAGTACACCGAGGATGACGAGGAGGTGAGGGGACAGGGGACACGGGGCTGGGGGCGGCACGCTGGGGACCCCCAGGTGCCAAGGCCGGCCCGTGCCCCCCGCAGACCGGGGAATACGCCACGGACGAGGAGGAGGAGATGAGCCCCATGTTCCCCAGCGGGGAGATGGCCATCGAGGTGTTCGAGCTGGCCGAGAACGAGGACGCGCTGTCCCCCGTGGAGATGGACCCCGAGAAGCTGGTGCACAAGTTCAAGGAGGTGAGGAGGGGTCGGGGAAGGGCAGGGGGTGCCCGGGGAGGGGGGCTGTGCCCACCCCGTGCCCACCCCGTGCCCCCCCGGCTCTCCCACAGCTCCAGATCAAACACGCCGTGACCGAGGCTGAGATCCAGCAGCTCAAGAGGAAGGTGAGGGGGGGTCCTGCCTGCCCGGGCTGGGGGGGACACCCTGGCACCCTGAATGCCCCTCTCCAGCTGCCCTGCACGGCCACGTCCTGCCTGTCACCTCCCTGTCACCTGCCTGTCACCTGTCACCTGTCACCTCCCTGTCACCTGCCTGTCACCTGCCTGTCACCTGCCTGTCACCTGTCACCTGTCACCTCCCTGTCACCTGCCTCTCACCTGTCACCTGTCACCTCCCTGTCACCTGTCACCTGTCACCTGCCTGTCACCTGTCTGTTACCAGCCTGTCACCTGCCTGTCACCTGCCTGTCACCTGTCACCTGTCACCTCCCTGTCACCTGCCTGTCACCTGTCACCTGTCACCTCCCTGTCACCTGCCTGTCACCTCCCTGTCACCTGCCTGTCACCTGTCACCTGTCACCTCCCTGTCACCTGCCTGTCACCTCCCTGTCACCTGCCTCTCACCTGTCACCTGTCACCTCCCTGTCACCTGCCTGTCACCTGTCACCTGCCTGTCACCTCCCTGTCACCTGCCTGTCACCTCCCTGTCACCTGCCTCTCACCTGTCACCTGTCACCTGCCTGTCACCTGCCTGTCACCTCCCTGTCACCTGCCTGTCACCTGTCTGTCACCTGGCTCTGTCACCTGTCTGTTACCTGGCTGTCATCTGGCTGTCACCTGCCTGTCACCTGCCTGTCACCTGCCTGTGTCACCTGCCTGTCACCTGTCTGTGCCATGCCACGCCATGCTGTGCCACCCCCCATGGCCGTTCCCCGGCGGGGAGCCCGCGGTGACACCGCTGTCCCCAGCTGCAGTGCCTGGAGCAGGAGAAGGCGCGCTGGAGGGCCGAGAAGGCCCAGCTGGAGCAGAGCGTGGAGGAGAACAAGGAGCGCATGGAGAAGCTGGAGGGGTACTGGATGGAGGCGCAGAACCTGTGCCAGGCCGTGGACGAGCACCTGAAGGAGACCCAGGCCCAGTACCAGACCCTGGAGCGCAAGTACAGCAAGGCCAAGCGGCTCATCAAGGAGTACCAGCAGAAGTGAGTGAGGGCAGCCCCCGCTGTCCCCTCGGGAAGGGACCCGTCCCCAGAGTGTCCCATCCCCCGGCACCCCTGTCCCTGGGCACAGACCGTGCCCCTGGGCCGGGCCATCCCCTGGGCTGGGCCATCCCTTGGCCATGGGTCCATTGGCCGTGTGTCCTTCCCCTGGCTGTGGGTGCATTGGCTGTGTGTCCTTCCCCTGGCCGTGTGTCCATCCCCTGGCTGTGTGTCCATCCCCTGGCCGTGTGTCCATTGGCCGTGTGTCCATCCCCTGGCCGTGTGTCCATTGGCTGTGTGTCCATCTCCTGGCCATGTGTCCATCCCCTGGCCGTGTGTCCATCCCCTGGCCATGTGTCCATTGGCCGTGTGTCCTTCCCCTGGCCGTGGGTGCATTGGCTGTGTGTCCTTCCCCTGGCCGTGTGTCCATCCCCTGGCCGTGTGTCCATCTCCCGGCCGTGTGTCCATCCCCTGGCCGTGTGTCCATCTCCTGGCCGTGTGTCCATCCCCTGGCCGTGGGTGCATTGGCCGTGTGTCCATCCCCTGGCCATGTGTCCATCCCCTGGCTGTGTGTCCATCCCCTGGCCATGTGTCCATCCCCTGGCCGTGTGTCCATCCCCTGGCTGTGTGTCCATCTCCCGGCCGTGTGTCCATCCCCTGGCTGTGTGTCCATCCCCTGGCCATGTGTCCATCCCCTGGCCGTGTGTCCATCCCCTGGCCATGTGTCCATCTCCTGGCCGTGTGTCCATCCCGTGGCCGTGTGTCCATCCCCTGGCTGTGTGTCCATCCCCTGGCCGTGTGTCCATCCCCTGGACACCGGCTCCTCCCCGGGCAGCCCCTGTCCCTGTGCCCTTGGTGTGGAACCCTCGAGGGGTCCCTTTGGGCAGGGACAGATCCCTGAGGTGCCAAATCCTCCCTGGGCACCCTTTGTCCACGGCAGGGACCTTCCCCTGGCCGTGGGTCCCTCAAGGGGGCCTGGAGCACCCCGGGACCATGGGAGGTGTCCCTGCCCATGGGTGAGCTTTGAGCTCCCTTCCAGCCCGAGCCCTTCCAGGATCCCGCGGTCCGTGGGGCAGCAGCTCCTCCCTGAGCATCCCCGGCCACGGAGATCCCGGGCTCCAGCAGCCCCCCGAGCCCCCCGAGCCCCCCAAGCCCCCTGAGCCCCCCGAGCCCCCCGAGCCCGCCATGCCCGGGCGGTGCCCTGGCCGTGGGGACGGGCGGCCACCCCTGCGCGTCCCCGCAGGGAGATCGAGTTCCTGAAGAAGGAGACGGCGCAGCGGCGGGTGCTGGAGGAGTCGGAGCTGGCGCACAAGGAGGAGATGGAGAAGCTGCAGGAGAAGGTGGGCACGGGGCGCCGGGACGCGGGATGTCCCTGACCCCCCCGCCCCGCCCGGCCACGCCGCTCCCGCCGCGCCAGCGATGGATCCCGGGGATCTGCTCGGCCGCCGGGATCTGCTCGGCCGCCGGACCCCGCCGGGCGGCCCCGGAGCTCCGGACTGAGCCACGGATCCCACGCCGGATCGTGGGGGATCTGCTCCCGCCGGACCCTGCTCCCGCCGCCGGATCGCTCGGGATCGGCTCGGGATCTGCTCGGGCGCCCCGAGCCTCCTGCCGGGCCTGGATCCCGCTCTGGATTGCAGTGGATCTGCCCCGGGTTCAGCTCTGGGGCCTGACGTCCCCTAACGGAGCGAGAAAGATCTGCCCGGGCAGCGGATCCCGGCCGCGCGCGGCGATCCCGGTGATCCCGGGGATCCCGGGGACGGGCGTTGGGATCCCATGCTGGTCATGCTGGATCCCCCAACGAGCCCCACGGATCCCGCGCCAGCCCCGCCGTGGGGCCGGGGCCGTGCGGGGCAGGGCGGATCCCCCGGGATCACCGGATCCCAAAGGATCCCGCCCGGGGGGGTCACGGGGGCGGGGCCGGCCCTGCCCGGCCGGGGGGCACCAGGGCACAGCGGGGAGGTCCCCAACACCCAGCAGAGCCCCCCCACTCAGCCACCTCCATCACCCCCAAAACGTCCCCTGGCATCCCACAGAGACTCACCCAGCACCTGCCTGCAGCCCCCTCCCCATCCCAGCCCATCCCTGTGCCCCCCGTGTGCCCCCCTGTGACCCCCGTGTGCCCCCCGTGTGTCCCCCCGTGTGCCCCCCTGTGCCCCCCTGTGCCCCCCGTGTGCCCCCCTGTGACCCCCGTGTGTCCCCCCGTGTGTCCCCCCGTGTGCCCCCCCGTGTCCCACCCGTGTGTCCCCCCGTGTGTCCCCCCTGTGCCCCCCGTGTGTCCCCCTGTGCCCCCCCAGTCACCCCTGTCACCCCTGTGCCCCCCCCGTGTCCCACCCGTGTGCCCCCCTGTGTCACCCCGTCACCCCTGTGTCCCCCCCTGTCACCTCTGTGTCCCCCCGTGTGCCCCCCCAGCCACCTCTGTGTCCCCCCCGTGCCCCCCCAGTCTGTCCCCCACGTGTCCCTCTGTCCCCCCCCCCCCCCACTCCCCCTCCCTGTGTCCCCACCCCTCAGTGTTCCCCCTGTCCCCCCATGTCCTGTGTCCCCATCTCCCGGTCCGCAGCGCTGGTCCCCGATCCCGTGCCCCCCCCGCTGTCCCCGGAGTGACCCCCCCGGCCCCCCCCGCTGAGACCTGTCCCCTTTGCTGTTTTTCAGATCTCCGAACTGGAGGCCAAGCTGCAGACTTTGAAAAATTCCAACCCGACCTAAACCACCCTCAAACCGCAGCGATTCCGGCTTGGGGGGGCCCCTCTGACCCCCCCCCCCCCCCCCCCGGCCCTGCCCCCTCCCCTCCCCAGCCCTTCCCCAGCGGGGAGGGGGCGAGACCCCGCCAAGGCCTCCTGGTGCCCCCCACTCCCCCCACGGGGGCACAGACAGCGGGGGGGGTCCGGGGGGGGACAGGGGACACCCCGCGTTCGTGTCTGTGTCCAGTGTGAGTCTCGTGGTGACGTGATGGACCCGTGGGGAGGGGGCGCGGCCCCCCCCAGGCCTCCCCCCCCCCTTGGACCCCCCCGGCCCCGGACACAGCTGGCACCGGGCTGGACGCTGGCGGGGGGGACACGGGACAATGTCCCCCCCACCCCAAATGTGAGCCATGCTGGGGAGCGCAGGGGGGGACACCGGGAGCCCCCCCCAGACCCAGCTCCTTCTCTTGGGACTCACTGGAGCGCGGCCGGGGGGGCCCGGGGGCCTTTGTCCCCCCCCCCCCCCCACGGACTCACCCCCAGCCCCACATTGAGGTGACCCCGGGACCACCGCCATGGGGGGGACCCCAAGTGTCCCCCCCTGCCCCTCAGTGCCACCATCGCCGGGCAGGGGGGACCCCCGAGCCTTTGCCAACCCCCGCAGGGGATGGGGGGGCACGGCCCCACTGCCCCCCCCCGGGAATGGGGGGCTGCCTGGCACCCCTCTGTGGGGACACCCCGGTGCCCCCCGGCCCCGCCAACGCCCCCCCCCGAGTCCGGGGCTTTCGCCTTCCCTGGGCGGGGGGGGGACACTCGGGGGTCCCCTCTGGGGTGGGGGCGATGCTTCCCCCCCCCCACCTGTAAATACCCCCCCCCCCAAAAAAAAATCACAGCATTTCTCTGGGGCTGGGACCCCCCCCTCCCACCTCCGGGGGGGGTCCCGCCCTCTCGGCCCGGGGGGAGCCCCTTTATTTTTCATTTCTATTTTGCGCCCCCCGCCCCCGAGTCTCCGACAG